>NW_020664583.1:1774436-1791157 GCF_002925995.2 Terrapene triunguis
TAGGAGGAAGAGATCTGCAGATGGGGAAGAGTATTAGCTTTTGGATTCTTGAATCAGGACTAGCTATGCTCTGTGCATGTTGAGTCACAGAAGCTCACAGACTTCCTAGCCAGCGCATGTGGAAATGGCATTTCATTTGAATAGGTCCCATAACATGGGGACTGCAAAATACTAATAAATAAAAGCTTCACTTTGAACATATATCACTGGAATTTTTGTAAATCATTATTTCAAATTAAATATATGATGAAGTAGCAAAATGGCTTTTATTGCAGCCTGGATTTTTATCCAGTATTGCTTGTAGTTACCAATTGTTCAGGGTTCACAAACAAGGCATTGAAACATTTCCTCTTCATGAATGAAGTTCTGTGCAGCCTGCAAACAGTCAAGTCATTTCAAGAAAATGTAGAGAGGGACAGGGGAAAGATCAGGGAATGCAAATGAAATCTGGCTTTAAAAAAGGATGTTAGCATTGCTTTTAGATACATTGTTTGCTTTGGTCATGATAGGGAAGGTGGAGGAACCATTTATTTTTTAAATTAAAACTGGCATGAAATTCACAAGATTAATCTCTAATCTGCAAAAGATCATAAAATCAGTGCAGAAACTGATGTTTTTAAAAAGCTTTTGATTATTAATAGTCACACTGACTCATAACAACAACATTATGATGCAATCCAGTAAAGTAAACTTGCTTTTGGAACAATAAACCTGTCACATCATTTTCACCAATGATGTGCTTTTTCCTTAAAGGAAGGCGGGGTTACTTGTAAGTATCAGGGCCATAAATAAGAGGGTCCTATGTCAGGGAAATTAGAAGTCTGTTAACATAAGCGAATAGTCAGACTGAGCATTAGAGGGCTTTTCTAAACCATCTAAGTCTGTTGAAATTGAACTGCACAGAGATTAGAAAGTTTAAATATAAGATCAACAGTAAGAGACTTTTCTTTTAGTTGGCCAGTTAGCCGTGTTGAAGGCAGCATGAATCCTGTGCACAGTACCTTGTTGTCTTCAGTGCTTCTTTTCACCCTCAGAATTCAGGAGCTGGTAGAGGCATGCAGCTGTGCCCCTGCACATCCACAGCAGCTAATCTGTGATTCTGCATTAGGTGAGTCATAACAGCTATACAATTTTAACATTGCCGGTAAAAAAGCAATTGTAGCTATATTAACTGCTGTGCTATTTTTCTGTACAACTCTCTAGGGGAATACATTTAACAAAGTAGTTTATTCTCTAAAAGGGTTTCAAAACAAAATGATTGGAAGATCTCATTTAAAGAGACAGGTATAGAAGAAAATGCATTTGGTCTTGTATTTGGTAGTTGCTGTTCCTTTTTCCTTGCTTTTTCAGTAAATGTTCTGGACTACAAATTGTTGAAACTACTGAAGTAAATTATTTAGTGCCTTTTCTTTACAAGAACCAGCTTCTATATTAGTTCTCAAATTAAAGCAAGTAGGGAGGAATATGTTCACTGACAGATTACTACTGTTCAATTTAATATGTAGTATAAAAATTATATAATATATATCATATGAATAATATATATGTGCATTATTTATATAAATGCTGTAGATACAACTGGCTGCCACAGTGCTCTGTATAAAAAAAAAAAAAGGGATGTGTTGAACTTAGTTGATCTATGATGTACTACAATATAATTGGTCTTAAATGTATTTTTTGGTAATTTTGGAACAAATAATTTAGCAGGCATCTGATGGCTTTTTAAAGTTTTCAATAGAAAAATTGGTCACAGAATTCTGTGCTAAATTTCACTGTACACTCATAAGATTACTGAGTTTCACATAGTAATCAACATATAGAAAAAAAAACCCTAAAGATCTCAAAATTAGACAACACAGGGATAAGAAAATGTGACATTTTGCTGTCTTGCATTTTGCTCAAGCTGTGGATGGTTAACTTCAATCCAGTGTGAACAGTAAATGTAGAACATGAGTTTCCAAAGTGTCACAAAATTAGCATATCTATGGGATAGGCAATACCTTCTGCATACTGATTAATTGCTTTTATACACTGACAGAAAATCTTTGTAGCCATGACAAACTCTAAGCTCTATTTGTGGCCATCAGTTAAATTGTTATCTAATCTGATTGTGTTAAGCAATCTTTTTATAAAGGTACCTACACAAAAGATTACAGATGGGGGTAATTTGAGGTGTAGACAGAAATATCAGTTACTCTTATTGTAGCTTAAAATTATTACACAAAACTATTTGTCTGATGTACTCATAACTTGAGGTTTTGCTGGATTTGACAGTAGAGAAGAAACCTGAGATACTCATTACATACAGTATTCCTTTAGGATAAGGCAAATTATAAGGTTCAAGAGTTGGAGGGTTTCTCCAAATACATTTTATAAAAGGTAGATTTCTGCTACTCTCTAACTCACTCTTCATCTATAAGTAATGGAGGCAGAAAATAAAATTACAAAAATAAAATTTACAAATATATTTGGACTTCATCCTCAAGCCCTAACTCTCACAAACAGTTCTGCTGAAGTCAATTGGACCATTCACATGAGGAAGGGCTATGTGATGGGGCCCTGTGTTTAATATTAATTACATTATGTGGTATTTATTCATGCTGTAGGAAGGCATAGAGTTATACACAATAAATGTTCACATATATATATATCATATTTGCTATAAACATATAGAGCTGTATTCTTTAGTCTGCTATGGTTACGTTGCACCGTATAGGCAATGCAAAGTGGTCTTAAAGTGACTGGAAAAGAGCAGTGGAGAGAAATCCCCCATATGGGGGAACTCTCTACTGACAGAAATCTGGCTGAGGTAGCTCTTCTGCCCCAGCCGTCTTCCCTGCAACCCCAGAGAAAAAGGGGAAGGAGGAAGTGTATTGGGGGTATTCTAGGGGTGTGGGGACAAGGAGGGGAGAGGGAACAGTCCTCTGCTACACCAGATCCTCCCCTAGTATAAATTAGGGCTGTCCTCCTGCAGCATTAATTTTCCCACCAGGCCAGGCAGGTCTGAATCAGGGAGCAACAAGTGGCTTCTCGTAGCCACGCCTCTCCACTCTTGGGTGGATTGTAGAATCAGGGCCACAGTATATTTCACCTCCACTCTAGTGATGTAATTTTGGTTGGATATATTCCTGGAGGTTTCATTACATGACAATCTTTAATTAAAGATTAATTTTTAATTCTTGGAGACTGCAGGAGAGTCCTGGAGGATCAGAAAACCTATTCCACTCTCACTCCCTCGCACAGTTATACTTTTTGCCAAAAACCAGCATACCCTAAACCTCTGCTTTCCCTAGCACCACTTTTATAGTAAATAAGATGATACAGTAAAGCTAGATTTTTGTTTGATTTTAACATTTACAGAACTCCAAATATTTTAATAAAAGAACTTGGGCCTTGGCTCTTTCACCCATTGAAGTTAATGGGAGTTTAACTCTTAACTTCAATGGGAACTGGATTGATCCCTTTGATGTGAGGGTTGTTAAGACTTTAAAACTCTTGCAGAATTGAGAAGCATTTTCCCTCATGCAAAATGGTATATCTCAGTTACACAAAGTAAACAAACAAAGCAATACCTGTAAATTTTACAATGAGTCTGAAAACTGAGGCAATGCCTTAAGTTGTCCTGTTTTATACAGCACAATCTAGGACATGTATTGAAGTTATTAAACTATATTTCAACTTCAGTTCCTTTTCCTCTGAGGTCATTTGTGATTGGGGGGAGGGTTAAATCAATAGATCTTACTCCAGCCACTAGCTGAATGTATGAGGCCACTCAGAAACCTGAACATTCATGTTGGATCCCCAAAAAGAAACAAATAGAGAAATTAATTAAGTCTGGGCCAAGCACTTTTCACTGTGACTTTTGTCCATGTGATTAGTGGGGCAACACTTTGTCTTTTCCTGACAGGGTGTTATTGTGGCTTTAGGTTGTCTTTTTCTAAACACCCATAGCTACCAAATACCCTGAGTAACCTGGTGAAAATCATGGACTTTCTAACAAATATAGAGCGAGAGGCACCCTCTGATCCTGTCACTTACATGTGAGAGGATGGCAAAGAGAGAGAGAGAGAGAATTTTAAATGCACCAGTGTTGTATGTACCAGGAAGGGCAGTGCGATGGGTTAGTGGATTCAGCACAAGGCTATCAGCCAGGAACTCATGAGTTATAATGCCAGCTCTGCCACTGACTTTGTGTGTGGCCTTGGCCTAATTGCTTAGCCTATCAGCCTCTCAAGGCATAAAGTACTGGGCACTAACTGTGAGCAGCTGAGTGGTTTTACCGCACAGTTCACTTCAGCGGGAAGGCAGGGTGCCTTCATCTCTTTGAGGGTGAGCAGCACCTCTCAGGAGAGCTTTTACCTCATAGGGAGTTGTGAGGAATAATTAATCAGTAATGCTAAGCATCTAATAGTGCTAAAGTTATTATTACTCTATTAAAGAAATCTCAAAAACAGTCTATATTGAAGGTTAGCTTCATGGATTCAGAAATGCCTGGAAAGATTCAGAATGGCTTCACTTTAGCTAAACAGTAATGTGCCAAATATTCCCATTGTGCTGTACTGATTTCTTCAAATGAATGGGATATGAGAAGCACCGGTTTCAAGCTTATACTAAGAAAATTTCTCTGATAAATTCTTGGGGTGAAATCCTGGACCCATTGAAATAAGTGGGAGTTTTGCTGTTGAGGGGGGCCAGAATTTCATCCCTGGTACCCATTTTTAATTGATTTTCATATAAAAAACCAACCATACTCAATGACCTGTATACAAAAAGTGTATTTTTGAAATGCTAATTGTGTGTCAAGAGTTAAAATAACTTTTTATAAATACCAACATTCTTTAAACTGTTTTTTATGCCATTCTTGTGCTGAACTTAACTCAGTGAGGCAGGCAGCATAAGTAGAGTTAGTGTTTTGGTAAACAGCAAGGTAAATAGATAAGTACCCTGCACTGCTACCTATTGAGTGTAGGGTTCTCCATCTTTGAAGTTAGCTGGATTCTTTCTGGGTTAAACACTTTTCTTTCTATAATGGAAACAATATTTTTTATTTGAGCAACTGGCACCACACTATAACAGAGATGACAGATATTGGGCACAGATTTGTAATCTCAGACACCAGTTTCATTGATTTAATGAAGAGTGGCATGTCTCAAACTATAAAGGAAGCCTCGTGGCTGAAGCTCAGCAGCACTTCGAGCCTGTTAAAATCCTTATAAGTCCATTGAGATCTGGCAATGCAAAAAAGTGTCAGACTATATTAAATTTTATCACATATAAATATAATGGTAAACATTTGACTTAAACCCCCAAAAACTAAGTTTTGAAAGTCATCTCTGCCTAGAGATGTGTTGAATAGACATGTCCAGGTAGCTTTCACTAAGTTGATGTGAACATTTTCACCATTCTGTTTCTTTTGAGTTTATCATCCCCATAAACTCTGCTTTTTGTGAAGTGACTACAAAAATGTTCAGTTTTGTATTTAAAATACATTCATTTGTACACTTTCAGTGTGGAAAACAGCTCTTGAGAAAAAAACAGATCTATTTTGACTGGATGTAACTTACAGAATTGCAGAAATGTAGAACTGGAAGGGACCTCATGAGGTCATCAAGTCTAGCCCCCTGAGCTGAGGCAGGACCAAGTAAACCTCGACCATTCCTGACAGATATCTGTCTAACCCGTTCTTAAAAACCTGCAGGATTCCACAACCTCCTTCCTCAATAACCTGTTCCAGTGCTTAGTTATCATTATAGTTAGAAAGATTTTCCTAATATCTAACCTACATCTCCTTTGCTGCACATTAGCCAATTACTTCTTGTGCTACCCTCAGTGGACATGGAGGACAACTGATCACCATCTTCTTTGTAACAACCTTTTACATATGTTATGTTCCCCCATCAGTTTTCTCTTCTCCGGACTAAACATGCCCAATTCTTTCAACCATTCCTCATAGCTCACATTTTCTAAACCTTTATCATTTTTGTTGCTCTCCTCTGGATTCTTCAATTTGTTCACATTTTTCTTAAAGTGTGGAACTCAAGGCTGCACACAGAACTCCAGTTGCGTCCTCACTAGTGCTGAGTAGAGCAGAATAATTACACTGGTCTACAATTTTTGAGAAGTCGTCTGCTTCAGAGATAAAATGTGCTATTTATTATGTATTTTGATGTGCTGAATTCAAATATGACAATTAAAACAACTGATTGGCTACTGTTTCTAAGATATTTAAGTTTTTACATTTTATGTCTATGTATATTGTGTAGATAGTAGAGTTTTAATCATAAATTGTAAACCTAGGTCTTTTCATGTGTTTATGGTTGCTTTACATGATAATATTTCACCCATCCTGTTTATGTAACACTTTAAAAATCAGCAAAAGAGTTATATAAATAAAATTTATTATGAAACAAAAGGCAAAAAACTATTATGTACATAGTTTAGTACTATTCAGTGTCTACTCGGCGCTTCTTGGCTTGTCTCTTGTATTCATTAAATGGAGCATTTCTTGTCACTGTCCAGCAATAGTCTGCAAGCATTGATGGGCTCCATTTGCCCTGATAGCGTTTCTCCATTGTTGCAATGTCCTGGTGAAATCGCTTGCCGTGCTCGTCGCTCATTGCTCCGCAGTTCAGTGGAAAAAAATCTAGATGAGAGTGCAAAAAATGTATCTTTAGTGACATGTTGCAACCAAGGCTTTTGTATGCCTTGAGGAGGTTTTCCACCAACAACCTGTAGTTGTCTGCCTTGTTGTTTCCGAGAAAATTTATTGCCACCAACTGGAAGGCTTTCCATGCCGTCTTTTCCTTGCCACACAGTGCATGCTCAAATGCATCATCTCGAAGAAGTTCACGAATCTGAGGACCAACAAAGACACCTTCCTTTATCTTAGCTTCACTTAACCTTGGAAATTTTCCACGGAGGTACTTGAAAGCTGCTTGTGTTTTGTCAATGGCCTTGACAAAGTTCTTCATCAGACCCAGCTTGATGTGGAAGGGTGGTAACAAAATCTTCCTTGATTCAACAAGTGGTGGATGCTGAACACTTTTCCTCCCAGGCGCCAATGACTGTCGGAGTGGCCAATCTTTCTTGATGTAGTGGGAATCTCTTGCACGACTATCCCATTCGCAGAGAAAACAGCAGTACTTTGTGTATCCAGTCTGCAGACCAAGCAAGAGAGCAACAACCTTCAAATCGCCACAAAGCTGCCACTGATGTTGGTCATAGTTTATGCACCTCAAAAGTTGTTTCATGTTGTCATAGGTTTCCTTCATATGGACTGCATGACCAACTGGAATTGATGGCAAAACATTGCCTTTATGCAATAAAACAGCGTTAAGACTCGTCTTCGATGAATCAATGAACAGTCTCCACTCATCTGGATCGTGAACGATGTTGAGGGCTGCCATCACACCATCGATGTTGTTGCAGGCTACAAGATCACCTTCCATGAAGAAGAATGGGACAAGATCCTTTTGACGGTCACGGAACATGGAAACCCTAACATCACCTGCCAGGAGATTCCACTGCTGTAGTCTGGAGCCCAACAGCTCTGCCTTACTCTTGGGTAGTTCCAAATCCCTGACAAGGTCATTCAGTTCACCTTGTGTTATGAGGTGTGGTTCAGAGGAGGAGGATGGGAGAAAATGTGGGTCCTGTGACATTGATGGTTCAGGACCAGAAGTTTCATCCTCTTCCTCGTCTGACTCAAGTGAGAATGATTCTGGTGCATCAGGAACCGGCAGTCCTTCTCCGTGGGGTACTGGGCGTATAGCTGATGGAATGTTTGGATGATGCACAGTCCACTTTTTCTTCTTTGACACACCTTTCCCAACTGGAGGCACCATGCAGAAGTAACAATTGCTGGTATGATCTGTTGGCTCTCTCCAAATCATTGGCACTGCAAAAGGCATAGATTTCCTTTTCCTGTTCAACCACTGGCGAAGATTTGTTGCACAAGTCTTGCAGCATATGTGTGGGGCCCACCTCTTGTCCTGATCTCCAATTTTGCAGCCAAAATAAAGGTGATAGGCTTTCTTAACCATAGTGGTTATACTGTGCTTTTGTGATGCAAAAGTCACTTCACCACAAACATAGCAGAAGTTATCTGCACTCTTCACACAAGTACGAGGCATCTCTGCTCACTTTGGCTAAACAGAAATGTGTCCCTTTGCAAAATCAAACACTGACAAATAAGAGAGCACGACACTGTATGATTTCTAGAGCTGATATAGGGCAATTTGTTCAGCAGAGTGATGTAAGATTTGTTATGATTGCATCATCCATGACTTCTAGGAATAACATGATGCAATTCATATCATGTATGACGCAATACCAGCTTCAGATTGCATCATTCATTGTTTTGCCTAAAAAGCAAGTACTGTCCAAACCCAGTCATAGATTTATTCATAGATCCAGTCAAAGATGTATTTTAGTCATTTCTGGTTTAAATTGAGATCCCTTCCCTTTATAACTCACTTATCCTCCGCCATTCCCAAGTGAAGGGTCGTATATACTGACCCAATAGCATATCTTGAAAACTAGAGCCAATCAACAATTTTAAGCATCATTTTCGTTCTCAGTGACCTAGAATTAGTAAAGTTTGACTACATTTATTTCAGAAGCATTTTGGCTGTAGAGCAGTGTTACCTCCCATGTCTTACCTACAAGACCCTTGTCTGAAATATTGGCGAACACTTCATGTTTGGAGGAAAAAATGGGGAAATTAATTTAAAGTACGTTTTATACGTTGTTAATATACTGTGCACCTCCACTCTACTCTTAATTTACCTCATGGTTTCTAGATACTACAGCTCATGTAGTCTTCCTGAGAACAGTGTGGATGAACTTACTAAAGCGCTGATCCTGCAAACATTTAAGCCAGATGAGTAGTCCCATTCTCTTCAATAGGATTACTGATGTGGACAAAGTTAAGCATATACATAAGTGTTTGCAGGTTCAGGGCCACGGTATCCACATGAGCTGTAATAGCTACACTAATAGCAAGTGGAATTAAAAATTGATGGGTCAGGTTTTCCAGCCCCACTACTGTTTTGGCAGTGTGGAGCAGCTGTAATGCCAGTTTGGCCAGCTAGTGGAGGGTTCCCCTCTGTGGGGGAATCCCTGAGTCACATTGAGCCACTGTAGTGGTTCATACTCCAGACCTTACAGTCCCCTGATGCCCCGCCCCATCCTCCAAATCTCCAGAGGGGCCAGAGCCAGAGAGGCATAAATTAGAATATCCCAAGGCTGTTCTAGCTTAGGGCTTGAAACACTATAGCAGCACAGCTGTAGCACTTCAGTGCAGACACTACCTATGCCGATGGAAGGGGTCTCTTGTTGGCATAGGTAATCCACCCTCCCAAGAGGCGGTAGCTAGGTCGATGGAAGAATTCTTCCATGCACCTAGAGCTGTCTATACTGATGAAAAACGCTATATGCGAGTTGGTGGTATTATTATTATGTAATTAAATTTATTCAGCTCTGGAGACTAAATTCATTGTCTGCCTGAGGGATTTAAATTATGCTCTTGGTGAAGATCTCAACCCAACCTTAACTATGAAGTAATTCCAGAACCATCATGATGCACAATATTAGTGAATCTTATTCTCGCCATACAATGTAATACCAAAATCATATACACAAAGGATGTATTTTCTTATGTGCATATATACAAAACATCTATACTGACTTCATAGATCCCTTGTTATTCTTTCCTTTAAGCATGCTTTTATACACGTGAATAATATTTTCAAACTAAAAAAGTCAATTATACAAGTGCCCTACTTATTTCCAAGTAAACTTTACAAAATCCAAGTACAGCATTGGGCCAAAGCAACCATCATGCTCTCACCCAGTGTTTAGTGTTTTGGAAACTACTGCCGAAGCTACTCCCTGAATAAATCAGAAAAGGAGGCATTATTAAACACCTTTTCTACAATTCTTTTTAATCCCATAAAATCGTATTCATTGGAACCCCCATCAATGGTGCAAATGTCTCATGTATTGCAATTAAACAGTCATAGTAGTAAATATTATTTTCTTAGGCAACAATACCCCCAAAGCCTATATCTCTCAAAATGCTAAGAACATAAATTATATTGTGGTGAATTGGCTCAGCCAAACGGAGTGCTGAGATGCTGTGCCTTTATTGACACGCCCACATTTTACACTCATTTATCCAGTTCCTCACCACAACTGCAAGTGTGAGGTGGTCCAATTTGCACAACAATTGCCTCAGCAACTGTAAAGTATGCAAATCTTTGTAGTCTGATTAGCTGAAAGTTATTCTGAGAGAATCAGAGCAAAGAAATTTGCAAAATTATTGTGCTGAAAGCCACAGAAGGGGAGTCTCCCTTTTTGAGGATCTTCTCATGGAGATTCCCCTATAACATCTTGTTGGGGCTATGTAGGATTTGTTTCCCCATGGTAAAGCCTGGAGGCCCTGCCCCAAATGTGGTGAATTTATCCTAATTTGTAGGAGGGGAGGGGAGGAGTGTAGGGCTCGAATTGAGTCTGCCAGGATTCCCCTTACCTCCTTGGGATCAGTTAAATCGGGGGAAGAGGGAATTGAGGGGCGCGGGCCTCTGCAACAAAGATAATATAGACTGGGGCTGTATTTCTTTTCAAGGTAAGTTTTGTGTGGATAGCAATAAGTATCCACATCCAGCCTTACCACTGGATACGCACTTCTCTTCATGGACCATCTGGTCTAAACTCCTTCTCTTTGCACTTACCCTTGGGTGGGAGTGGATGGGGTGGGCAGGTGCCTAAATGTGTGTTCCATGTGCAAGATGGTAGGTTTCCTGCACATGTAGATCTAGGGAGGTCCATATCTGGTTCATGGTTATTATACAAATCTCTCCACTTTGATTAGCTCTCAATCCCTATGTTCAGAGTGGCTACTGCTCTCACAAATCCTCATTCTTTATGCCCACAAATATGGGGCCTAATCCTGCCACCTCCTCTTTCCTCTCACAGGTAGTGCCACTGACTCAAAAGGTCAGTGGAACTATTTGTGCGAGTAAAGAGTGAAGTAATTGAAGTTATTCTTGTGAATAAGGACTGTTCTTGTGAATAAAATCTGCAGGATGAAGCCACAGCTGTTTCAGATTCTTAGATACAAACAAACATTTTGAGAATGGTACTGCCTAAAAATTCCTCCAACTTTAGTTTTGGTGGCCAAATTTTTAACTTGCTTTTCAGCTCAGAAAAGCAAAGTTGTAAACATTTCATAGCACCAACACTAGCATGTAGTATGCAAAGAAAGAACAAGAAATAATTTCCTATCTACTAGAAACAGTGTCCTTTGGAAACCAGACATTCATACAATGCACAGTCAATCTGTGGAATTCTTTGCCAGAGGATATTGTGAAGGCCAAGACTATAACAGGGTTCAAAAAAGAACTAGATAAATTCATGGATAGGTCCATCAATGGCTATTAGCCAGGATGGGCAGGGATGCAAAACCACGCTCTGAAGTGTCCCTAGCCTCTGTTTGCCAGAACCTGGGAATGGGCGACAGAGAATAGATCACTTGATGATTACCTGATCTGTTCATTCTCTCTGAAGCACCTGACATTGGCCACTATCGGAAGACAGGATACTAGTCTAGATGGACCATTAGTCTGATCCAGTATGGCTGTTCTTATGTTCTATGTTCAAACACTGAGTTCAGGTTGCACTTATTTTACTTGGAAAAGATGGTACCAACTGTAAAATATTTGGTTTTAGTCAGTATCAGAGCTAGTTGCATCAAGTAGTAAAATCAATTATGAGAAAAACCTAGCTGATTTACAGATTTAAAATTAACTCCAGAGCAGAGACTCTTATTATTAGGTATGTTTTAAATGAAGGGGGATAGGAAAAATTCAGGAAATCAGTTATATTTGTAAACAAAGCATGTATTGCAGCATTATGGAACTATAAATCATGATTTATCTAAACATTCTACACATAAATGGCGTGGAAAGCAGAATGCAAGCTTAAAAATTTAAGGACTAAACTTATATAAAACATAAGATATATGCGGTATCAGCAAATTCTTGAACCTACTAGACCCTGACTTAAATTCTCATCTTGTTTGTCCCATAAAAGGTGGTGTTTCTCCATAACCACAGTCCCTCCTGGATTCCAAAGAAAGGGATGTGTAGTTATGAATGGAAATCTATAATAAAAGGATATATGCTGTTGTATAGAGTAAAGAGTATCAAGGCAATGTAATTCAGCTGAAATTGGACAGATGTTCATCACTGATCAAATTATGTGGTATTTGTGGCTTGTGAAGCAGAGAGAAATATTTCTTTAACATCAGTAGCAGCTGTAAAAACATTGCAGAAGAATAAAACTGACCTTGAACAACATTAGGAAGTTATTTTTCTATAATATTTATTTAAGTTAAAGTATGAGTACTGTACACATCTGCTTTTTTAAAAATCAAAATCTTTCCCCATTTCCACTTGAAAGTTTATAAAAATATACATGTAAAGCCCTGATCCACAGAAATTTAATTTATTCTGTTATCTACAAAAAATAATTTAACCTGGGGTCAGACTTGATAAAAATAGTTTAATCTGGGGTCAGACTTGATTAACTCCCCCCATAACACTGGTAGTTTCTCCTTCCCACTCTAAAAACACAAGTACTCACAAAATCCATAAGTTAAACATATGCCTGAAAGTTGTACAGGCAAGACTACATCTTGGTAAGCTCCAGAGAGAAGTGCTTTAGACTCAAATTAAGATTCCCGTTAAACATAACTTTACAAAATTATTTCAAAACATTTTCTAACTACATGTGTGCACATTAAAAAAAAATGAAAGTGTTATATAATGCAATTAGAACAGCCATGCTGAGTGGTGATGCAAATTATCTTTGGCATTAGCTATATTGAACTAGAACATATCAATGAGTTTCTATAATAAGGCGACTCTTTGGAATACGATACTTATTACATATTACTGGTCAAAAGTGAATAAAAAAAGAATGGCGCTGTTGCTCTATTCTAATTATAAACTGTAACAGAAAGGTCTTTGTACTACTGACTCACCAGTGTAAATTTATAATAGCTGGCATCGCTGTGGTGCCTTCTACTGGTCGGCATGCCAAATCTGTTCAAATACGTTCGCTATTATGCTTCTCGTGGGGCTACAGTCTACAGAGACTTCTACTACAAATCCTTCCCTGACCTCAAGGGGTACAGGCCTGCCTGTGGGAGCTAAAGGTCATAGAATCATAGAATATCAGGGTTGGAAGGGACCTCAGGAGGTCATCTAGTCCAACCCCCTGCTCAAAGCAGGACCAATTCCCAACTAAATCATCCCAGCCAGGGCTTTGTCAAGCCGGGCCTTAAAAACCTCCAAAGAAGGAGACTCCACCACCTCCCTAGGTAACGCATTCCAGTGCTTCACCACCCTCCTAGTGAAAAAGTTTTTCCTAATATCCAACCTAGACCTCCCCCACTGCAACTTGAGACCATTGCTCCTTGTTCTGTCATCTGCCACCACTGAGAACAGCCGAGCTCCATCCTTTTTGGAACCCCCCCTCAGGTAGTTGAAAGCAGCTATCAAATCCCCCCTCATTCTTCTCTTCTGCAGACTAAACAATCCCAGTTCCCTCAGCCTCTCCTCATAAGTCATGTGCTCCAGACCCCTAATCATTTTTGTTGCCCTCCGCTGGACTCTTTCCAATTTTTCCACATCCTTCTTGTAGTGTGGGGCCCAAAACTGGACACAGTATTCCAGATGAGGCCTCACCAATGTCGAATAAAGGGGAACGATCACGTTCCTCGATCTGCTGGCAATGCCCCTACTTATACAGCCCAAAATGCCGTTAGCCTTCTTGGCAACAAGAGCACACTGTTGACTCATATCCAGCTTCTCGTCCACTGTGACCCCTAGGTCCTTTTCTGCAGAACTGCTACCCAGCCATTCGGTCCCTAGTCTGTAGCAGTGCATGGGATTCTTCCGTCCTAAGTGCAGGACTCTGCACTTGTCCTTGTTGAACCTCATCAGGTTTTTTTGGCCCAATCCTCTAATTTGTCTAGGTCCCTCTGTATCCAATCCCTACCCTCTAGTGTATCTACCACGCCTCCCAGTTTAGTGTCATCTGCAAACTTGCTGAGAGTGCAGTCCACACCATCCTCCAGATCATTAATAAAGATATTAAACAAAACCGGCCCCAGGACCAACCCTTGGGGCACTCCGCTTGAAACCAGCTGCCAACTAGACATGGAGCCATTGATCACTACCCGTTGAGCCCGACGATCTAGCCAGCTTTCTATCCACCTTACAGTCCATTCATCCCGCCCATACTTCTTTAACTTGGCGGCAAGAATACTGTGGGAGACTGTATCAAAAGCTTTGCTAAAGTCAAGGAATAACACATCCACTGCTTTCCCCTCATCCACAGAGCCAGTTATCTCATCATAGAAGGCAATTAGGTTAGTCAGGCATGACTTGCCCTTGGTGAATCCATGCTGACTGTTCCTGATAACTTTCCTCTCCTCTAAGTGTTTCATAATTGATTCCTTGAGGACCTGCTCCATGATTTTTCCAGGGACTGAGGTGAGGCTGACTGGCCTGTAGTTCCCCAGATCCTCCTCCTTCCCATTTTTAAAGATGGGCACTACATTAGCCTTTTTCCAGTCATCCGAGACCTCCCCCGATCGCCACCTAGAGGTCCTAGGGTTCTCTCTCTAATGCCACAAATTTGTGATTCAAATTGGTGACTGTGGTGTCCATTAGTTTGTGACCCCAAATTCCTTACATATTGGTTCCTATTTGCTAGACCCAAATAAAAGCTCTTCTGGGCTCCTTCTAATGTTTGAGGTGTACATTCCCCCCTTTTTATTTTATTCCTTTCTCATCCATCTGTCCATGTTTTCTTGGTAATGTTGTATTTGGAGTCCATCTTAGGTTTAGAGTTTAGTCTCACAGTAGAATTTTCACTTGGTTTGAGCCCTGCTAGTGTTTTGAAGTCCCTCTCTTTTTAAATTCCATTTGGAATTCCCTGAATCCAGATGATACATTTTCACTTCTAAGGATTACACTTGTAAATACAATATAATAGTCATTGAATGCTAACTGCTCTAGTCCCACCCTCTGGGGATGCAGTATCAAGCAACTATATGTGCCTATATTATCCTCAAGAGGCTGCCTTCCAAAGGATAAAAGTCTACTATTACTAAATTCTCCTTTCGCCCAACTAATAGAGACCTGTGTTTATGGACTCAAAGGTTATGAGGTCACTGGGTTTTATTTGTGGTGTTCTGTATATGTGATTCAGCTTGGCTAGTTATTTTGCTGATTGCTATAAGCTTTTGTCACTGGGGTAGCCACTAACTTTAAAGAATATTCAAACACAAAACAAGAAGAAAATAAACAATTACATCCTAAATAATAAAATACTTCTTGCACCTTGCACTGAATGTTGCTTGATTCTGGCTCTATTAGGCTCCCAAGCAGGGTGCATTCTAATGATGGAGACCCTCAATTCAGAAAGTCATCCTACTGAACATGAAGAGTGAGATTTCTGAAGTCTCAGCAGTAGCCTAATTCTGCTCCCATATAATTCGATTTGGCTTCAACAGGAACAGAATTAGGCCAACACTGAGCAGTTTTGAAAATCCCAGCGGAAGTCTTCATACTTCATTTTGGGATGAAATGGTTTCTCTGCTGATCTTAATTGATTTAATGATATATAAGTTGATAAGTGTGCTCTCTATAAACCACATCACATGCAGGTGTTTAAAGATCATTCAATAGTCTCTTGCTATGTACCCCGAAGAGAACAGGATGTATGTTCAGAGACTTGAGTACAAATTCTATGTTTTCATTCCCACAAGAATCACAAAGGATGATCTAGAACTTCTGCACATACTGTAAGGTAGAGTCTAGACCATCTTAAAGGGACGTATGTGATGTAGGACTAGAATTTTAAGAATCCTTTCTGCAGGCAGGCAGGCAAGCAAAGAAGGAGAATGGAGAACTGTGTTAATGGGAATTTGCAATCACAAATAATCCCATTTCCCTGGGTTTGGGGGATGCAAGTCCCTTGGCATGAACAGAGAAATTGGAATTTAAACAGTGTTACAGTTCTTGCTTTGGGAGACATGAGATGCATTTCAGGATGAGGGTAAAATATTGAACCAAAGTAAGCCTTAGAATACTGGCTCCAAGATTTTAGGTTTCATGACTTTGTTCCATTAAAAAGAAGTAAAGAAATGGTCCCTTCCTTGAATAGCATGCACTTGCAGGATTAGTGTGTGAAAATGTCTGCAACATGAAAAATGTCCACAATTACCTACAATATTTGCATGCATACACAGAGATTCTATCTGCTGTTAGGTGAACAACTGCTCATCTTGCACACACAAATGTGCATGCATGTGCATGAATTAGAAGCCTTTAAATTTTCTGTTTAACTTTCCTGCCTTCTGTTGACTTAAGGCAGCGCTTTCAAATAATTAAATGTGAATTAATTGGGTAGTTACCACAAGGAAAGTGGAACATATAAAAATTAAATGATGCAAAAACAAAACAAAATCTTCAGTCTAATCAAAAATGAAATCTTATCTAACCCACCATCTATGCAGAACAATATTTTAGTATCTGGAAAAGCAGAGGTTAAGTATTTTAAAACTCTGTTTTGTTTTATTTTAATAGAGAAAATGTTTCTAATTTAATCTCCCTAAACAAGTCCTGGTATATCTCCCCTTTTTTGCC
>NW_020664583.1:1791167-1838997 GCF_002925995.2 Terrapene triunguis
ATTTAATCTCCCTAAACAAGTCCTGGTATATCTCCCCTTTTTTGCCTCTTTGGATGAGACACCAAGCTTTGAAAGATTTCCTTCTAATGCTTGCATTTGGATCCTTGGATAATTCTAGTGTCTTCTGTGTTGGCAGAATTACAGATGTCTTTGGGCCTGAACCAAGGTTATGATGCTGCTGTGCTGCTCTGTGCTTCTGAATGCTGTTGCTTTTCTCCTCTTCTTCATTTGAAAATTCCTGACAATTTTTACTCTTTATACACTTTAGTGTGGCTATTTAGTAATTATATGAACGTGTGAAAAAGTAATTTATTGGTTTCTTAGGACTTCTTCAGTGGTAAAATGCAAAGCTTAAAACAATCATATTAGGCAAAGTGAAAAGTTAACTTTGAAAAGTGGCTAGTCTGCATGCACTGAAACTGCTTCTGAGAGTTTGGAATAAGATTTTTACTACTAATATTTTGCACCTTTTTATTAAGCTTTTGTACTCATACAGTACTAAAATGATCTAAGCACATCTTCTACAAAGGTTATTACAGTTGCTTGAAACAAGCCATTGACCTCTCGTGTGGCAATTTATGGGTAATTTAATAGAGCGATCCTCCTTTTCTGACTTACATTAAGGGAACCTATTCACAAATCCTAAAAAGAGGTAAAATACTATCAAAGATCTGGTTTCAATTAGCAAAAGCAATGCAGTTCAGTGTGTGCACTTTTGTCCTTTCATAAGGCAGCAAATATGGAGCCCTAATGTCCAAACCTTTACTTCCTGAGTTGTCCTAATGGCTTCCATAGAATTACTTATAAGAGGGAGGAGTGCTATTCAGAAGAGTAAGAATTTGCAGGATTGGGATCATACTATGTAGAATCACTCACTGCTGGACCCCACCTTATGGTATCTAGGTGCAAACGGTGAAGTAAAGATGAAGTTTGATCCCTCAGTCTGGATTTCAAGGCATTTATGTCAGACTCCTGGCATTACTTTAACATAGCTTGTGTGTGTGAATATAGTAGATGAAGCCAGTTCTGCTTGTCAGCTTTAGTTATTTTGCATTCTAGTTGTCTGCATTTGAATTCTTGGCCAGTTAGAGATAAATGTTTGATTTAAATTGGCATTGACTGGGAGGAACTCTGACCTGTACTTGCTTATGCTGAACAAACTACTTTGAAATTTAGGAATTCAATATGAAGCAGTCCCTGGGACATAAAAAAGGACAAAATACAAAGTTCTTTTCTTGTCTTGGCTCGATCTCTTCTCTTCCTTCTTATACATTTGATCCTTTGCACTGATTCCCCCTGAGAGTAGAATTGGGACACTGTCAAAAACTTCATTACTAGAATCCTGAGGGGCTCCGTTCTCCCATCACTGGATACTAGTAATGGGAGTTACTAATATCACGTGAGGAAAAGATCTGGCTATACTAGCTACTAATAAGGAAGTAGACAGTACCAGGATATCAAAAATTCCCTCCCTTCGTTATTTTAATACTAGGAGTGAAGACTAAAGAGAATCCCACTTTGCTTTGGCTTGCTTTGACATTAATCCTTGGGGGGAGGAACAAGGTGGGTGAGGTCATATCTTTTACTGGACCAACTTCTGTCTCTCTAATATTCTGCTACTGACATGGCTACAACTACATTGATGTTCTGCCTTAGTATTGTTAATTCTTGGCTTAGTATTGTTACATTAATGCATTAATTCTTGGATTAGTATTGTTCTGGCTTTAATGCAACCAGTGGCATTAGCAGTATTGTCCTTAGTATGCTGTGTAGTGGGGGTCTATAAGTAATTCCTTCCAATATGAACCTCTACCCAGATATAACGCGACCTGATATAATACGAATTCTGATATAATGCGGTAAAGCAGTGCTCCGGGGGGGGGGGCGGGGCTGCACACTCCGGCGAATCAAAGCAAGTTCGATATAACACGGTTTCACCTATAATGCGGTAAGATTTTTTGGCTCCCGAGGACAGCGTTATATCAGGGTAGAGGTGTATCTATTAAAAGTAATTCAACAGACTTCAAATAAATCAACAGGATTGTCATTAATCTATCAATGTATCACAGAAGCTTTCATTGTGACATTGAAAAAAAATAATGCAAAAGAAAAGAAAATCTCTCTTTTATAGGTGAATTATATACAGTTAACTCACAGGATGTTATGCCCATAACAACAGGGGGACAGATTTTCAGGTGATGTAAACTGTCATAGTTCCATTGTCAATAGAGCTATGATAATTTGTACCAGCTAATGATCTTTCCCAGGAATTTTTATTCCTGTGTACACAACTAATTAGGAAAAGTAACCCCTTGAAAACATACATCATTCCTAAGGAAAGGTAGAAAGAATTTTATTACCTCCTCTTGAGATGAAAAATACATTCTTAAGAGAAGAGGGAAAATCCGCATACTCTAATCTTCTGATAAAGGAGGAAAAACAGCAAACTGTTCTATTATGCCATCATACACCAACAGAGGAGCAGTTTTTATATAGCAACCCTCATTAACTACAGTCTGCATATTCTGGAAACACATTCTAGTTTACAGTTTGATATATACTTGAAATTGCCCCAGAACCTGGAACTGCTTAAACTCCAAACTAGAGATTTGGATTTTCATTCCTTCTGCTGAACGCAATTTCAATGAATGCATGGTTCATGTGTTTGTGCATGTACTTCCAGATCCTGGCAATGGCACTCGTCCTCTCATAGATTATACCTACCAACACAGAGCTAAAACTAGTCAGAATACAGATTACAGGTCAAATTAATATTATCTTTGCAGCATCAATCTGTGCTTATTTTACAGATACTTAACAAACTGCTTTGTCTCTAATGTTAAGCCACTTATGCAATTTCAGGATCAGAAGATTAATTTGTTGTTGATTTTCATGAAACGAGGGGGAATTAGAATATTTATTTAAAATGAAAAATCTATGTCGTTCTTCAACTTAATTACAATTAAACTGTAATTAATTCAGATGAGATTGTTTAAACTTCTCTAACCCAACATATTTTTGTATGCCAAGTGATTGCTTGCCTTCAGATGAGCTACATTATTTCACTCAATCATTCTAAGCAATTTAACACTGTGCTCTGCTCCCAAGTCTACTTCCATTCAGAAAATATAGCATAAATATAAAATATCCTTAAAATTAATCAATTTCAGTAGGGGGGACATAATTCTCATGAGAACTATGTATCAGTTTAACTATAAAGCAACAAGTTGAAGAAGAAAAAAAGAAAATGAATAAAAATTTCAAAGTTTAGAAGACCAAAACCTATTCCTTAAAAGTTGCAGAAGTGGTATCTCAAGGGAAGTTTAAGACAGGGAGGTTCCATCAGAGCAAGCCTCTCTCTCATTTTTCTTTCTTCCTTTTCATTTTTTACATTTCTTTGGAATACAGACTTTTGGTAACCTACAAAGGGACTTTTTCTAAAGGCTGAAGTAATTCCAAGTTTCTGGAATATCAAAGCCACAGGAACAGGGGCCCTGCTGTTGGCAGCCATTTATGAAGGCTGCCTCCCTTTGACTTTTCAATGATCAGTATTGTGATTACAGTCTTCCAAGATTTATTCTGAAGGGTATACAGAAATATATGTAGAAGTTGGATGCTTTCTAAGCTACTGTGGCTTCCATGAAAGGCAGTTAAATTTCTGCGATAAGCTTCAGTAGACTGAGACAAAAACTAAGGACGTAAAACAAATAAAGATGGATGATCAGTCTCTGAGAATACTAGAGGCCATTAAGATTTGAAAAATTTATTCTGCAGCTGTGCAAGTAAGATGGCGCTGATGTATAAATATTGATTAAGGGTCTTGATTGTGTGGTCAGAAGACACATAATTTATTCCTTTCCAAAGTACTGAATAGTATTAAATAAGTGAAAAAGATTATCTTTTGGATTTTGTGAAAATTACATTGTTCCCACTGAATTGAAAATGAAAACAAAGGGTGAACAGGTATTTAATCGTGATACAATCCAATTTGTTACATTACCACTAGCATAGACTTAGTTTTAGTGTTTTATTATTAGAGCTGAATATCTATCATTTTAACATTCATAGCCATTTATTTTCAAATACAGTAGTATATAATTTTATCTTGTATTTTAATTCTCTTATATAAGAATTGCCAAACTAATCTAAGAATTACAGGAAAAATGTCACTTCTGGCTCCAAATTCAAATGTCATGTTTCTCATTTGGACACAGTGAAACACATTTTTCATGAAGGTAAGGGTAGATCAATACAAGAGGTGAGGGATTTATAATGGAAGTGCTGACAGACTCTTAACTACATCTTTGTACACATGGCATTACATTTCATTTTAATT
This sequence comes from Terrapene triunguis, assembly GCF_002925995.2. Lineage (NCBI taxonomy): Eukaryota > Metazoa > Chordata > Testudines > Emydidae > Terrapene > Terrapene triunguis. Next base: position 1,795,504 of record NW_020664583.1, read on the forward strand.
TATTTCTCCAGTGCTGAATAATAGTTTATAAATTCATTAGAATTCAAGGCCCTTCATAGGCTTTTGTCTCATACCATGGCACCCCTTCCACTCTTACAGTGATGACCGCCACGTGTGCTTCTCCTACAAATGTACTCAGCTGCTTCCTTCCATGCTGTCTCTTACCCCAGAATTCTTTCTTCAACCTGTCCATAAGACACTTACCTGTCCTCCTTCAAAACCCTCCCCAAGAACCACTTCTTCCATGACATCTACAATAAACTGGCCAACTAACAATGGCTTGGTTGAAGTGACAGCTATGAGGAGAGAAAGAAATATGTAGGGCCAAATTTTCAATAGTATTCAGTTCTTATTTAGGAACCTAAATGGAATGGCTAGATAGTCTCTCAATAGGCACTGTGCTTTTTTTGAAAAATCTAGCCCATAATGCGTATATAAAGTGTATACAATATACATATTAATATACATATACAACTCTCTCTATGCTACCTGTTGTAAGGCAAAAAAATAAAAACAGAACTATGGATGGATCCATCACCCTAATCATTTTGTAATTTGCATCCCACTTTTCCTCCCTAGATCTTTGATCTTAGATTGCAAGTTCTTTGTGGCAGGATTGCCTCTTATATGTGTATGTACAATGGGACCTGCACCTTGTACAATGGGACCCCAATCTTGGTTAGTGCTCAAATACTCTTGCAGTAAAAATAGTAGTAACAACTAGCATCATATTGGAGAAAAATGGTTTAGTGGAATAAGTTTTTGCAAGGCTATTGGATAAAGGCTGATTAAAAGTAGTGATGAGTGAACCTCAAAATATTCAGATTTTGAGTTCTGTTAAGTATCCCAAAGTCTGGCTAGTTAGCTAAAATTTACGAGAACTACCCCTCTGGAGCCTACAAATCAAGTGTTGAAATTTTTCATGACAAGAGACTTTTTCCTGATATGTTGGTATTTCTAGTTCTGGTCCCAGACAGAGCCCAGAAATTCAAAGAAAGTGTTTTCTAAAAAAGAATCTTATAATCCGGACATTTCTGAACAAACCGCTTATTTTATCCTAGCTGGTTCATCCATCCCTAGCTGAAAGCGCATTCAGCAGAAGGAATGGAAAACTAAGTCTCTAGTTCGGAGATTCGGCATTTACCATTTTCTGGGGCAGTTTCAATTATTTAAAATCCCAGATTGTAAACTAAGACAGAAGATAAACAGAATGTGTTTCCATAATATGGAGACTGTATTTCATCATGCTAAGACACATAGGGAACCTGTGAAAAGCTACGCTCCATGCTACACAGGGGATACTGATTCCCAGGACAGACTCCAGCAACACTGCTTCTTCCCCACACAGCAGAATTGCGGTGCTTCTGCCTCATCTATGGTCCTCTGTGCCTCTAGAAGGGCTTACAGGCAGGACTTGCTCCCTATGTGCACAAAAAATGGTTCGGAAACCTCCACTTAGAAGATCTTACTGTCCTGTTCAGCAACTCTGTTATTGTTTCTGAAGCACTGGAACTCATTAAAATCAGGCTTTGTGCTTCGGAGCTCTGTCTCTCTAAACTCTGATATATTTATCTACGAATCTTGGATGATACAGTATTTTATCACTGAAAGAATTAACTATGCAATTTGCATAATTAGCACAGCCAATGTTTTGAATGGGATTCCATTCATCACTGTAACGACACTTGACTCTGTAGTTCAAAGAAATTAATACAAATAGCTAAGCAGAAATTGGAATAGACAATCTGTACCACCTCATGGAGGAAAGCCCTTATTATTACAGTTTTAATTAACCAATGCTTAGATCAATAGATCTTTCTATTATCACAGGACAGATACTTCTACTGCTCTTCAAAATGCCTTTCTACAAACTGGGAAGAAGAGACAATGGAATATTCTTCTGTGTCCTGGAAACCATTCAACATGAGTTAGGGGAATTCTGAACTAAAACCAGCTTGTATTTCACTTTAATTTCTTCTGTAGAGTAATATAATGTGATGTTGGCATACATGGCAACTTACTTGACTTCAGTAAGCAGTTTGAGTATGCTCAGCACTTTGCAAGCGATTGGGCCCTAAGAGATCTTGGGAGAGATTTTCCAAGGCACAAATGGGAGTTAGGTACCTACCTACCTTTTGTGCCTTTGAAAAGCTTCCTCTTTTATTAGTTATTTTATGTCAGCACTGACAAAGTACAGAATAAACCAATATAAATCCTTAATAAAGCAATGTTAAACTTAGTGCTCCACATGGCTGTATGTCACTGCACTACAGAAGCCTGTACTTGTATTTATACAATGTGGATGGAATGTTTTTAGCCAGTTACAGCATTTAAATAAACTGAACATTTGTAATTCAAATGCTAGATCCCTCACTACACTGGCTCATGGAGCTGTTGGCAATCCTTTTTTTAATCATCTGATTTAGGAGAATAGCTCATAAGTTTATAAGTGTTATATTACTGGATCACCCCTTTAGTTAACTGCCTTTTCAGTTAATAGATAACTATACATTATGGGAGAGCACACTGAAAACAGGAGAGCGAGAGAGATAAGAGCACTTAATACCCTTGAAGTTTACCTTGTACAAGGCAATTATTTTGTTCACCTCTGGTCTATAAATATCAAGACTGTACAAAGTTGTATCAATTTTTTTTTCCAAACTTGCCTACTGAGATGGGCACTTGCCAGAAATTAATTGCTATCTGACCAACAGAGAGTAGGAAGAGGTTTAAATGGAAGTAAGTGTGACAGCCACAAAATATTAATTAGAAACTGTTGTCACTGCAAGATGTATTTGGGGGATCAACATCTAAAAGCAACACCAACTGGAAATATATAGACATACTGACCACAACAGCTTTATCCTCTGTCCATTTACAATTTTTGCTGAAAGCTAAAGAAAAGACAGTATGGCCAAATGCAAAACCCATTGTAATGGCGTTGAGTAAAATTTTGTGTCAGAAGCTCTAGAACATTTTACTATCATGTACTTAAAATAACATAGCTTTGAAATGTACTCTCTCTCATATATGGGGCAAGTACTTTACTTACTATATATTTATTCAGACCAGTCTGGATGTATGTGTTCTTGATTACACTATCATTGTAAATGAGCCAGTTTTGGAAAAGAAACTCCACTAAGTTCAAACACGTCACTTATTGAAATTACCAATTAACTAGGATGAACTACAGAGGGCCATTTTTATCCCTTCCTGCAATTTCTCAGCAATAACCAAGTTAATCTGCACAAAGTCCAACTCAGTTTCCTCTTTGAAGGACTAATATAGTTTTGTCATGTATGTACCACTTGCTGGCCCAGCAACCAAGGGATTAATGCAGGCACTGTCAGCCAATGCCAATGGATGACTGGGCATCAAAATGGCAGATGAAATTCAATGTTGAGAAATGAGAAGTAATGCACACTGAAAAACATACATAAAAAATGATAACAGCTAATTTAGATCCTACCACTCAAGAAAGATCTTTGAGTCATTATGGATAGTTCTCTGAAAACATCCACTCAATGTGCAGCAGCAGTTAAAAAAGCTAACAGAATATTAGGAACCGTTAGGAAATGGATATATAATAAGACAGAAAATATCATAATGCCACTATAGTAATCCACCACTATATAAATCCAGAGTACACCCACAACTTAAATACTGTGTGCAGTTCTTATCACCTTATCTCAAACAAGATACATTAGAATAGGAAAAAGTACAGAGAAGGGCAACAAAAATGATTAAGGGTATGGAACAGCTTCCATGTAAGGAGAGATTAAAAAGAGTGGGACTTTTCAGCTTTGAAAAGAGTTGACTAAGGGGGGAAAGCACCTGGCATTGGCCACTGTGAGACAGCAGAATACTGGGCTAGATGGATCATTGGTCTGACCCATTATAGCAGGGGTGGGCAAACTTTTTGGCCCGAGGACCACATCTGGGTATGGAAATTGTATGGCGGGCCATGAATACTCACGAAATTGGGGGTTGGGGTGCCGGAGGGGGTGATGGCTCCGGCTGGGGGTGCGGGCTCTGTGGTGGGGCTGGGGATGAGGGTTTGGTGTGCAGGAGGGTGCTCTGGGCTGGGACCAAGAGGTTCGGAGGGCAGGAGGGGGATCAGACCTGGGGCAGGGGGTTGGGGCATGGGAGGAGCTCAGGGGTGCAGTCTCCGGGCGGTGCTTACCTCAAGCAGCTGCCAGAAGCAGCGGCATGTCCCCCCTCCAGCTCCTATGCGGACGCGCATCCAGGCAGCTCTGCACGCTGCCCCGTCTGCAGGGGCGGGGGCAGCGTGTGGAGCCCCTTGGCTGCCCCTATGAGTAGGAGCAGAAGGGGGGACATACTGCTGCTTCCGTGAGCCATGCAAGCAGGGCAAGCCCCTGACCCCGCTCCCCGGCTGGAGCTCAAGGGCCGGATTAAAATGTCTGAAGGGCTGGATCTGGCCCCCGGGCCATAGTTTGCCCACCCCTGCACTATAGCCATTCTTATGTAATGCTGATCAGCAACCTCACAGCAGCTCGGAGAACAAAAGGACTGGGAGGAAGAGGGGCAGAGTGGAGCAAGCACGCTGGAGAATAGAACTGCTGCCAGCAAGCTGCTGAAAAGCCGCTCAGAGACAGCACCCTAGAAGAGGATGACTGGACCAGTGGGCTGAAGAGCCTACAGAAACCAGAGGGAGGTAGGAAGGAGCTCAGGGCATGGCTGGAGTTGTCAAACCCTGATTCAGCTTGTCTAGCTTAAGAGCCCTGAGCTGGAACCCAATGGAGTGGGTGGGCCTGGGCTCCCCTACTAACTCCCCGAGGGACTTAAGAACAGAGGGGATTTTCAGACCTCCTGGGCACCAGGAATTGACTAACAGCCTTGCCAAACTGAATGGACTCAGGTGCAATGCTCCACCTGGCCAGAACGGGTGCCGTTGCAACCGACACCCCAGTTCACAAGGTAAGATAGTTTTGTGGAGTACAATACACAGGTTCAGAGGTTTATATTGAAGAGAAATATTATCTAAACTAGTGTTGTCAGATGTCAGTCTTCACAGAACATCCATAAGAGAGTCAAAAGTTAACTATTTAATTAAAGTTAGTAAAAAGATATTTAGTATTTTATAAATAGCAAATTAGAACTCAGACTTTTACAGAAGTATAATTTTTTTCTTATCTTGTGAGGCAATAAGGGAAGCATGGAGCAGACACAGCATGGTAAGAGATTTTCATTAATATTTGGGAAAGAAGGAATACAAATATTCTTAACATTTACCTAAAAATGCAAATAAATGTACATAGCAACATTCAGCCTAAAATATTACAAACTGATTTATAAACTATATGGAAAACATTTCACCCACAAGTGAAATTCATTCTTCTCCCAGGTGGAATGTGGTGCTATTTAACACCACACATCAACACTATCTCAGAGTAAGATCCTAGTGAACCAAGCACAAGTCTGGGACTCAGGAACTTCTGAGTTCCAGTTTTGATGCCTCAGCTGACTCCATGTATGGGGCTGGAGTATTTTAGCCATTTTTCATCTCAATTTCCCCATCTATAAAGTGAGGATAAGAATATTTTATCTTATAGAGCTGTTATGAAGCCTGCTGTACTTAGCACTTTTACCATGAAAAGTGCTAAGTACTATTTCTACAGTGGTAAGGTGGGAAAGAATTTATATATAAAATAACATATTCAGTGCAAAAGGGAGAAGGAGCTTTAGGTAGATTGTGTATAGCCCTTGTGTACTAACTTCAAACACATTCACATACCTAGATTCTTCATAAGGGACCAATCACTATATGGCAGGGAAAGTGGCACTACTATGATAAAACAACACAGTCGCAACTCCAAATAGTGACCGTTTCAAGGTATATGGAGGAGAGGAGAAGCCAAGTCAGTATTGCTGCAGTTGAAACCACTTTTTAAAAAGAACTACAGACATGGGGGAATCACATGTTACAATCTCCTTCTGCACCATGAGTGGAGAAGTAGGATTGCATAAGCCAAAGAATGCTAAACCAGGAAGTGCTTGTGGTTAAAAACAGAAGTAACTGCATGAATAAGAGGTTTTACCAGACAGCTAGACGACACTCATTGAAAAAATTAATTTAAAGGGAAGAAAAAAAGAAAAACAGGAAGAACTGGAAGGGCCAGACACATTTTTGTGTGTGTGTTTGAATCAGACTTGAAGAGAGCAGTAGTACAGAAAAGTAAAGAAAAACTACTCAAGTCCCAGATTTTCTTTAACAAGTATCATTTATTTCCCTTAAAACCTCAAGTTAGATTCCCTTCAGCAACATAAGTTAAAAGCCAATATTCTCTCTCTAAAAACTAAAAAAACCAACACACCACTAAACATGGACTCAGTTTTTCCCTTAACTTTAACACCCAGAGTAATGGGTAAATGATAGAAAAAAGTTGCACTTCCTGCCACATATAAATCCAAGGGGCCCCTTTTGAGACAATTATAGATTTTGTGTGTATGTGTGTGTTCCTCACTGAGAGTAACAAGTATAGCTTAATAAATAATTTAAAAAAGCTTCTATTTCCACAGGAGATGCAAAGGAGAATGTATCTTTAGCAAAAGTTTTATTACATACAAATGCTGTGTGTTATTTCAGAATTATGGAGCTATTCTCAATTGCAGCCCCCTAGTGTCCTCTTTTATATCTAGTGAGCTCTTTTATGTGATATCTTTTCTTTTAATAAGCAGTGTTAGTGAGGACGCCTAAACCTGATTCTGATTTAGATCTTTTCCATAATACAGTAAGAATTAATGCACACCATCTACAGTACCTTTTATGTAGAAGTATATTAAAGCACTTAAAATCTGTGTTAATAAGTGGGTGCATAACTCATTTGTAGCTGATTTCTGGTCTACAATTTAGAAGAAGCTGAACCATGGAATTTGCTAGCCACATGTGAAGAACCCCTTCCTTTCCATCCAGCTTATTTTCTAAGCCTACTATGCTCCCTTCTAGGATCTAGGAGCATGGTACCATGCAAGGATTCATGCTCAGATGCTGCAGCTATCTGTATTATGTTGATTAATGCATCTATTTTTCTGTGCAAATAAGCAGGAAATGAAAATTGTCTGTCATTAGCTGAGGCTGACCTCTATATTGCTCTAAAGAAAACAACCTGGTTCTTATTATAGGCTTTCATGTCTTTCCTTCCTTTAGAAATGGGCTTAAGCCATCGTATACATAGTATGTTTTCACCCTTTACTTTCTAGAGGAAGGCATGAGTCTTGTTTAACTAGTTATGATGAAAAGCATTTCTACTTTAAAAGTGTTACACAAACTAATTTCATTTTTCTCAGATCTAATTTCTGAGAGACCTTCCCCTACTCTAACTTGAAAATATTTTTAAGTGTCATGTCAACACTGCTTGCTTATTCAAAAAAAAAAAAAAAAAAAGACATAAGAATGGCCATACTGGGTCAGACTAACAGTCCAGCTAGCCTGAATCCTGTCTCTGACAATGGCCAGTGCCAGATGCTTTAGAGGGAATGAACAGAACAGAGCAATTTCGAGTGATCCATCCCCTGTCATACAGTCTCAGCTTCTGGCAGCTGGAGGTTTAGGGATACCTGGAGCATGGCGTTGTGTCGCTGACCATACTGGCTTATAGCCATTTATGGACCTATCCTCCATGAACTTATCTAATTCTTTTTTTAACTCAGTTATACTTTTGGCCTTCACAACATCCCCTGGCAGTGAGTTTCACAGGTTGACAGTGGGTTGTGTGAAGAAGTTCTTCCTTTTGTTTGTTTTAAACCTGCTACTTATTAATATTGGGTGACCCCTAGTTCTCGTGGTATGTGAAGGAGTAAATAACACTTCCCTATTCACATTCTCCATACTATTCCTGATTTCACAGTCCTCTGTCATATCTCCCCCTCCCCCATAGTTGTCTCTTTTCTAAGATGAACAGTCCCAATCTTCTTAATCTCTCATATGGACACTGTTCCATACCCCTAACCATTCTTGTTGCCCTTCTCTGCACCTTCTGCAACTCTAATATATCTTTTTTGAGATGGGTGACTAGAACTGCATGCAGTATTCAAGGTGTGGGCATTCTATGGATTTCTATAGTTCAGGGGTGGCCAACCTGAGCCTGAGAAGGAGCCAGAATTTACCAATGTATATTGCCAAAGAGCCACAGTAATACGTTAGCAACCCCCCATGAGCTCCCCCGCTGCTCCCAGCGCCTCTCGACCACCGGCAGCCCCGCTGATCAGCGCCTCCCCGTCCCTCCCGCACCTCCGGATCAGCTGTTTCGTGGCATGCAGGAGGCTGGCGGGGGTGGGGGAGGAACAAGGGCACGGCAGGCTCAGGAAGGGGGCGGGAAGGGGTGGATTGGGGGCAGGGCCCGTGGCAGAGCCAGGGGTTGAGCAGTGAGCGCCCACCAGCACATTGGAAAGTTGGCACCTGTAGCTCCAGCCCCAGAGTCGGTGCCTATACAACAGGGGTTCTCAGACTTTTGTATTGGTGACCCCTTTCACACAGCAAGCCTCCTTATACATTAAAAACACTTTTATATATTTAACCTCATTATAAATGCTGGAGGCAAAGCGGGGTTTGGGGTGGAGGCTGACAGCTCGCGGCCCCCCATGTAATAAACTTGCGACCCCCTGAGGGGTCCTGACCCCCAGTTTGAGAACCCCGCTATACAAGGAGCTGCATATTAACTTCTGAAGAGCCGCATGTGGCTCTGGAGCCACAGGTTGGCCACCCCTGCGATAGTGACATTATGATATTTTCTGTCTTATCTATCCCTTTCCTAATGATTATTTATAGTACACATTAGCTAGATGTTTCTTTCTTGATGATAAAGATTGAAATAAATAATTTCCCCTCTGCACAAAGCAGCTAAAACACGGAAGACATCACTAAAGGCAATACTAGAAGTAACTCATTTACTCTGTTTAACAAAAGTTACACATGGAATTTGAGAAATAGCTATTGAGGTGCAGCTATTTGCCATCACAAGAGATGTAACTTGGATGCCTGACCTTATCGTCTTCTCTCTTTCTAATTTTCTACAAGATATTCATATTTCTATCTTGCCTGTCATGGTCTTGCTGAATACTTACTGTGGTCCATTTCATTGCTACTCTGTATTTCAGGGGCCCAATGCAAAACCCTTTGAAGTCAATGGGAGTTGAATCAGGCCTGCAGATTTTTCAAAGCTCACTAGTGGATTTAGACAACCAATTCTCATTTAAGCTAATGTTTGTCTCAACAGAGATTTACAAAAGAGTTGAGCAGCTACCAATTCCTACTTAGGCACCAAAAAGAAGTGGCTGATTGGGAGCTGCTGGGTACCGAACCCTTTTGAAAATCTGGCCTGAAAATTTCAAAACAATGTGATATATTTTGGTTTGTTGAAAATGATGTAGTATTTACATGACAGATTATGCCCTGTACCTTTTTTATTTTTTCAGGTGTTGCCTTAGTCTTGAACAATCTTGTACTAACAAGCTTTAAATGCTACTGAACATTACATCTAATGTCCAAGAGAAAAACATGGCAATCGGTTACAATTATTTTAATAAATGGGAAAAATGTAACATATAGTACTGATGGAAAAGTCAGGCATATACTTCTTTGCAAATAAAAGCTTTTTCCTCCCTTGCAGTGATTCGTGCAAAAATATCCAGTGAAAAGGTGGTTCCTGCCAGTGATGACCCTCTTGACACTCACAAAATGATCCGGTATGAAATCAAACAAATAAAGGTACATGGAATCACTTGGTTATTTTGACATTCAATACTGATGACTAATGTACCAGGGCATAAATGATAAATTTCCCTTGAATTGGGAGTAGGATCTGGGTTGGCCCGCAGCTCTTTTTTTCTATTCATGAATTATTTGCCAACTGGCTGATTTTGATAAATGTATTTGTTATTTATAACTGTTTGATGAATACTGTATGTAAACATATTTCAACTTATGTATTATTTGAAAAGTATTCATTATGCATCTTTGATTATTTTCTGCCTGAGGTGTATGTTTGGTCACCTAAGTGTCAGGGCATTATTTCTACTTTCTGATTGGAAGACACACAACTTACAAACAGACAGGCACTTACAGCAGGAATAGCAAAAACCCTTGATCACATATGAACTGTGGCATTTGCAGAAAAATCAGCCCCCACTGGATATTTCTACAAAAACCTACCTGTATGAATGTTCTAAGGAAAGCAAACAAAAAGTAGGAGTGCACAAAATCAAAAAGTGATTCAAACCTGGGAAAAATGTTCACAAAAAAGTTTTCCCTACTATTTGTCCAGCTCTACTTACAGGATACATTCATTAATGCACTCTTACATGGACAAATCCTGGTCCCAACGGAGTCCTTAACAAACTCATTGATGTCAATAACACCATGACTGGCTATACCCTGAACAAAAAAATTGTACGCTGAACTCTTCATTTTGAAGAAAAATAGGCTGTTTTTCTTTTTGGTGAGTGGCAGTAGAAAGATGGGTGACCACACTTTTTAAAATTGGTTACTGCTAGTCTCTTCCAGAATCTAGTTTTGGAAGAGCAAACATGACAAATAAATATAGAGGGAGCACAGGAACTGACCTGCTCAAACTGGTGGTGGAGGTACAGATACCAGCAGGCAACAAGCTTAATGATGATGCTAATCACTTTGATTTCCAGGACAACATTGACAATCACAGTTTGTACTAATGGGTCTGTGCACGACTCCATGGACCAGTTCAGGAAGAACAATGTTTATCACACTGGCCACAGAGCCATTTACCTAGCTGCACTGATTGAGCTGCCTGGCAATGTGATTCCTGCTGCTCAATGCAATTCTTAAAGTCGTGGACACCCACCCTTATGGTGTGGCACCATGCAGTATGATCAATTGCCAGTTGCTCAAAGGTTGAGTCAGAAATGTTCTTTTTGTGCAGATTTTGTTTTAGGGTGTCTTTGAAGTGTTTCATCTGCTCTCCATGCTTACAATTGCTGGAACATAATTGGAAATATAAGACTTTTTTCGATAAACGAGTCTCAGGCATATGAATTACATGTCCAGTCCAGGGCACAGATTAAATGAGCCTTGATGCTGAACAAACCAGCTTTCGCCAGTACTTCTGTTGGAAACCCAGTCCTGCCATTTGATGCCCAGCATAGGTGTCACAAATTGAAACTGTCAAACTTTTTAATGTGCTGTTGATAACAGGTCCATGATTCACACCTGAACAGCAATGATGTGAGCATTACAGACTTTGATTTCTGTCTATAGACAGATTCTGTGTTAATGATTTCCGTCAAGGATTGGTTTAGGAAGATCCATGCAAGAATCTTTCCAGCCACAGAGAGCAAAGAGATACCATGGTAGTTACCACAGTTGCTCTTTGATCCTTTATGCTTATGGATAGTGATGATGTTGGCGTCTTTCAGTTGTTGTGGCCTGGTTTCTTGAAGTCAGATATGTAAGAAAACTTCAAAAAGCCTGTCAATGAGATTTCCTCCATGTTTTAAAACTTCAGCTGGATTGGTATCGGGACCAGGAGATTTGTTATTTTTCATTGCTTGAACAGCCTACAACACCTCAGCTCAAGTGGGTGGATTGACAAGTGCATTAGATGTGGGCAATTTGTGGACATTATCCCGTGACTCATCAGAAACAGTAGTTCACTAAAATGTTTTGTTCACACCGCTGTTGGTGGATGGCACTGTGATCTGTGATGAGATATTCATCATTAGCAGCTGTTAGTAATGTCAAGGAAGATAGAGCAGGGCTATACACAGCTTTAACCGCCTCATAGAAACCTTTGGAGTCATGATTATCAGTGACCGCCTGTAGTTTATCTACTTTACAGTCAAGCCACATACTTTGCATTTGGCTGAGTTTGCATTGGTGCATGCTGCAGGCTGCCCTACATCTGGTCTTTTTTGTCTCAGAGAACGGGTCAGCTAAGAGCGCAGCATGCCCTTATCGCTTGACATCAAGGAGATTTGATATTTCAGGATTACTATTGTTGAACCAGTCTGCATGACAGTGTTTTGTACACTCAACACAATCCACAATGGTGCTACAGATTGTGTGTCACAAGGATACCCATATGGCAAATGTGTCATTACTGATCATTGGAAGAGTTTGTAAAACAGTAGTTAGCTGTGTTTAAAATTGTTCGGCAATTGACAGATCTTTCATCTGGAAAATGTTACACACTTAACTGACCGGTGTTTTGGCTAAATAGAGCGCTTTGGCTAAACAAGAGGGTGGTCAGTCCAACAATCAGCTCCACATAATACCAGAATTATGCACACATGTCCTCCTAGATCATGATGTCAGACCAACACATTGTCGATCAGATGCCACTGACATGAGCAAATGCGCATCCAGGTCATTTTTATTTGTTGGGGAGTTGGAAGACAATGTTTGTAACAACTAGATGTTACTCGACCCATGTCTTCAGCAGAAGTAGGCCAGTGCAGTTCATCTTGCCAACCCCATGTTTACCAAATATGCCATGCCATGTAGAAATCATCATGACCAACACAAGCGCTCAAGTCACTTGAAATAATCAACTAGTCTCTACAGGGAATCAATAGAATCAGGTCTTTTAGTTCAGAGTAAAATTGCTCTTTACCCTCATGAGAGTTAGGCCTGGTCTACACTGGGGGGGGGGGGGGTGTCGATGTAAGATACGCAACTTCAGCTACGGAAGTCGACATATCTTATTCCGACTTTCCTGCGCCGTGAGGATGGGAGGTTCGACGGCCATGGCTCCCCCGTCGACTCCGCTACCGCCGCTCACTCCGGTGGAGTTCCGGAATCGACGGGGAGCGCGTTCGGGGCTCAATATATCGCGTCTTAATGAGACGCGATATATCAATTCCAGATAAATCGATCGCTACCCGCCGATACAGCGGGTAGTCTGGACGTACCCTTAGTCATCGTCAGTGAGTAAGCACAGATCAATGAAGCATAACATCTACCTTTCAAGGGCAGTCGGGGCATCATCAGTCTGTCATTTTACCAATGGGTAGGCTCTCCAAACAAGAGACAATATTCTTTCTGATTGCAAAGATGATTCCTGCCTTGTGTGGCTTGTTTTGTGGGCATCCCTTCCAGAAGAAACTGTACTCAGAACTCTGCTCTCTCAGTTGTCTCTCTTCAACACATTGAATCTTGCTCAGTGCCTCAATGTCGATACAATATCTTTCAAGCTCTCGAACAACCAGAGCAGTTCACCTGGCAGAGGATCAATTTGGTTTGGATGATCAATAATGTATGAACATTCCACATTGCAACAGTAACACAAAAGGAAACTTTTCAAGGTTTGTTTGAATTTCGACTGCATGATGGAACACCCTCGAGCCAGGGTAAGCTGGTGAGGGCAGTTCGGGATGAGCAATTTTGGGGAAATCTTTTCTAGCCCCTTCCTCAGATTGAGGTCAGCTGTGCTGTCCCTGAATAGAGCAGTCATGTCAATCAAGATGCTGCCACACTCTGGTGTTACCCCAGGTCAATGCAGAGTGACCATATTCTTGACCAGCCCACATGCAGATTTCAAGACTATGACTCTCAGCAACGTTCATCAACTGTCACTTTTGCCATTCCCCCATCGCTGCAGGATTTGTTGGATTGTTGAAGGCTGTGCGAGAATTTGTTTAAAGTGAACAAGCAGTTGTACACCAATTCACACACTCTCTCGGCCAACAAGACCCTTTCCAGTGGCAAGGTGTGACAGGGTACTATTAGTAGCACTCGGGTCACTGAGTTTGCTGCAGCACTGGGAAGAGGGCAGGCTTAATTGAAGCCAATTATACACTTTCTGTTGGGGGATTATGAGCACATGGGTGCCAATCACTGGGTTAATGATGTAATTGGGAAGATATGAATGGATGGAACAGGAAGCAAGGGGGAACTCAGGGGGCCTCAGAAGGAAAGCTCAGAGGATGAGCCTGGGCTGAGCAGTGAAGGCTGGGAGGGGCATCCCTTTGCTGTAAACCTGAAGTACGCTGTGTTATTATGTAAGAAAAGAATAAATACACACCTTGGTGAAAGATAACCTGGTGTGTGTTTGTGACCATAAGATCACCCAAACCGGCCAGGCAGTGAAGTACACTGGGTAGCGGCAGAGATGCCAAGTGACATAAGGTAAACTGAGACAACTGAAAGACTTACTAGCTGCAACTTTATTTTTGGAATGACCTTCTCTTAGACCAGTTGCCCAATTGCCCAGGCTATTGATCCTGGTCCACCTGGCCAGAATCCCGTTAGCCAGGGTATTTCAGAGTAAATCCCTGCAGGCCTTCGTGTCTACTGTAGTGACCTGGAGAGCAGAGCTGACTACCATAAATCACCCTGTGAGGCAATCCCCTATTTGTCCTGTTTCCACCATCCCAATACATGGTGGAGGGGTTGGACTTAGAGAAGGCCACCTTACTGATCATCACATAAGAGTCCTACAGTATTATTTATTTTTAAATTCCCATTTTTCTGCTTTAAAGACATTACAATGGATAAGTGCTGCTTGAAAATGAGATTTAATGGATGTATTTCTCTTTCATATAGTCTTATGTGTTGTCACATTTATTTGGCATCATGTTCAAGTTGCAGAATGGAGCATTAAAACATTTCTGTCCCCATATATTGTACCATACCTTTCTCAATACTAAGACTGATTAAAACCTTTCTATGAATTTGCCTTGTAAAACTGATTTTTATGTTGAAAGTGAAATGGATCTGTTCCATATCATTTTGCCTTTAAAGGAAAACTTTGTGCTATTTGTGCTTACTTCACAAACAATCTAAAAATTTAAAAAATTAGAAGTATTACCATAACTGCTGCACGACTACTGCAAAAAATTATTAATGGACATTTATCTAGCTTTGTGAACAAATTTGCGTCTACTGCATTTGAACTTTTTTATTCACACCTATGAATTTTCTAGTGTACAGGTCTCAAACTTTTGTATACATTCTAGCACACAGATTGTCTCATGGACACTTAATTGGTGATCAAATGACATCCCAGTGGCAATTGCCTCAAGGAAAAGCAGCACTATGAAAAAGTGTTTTTAGCTTCCTTTAATGCAATTTACAGCTGGAAATAAATCTGGTCGGAAATTTTGTACTGGAATGATTTTCTGACAGTTTCTGATAGTTTCCAGAAAACTTAAATTTTCCATAGGAAAATTTAAATTTAAAAAAGTATTAATTTAAAATCAAAATGAAATATTGCAATTTGGATCTTTTTGACCTGAATTGGAATATTTTGTTTTTTGAACTGACCCAAAATACGTTGCTTTGAATCAGTTCAACAAAACATTAAACTAAATTTTCCTATGAGGGATACAAGGTGTGTGAGGTAATATCTTTTATTGCATCAACTTCTGTTGGTGAGAGAGACAAGCTTTCGAGCTTACATAATGCTCTTCTTCAGAGCTGGGAAACATACTCAGTGAATATGTCTATACAGGAATGAAAAACCCACGGCTGGCCAAGGTCAGTTGGAGAAAGGTCCCATTCCTCAGGCTCCAGACCGAGCCTGAAAGCGTACACAGCAATTTTTAGCCCTGCAGCCCGAGCCCTACAAGATTGAGTTAGCTGTCCCGTGCCAGCCGTGGTTGTGCCTCGGGGTTTTAGTCTTGTGTAGCTGTATCCACAGTATCACAGCTAAATACAAGGTGGAACAGATTATTTAGCATAAGTAGTGAACATATTTCAAGGCACAGTTCAAGGTGAAGTGGCCTGGTAACGACCCTCCACTCACAGGCGGAAAAGGAAGGGACGGAAGGAAAAAAAGAAAAAAGGGGGAATCATTAACGGGTTATAGATTGTTGTAATAAACCTTAAATCCAGAGTTTCTGTTCAGTCTATGATTTTTAGTGTCTAGCAAAATTTTGAATTTAAGCTTCTAGGCTCATCTTACCCAGCAGAAGTTGGTCCTATAAAAGATATTACCTCACCCACCCTGTCTCTCTAATATCCTGGGACCAGCACAGCTACAACAATACTGCACAAGGTTGTAGTTCCAACCCCCATTCTTTCCTAGGGAACAGGTTCCCCTGGAGAACTACATCTCCCCTAAGGCAATATTGTGATTTCTTCTGATTGAGCTGGATGGTGCAGACCCTGCATGCATTATGGGAGATATAGACTGGCACACAGGAGAATATAGGGGCTGGAACTACTGCTCCGATAAGGCAATGCACTATAGGAACATGCAGTTTAACATTGAAATGATTCAAAATGAAGTATTTCAACAAACCAAAAAGAAACATTTCAATATCAGGAATGCTGAAATGCTTTGTTTTTATAAAAATGTTAAAACAAAATGTTTCACATCTATGAACTGATTTTTTTTTAAATTTCTATTCTGTAAAAAATTTCAAAGTTTCAACTTTTTGTCCCTTTTCAGGACAAATGTTGAAATGTCGGAATTTCCTATGCACTGGAAATTCTAACCTCTGATCAGCATTAGCTGGAAACAAGGAGGAGAAGCTAAAACAATGGAACCAGCCAATTCTCTGTGTCCCACTAGTTACACAGTCAAGATATGTTTTTCTCTATATTTCTGGGTTCACTTAAGAAGTTACAGGTTTTGCCATCTTCTCAAAAGGATATTAGCTGATTTTTAAATATTTCTTTATTCATATACATACATTACAGAGATTCCTATTACATCTAGCAGGACTTTGATTTTACAAAGCACATTCCCCTGCAAACACTTAAGCAAGTGAGTAGTCATACACATACAAGTAACCTCTTTGACTTGGGCCCAATTCTATTTGATACCTTTTGTCATTATTTCTCAATCTACAATCCAGTTCTTCTTTGGTGGCACTCGGTGAAATTTCTGAAATCCATTCTTGCACTGTTGGGGCCTTTTCCAATTTCCCAAAAATGTTTAATAATTAGAGGACACAATCAAAAGCACTGAAGTCAATAAGAGTTTTTCATTTAACTTCAGTGGGTTCTGAACTAGGCCCTGAGTGGGGAAACAGTCAGTTAGGAATAAGCACACTACTGCTGTTTATTTTTTAATAAAATGTTTTAATGGTGCTAGAAGCTGATGCAGCAGGGAAAGAGTTCACAATTTCTACCTTCTGGCTAAACTTGAACTAAGATCTGAATCTCAGGACTCCACCCTGGAACATCTGTTGTTCAGCTGGGTTAGAGCCAAGCTGTTTATTACAATATTTATTAGTGAGGGTGAGTAGAGTTTTTGTTTGAAGTGATGAAGTCCTATACTCCCAAGTGTAATAGCCAACATAGATTTAGCAGAACTGCACATTTTATGGAACAGATATTAAATTCAATATGCAATTTTTAAACAAATAGTTATAAAACCATCTTTGCACTTGCTTCCTCTCTAAGCCTGATAAGAAGTTACCTAATCTGTTGTGTTCAAAGTATTAGAGCGACAAGGTGGGTGAGGTAGTATCTTTTATTGGACCAGCTTCTGTTGGTGAGAGAGACAAGCTTTTCAGTTTACACAGAGCTGTTTTTCAGGTCTGGGAAATGTACCCAGAGTGTCACAGCTAAATACAAGATGGAACAGATTGTTTAACATAAGTAGTTAACAGATATTTCAAGGGACCATTCAAGGTGAAATGGCCCATTAATGCCTCTCCAGTGATATATATGATATATGCCATCATTTGCCAGCAATGCCCCTCTGCCATGTACATTGGCCAAACCGGACAGTCTCTACGCAAAAGAATAAATGGACACAAATCTGACATCAGGAATTATAACATTCAAAAACCAGTAGGAGAACACTTCAACCTCCCTGGTCACTCAATAATAGACTTAAAAGTGGCAATTCTTCAACAAAAAACTTCCAAAAACAGACTCCAACGTGAAACTGCAGAACTGGAATTAATTTGCAAACTGGACACCATCAAATTAGGCCTGAATGAAGACTGGGAGTGAATGGGTCATTACAAAAACTAATTTTACCATACTAATTTCCCCCTACTGTTACTCACACCTTCTTGTCAACTGTTTGAAATGCGCCATCCTCATTACCACTACAAAAGTGATTTTTCCTCCCTTGGTATTCTACTGTTAATTCAATTGTCTTGTTAGACTGACCCCCCCACTTGGTAAGACAACTCCCATCTTTTCATATACTATGTATATATATACATGCTACTGTATTTTCCATTCCACGCATCTGATGAAGTGGGTTTTAGCCCACAAAAGCTTATTTCCAAATAAATTTGTTAGTCTCTAAGGTGCCACAAGGACTCCTCATTGTTTTTGCTGATACAGACTAACAGGGTTACTACTCTGAAACTTGTCTCCAGTCATAGGGTGTGTCATAACTATACAGGGAAGGGTAACAGCTCTCCTGTGTACAGAGACTCCAAATCCTTTTACCTGTAAAGGGTTAAGAAGCTCGGGTAACCTGGCTGACACCTGACCCTAAGGACCAATAAGGGGACAAGATACTTTCAAATCTTGGGGGGGGGAAAGGCTTTTGTTTTGTGTCCTTTGTTTAAGGGGTTGTTCGCTCTTGGGACTGAGAGGGACCAGACATCAATCCAGGTTCTCCCCATCTTTCTAAACAAGTCTCTCGTATTTCAAACTTGTAAGTAAAAAAGCCAGGCAAGGCGTCTTAGATTTACTTTGTTTTCTCAACTTATAAATGTACCTTTTACCAGAGTGTTTATCTTTGTTTACTGTACTTTGAACCTAAGACAGAGGGGGGTCCTCTGAGCTCTTTAAGTTTGATTACCCTGTAAAGTTATTTTCCATACTGATTTTACAGAGATGATTTTTACCTTTTTCTTTAATTAAAAGCCTTCTTTTTAAGAACCAGATTGATTTCTCCTTGTTTTAAGATCCAAGGGGGTTTGGATCTGTATTCACCAGGAGTTGGTGAAAGGAAGGAGGGGGGAAGGGTCAATTTCTCCTTGTTTAAGATCCAAGGAGTTTGGATCTGTATTCACCAGGGAATTGGTGAGAGGTTTCTCAAGGCTTCTCAGGGAGGGAATCCAGTGAGAATGGTGGCAGCGGGACCAGAGCTAAGCTGGTAGTTAAGCTTAGAAGTTTTCATGCAGGCCCCTACATTTGTACCCTAAAGTTCAAAGTGGGGATACAGCCTTGACAGGGTGGAAAGAAAAAAAAGGGAGGGGAAAGGGCAGCTGGGGGGGGGCAGGGAATACTGGGTTATAAATTGTTGTTATACGTCATTACAATGCAGGGGGGCAGATTCTGCCACCTTTACTCACGAGAAAATCAACAGGACTAGTTGTAGATTAATGTACTACTTCATTTGCGTAAAGGTCTAGTAAAGGTAAGACTCAGGTCCAGTACTGGCTACATCAATAAGCACTACTTAACTGAACCAGAATTAGTCAGTCAGATCTATTTAAACTGTAATTCATGTGGAACAGTGGCCTCAGTTGTAAATCTCAGTCCCTTGAGTAACTGAGACCTAATTAGAAGAACTCGGTTATCAAAGCAGTAGTTTTTGATGACCTCACTTCCTGTCTTTTTCCAACATATGACATATTTAAAAGACAATCCAAGTGTTCAAACAAGTTACGTCAAAAAATTAAAATATTCTAATTTTTCCTAAAATTCTCCTTCTTCCACACTGACAATGCATCTCTCTGGGATCTGCTATACATTTGATGACTTGCAGCTATACTTCCTTGCACTATGATCTCATCAGTTTTCACCATCTTTGTAAACCCAGAACTGGTTACTATTTGGATGGAAGATGCTACAGATGAAGTAGGGTTATTGATTCAGTATGTGGCACTCTTTCCACCAGCTTTGTAGTGAATTAATGCCACAGCACAATATTAGAAGGCACTATGCTGTAGGAAGATCTTGGTCACTCAGGTAATTAAGGATCTTGTGACTATTTTGGACAGAGTTTTCCATAGTTGTTAGAACATCTCACATACTTAAAGTTCAACATGTGCGTAAGTGTTTGCAGGATTGAGGCCTAATAGACGAGATTTCACTTTACAATACCAAACCTATGTTACACAGGAGGACAGACTAGATGATTTAATGGTCCCTTTCTTGCCTTAAAACCTATAAATCTATGAAATACTCCTCAACCACAATCTTTAAATTTTCTGCTGAACATTTTTGTGCCACTGGACCAATACCCATCCTTCTACCACTCTGTCAGAGTAGCCAGCAAGAAGAAACTGAGGAGGGGCCAGGTTTGCAGGGGCATATATTCAGCGCCATTAAGGCGCTACTCCAGTGGGCTCCATAGCCGACCCGACGGGAGCTGCTAAGGGAAAACTTTCCGACGACTGTGCATGCAGCGCGTACACACATAATTGGAATGGATATGAGCAACACATCTCAAAGAACAACAGTTACGAGAAGGCGAGTAACCGTTTTTTGTTGTGTTAAATTTTATGTTAAAAGCATTGCTCCCTCCCATTGCAGAGAAGACTAAATCTACAAGATTTAAAGAAACAGTGTCAAAATGTTCACAATGTAGGGCATTAAATATTAACACAATTAAAAAATTTTTGTAACCAGCAGCAACACAGTTTTACTACTAGTCTCATAAGCAGTTTACATTACACAGTACAAAGAAGTACTGACGCTTTGTACTCTTATTTTATATTTAGTGGTAGGTGTTTAAATTTAAGTAAGATAGTAATTTTTCCAGTTGCTATTCTTTTATTTAACTGGAAAAAATATTTAGAGCATTGCACTAATACTAAAGCATAGCAAGTGATGTATTAGTAGATAATATTTGCTTTTATAATAAAAATAATAACAGTCTTGATTTTGCCACCCATTCTTGCATAGCAAGATATATAATGCTCATGGTAAACCACATGCTTAGGGTTTAACTGATCGCCATATTGGGGTCGGGAAGGAATTTTCCTCCAGGGCAGATTGGCAGAGGCCCTGGAGGTTTTTCGCCTTCCTCTGCAGCGTGGGGCATGGGTCACTTGCTGGAGGATTCTCTGCACCTTGAAGTCTTTAAACCATGATTTGACTCAGACATAGGCTAGGGGTTTGTTGCGGGAGTGGGTGGGTGAGATTCTGCGGCCTGCGTTGTGCAGGAGGTCAGACTAGATGATCATGTTGGTCCCTTCTGACCTTAAAGTCTATGACTCTATGAGCAGGTCTTCACTACCTGCCGGATCGGCGGGTAGCAATCGGTCTATCGGGGATCGACTTATCGCGTCTAGTGAAGACGCGATAAAATCGATCCCTGATCGCGCTGCCGTCGACTCCGGAAATCCACCACGGCAAGAGGCGGCAGCGGAGTCGACGGCGGCGCGGCAGCGGTCGACTTGCCGCCGTCCTCACAGCCAGGTAAGTCGACCTAAAATACGCCACTTCAGCTACGCTATTCACGTCGCTGAAGTGGCGTATCTTAGGTCGACCCCCCGCTGTAGTGTAGACCTAGCCTATGACTCTACTACCTTTATAGGGACTGCTCGTGTATCTGGACACTGCTAAGTATAAGAGTGGTAGAATGAGGCCCATATAAACAATACCATCCCACAAGAAACCACAGCACTTTACAAACCTAAACTGATATACAGAGAAAATTCATTTTTAGTACACATGAATGTAGTTCCATTCCAGGGCTGAATTTAGGGCACAAATGAAAAACTGGGAGACATACTGCTAGAGAAATGCAGCCACATTTAGTAAAAAAATACAGCAAGGGTTTAAACAAAGAACAGCAACCCTACGCAACAGTTCAGGAAAGGAAGAACAATGCCTCATACAATTGAAAATGCGTGGAGAATATAGCTGACAGAACGTAATTACCACAACAGAATTTAATGAGGTTAGCATGGAGGTTAGCACTCATACCCTTAAGAAAAGTACCATGAGATCTTTAAATGACTACAAGTGGCCATGGCCTCAGTTATATATCTCAGTGAGACAACATCTGCCAGAACACAGTGTTCTCTAATATCAGGCTGGTCCATGCCTACAGAGAGAAGAGTTCCACCTATTGAATCACCAGTACCACTGTCTGTAGTCCTTAGGACTTCCTTGGATGTCTCCTATCTAGAAAAGTGATCCAACTGGAACCAGAGATCTAGGTGGTTCACAGCATAGTGTGGCATGGCACCAGGCCATTTTCGTATGTTTTAAAAATCTCCAGTGCACCACTTATAGTGGAAGTTATTTATTGGGATAGATCTGAACCACTTCTTTAACATAATACAAATCATTTTAAAAAAATCATTGGCTAGACCTCCATATAAGTCTCTATGGCAATGTCTTCACTGCCGAGTTAAGTTAAATTATCTGTGCTTGAGTTAGATTAACTCGAATGAGAGCTGCCACACAATTAAACAACACTGGAGTTGCAAAAATTATTGGATTGACAGCATAGCTTGATTATGTTAGTGTGACGTTGCACTCTATATGATTTTATGAAAATATGCTAATGAGTGTGAATATAATGTAACCGGAATATGCTTTATGCAAAAGGTCTCTTGTAAGGTATCATTACAAAGCTTATAATCTACTGAGTGTGGTCATCCTATTTGTATGTATGTATGTACCATTCTTGTATCTGAAACTAGAAATATGAAATATAACTCTGAGGGCCTATTGTAATTATGCAAAGTGTGGGCCATTAATGGTGGTTTGGAATCTTGATGGCTCCCATCACCCAAAACAATTGACTGTGGATGGTTCTGTTTGCTTGCAGGCCTTCCTGTAAGTCAGGCTGGGAGGAATGAAGGCTTGGGGTCTCACAGGACATGTGATCATGTCACCTGGTACTGAAATCCATCTTAAACCTGGTGCTTTTCCATTTAGGAGGAGGGGTGGGAACCCAGAGAGGGACAAAGGATTCCCGCCTTGTGCAAAGCTATATAAGGGGGTGAAACAGAACAAAGGGGGCTGCAATCATGAGAAATCCTCTAGCTACCACCTGAGCTGGAACAAGGGCTGTACCAGGGGAAAGGATTGTGCCCAGACTAGGAAGTCCAATCTGTGATAAAAGCTTATTGAAACATCTCTGAGGGTGAGATTTTATCTGTATTCAGCTTTCTTACTGTATTGGGTTTAGACTTGCATGTTTTATTTTATTTTGCTTGGTAATTCACTTTGTTCTGTCTGTTACTACTTGGAACCACTTAAATCCTACTTTTTGTATTTAATAAAATCACTTTTTACTTATTAATTAACCCAGAATATGTATTAATACCGGGGGTGGAGGGACAAACAGCTGTCCATATCTCTCTATCAGTGCTATAGAGGGCGAACAATTTATGAGTTTACCCTGTTTAAGCTTTAGACAGGGTAAAACAGATTTATTTGGGGTTTGGACCCCATTGGAAGTTGGGCATCTGAGTGTTAGAGATAGGAACACTTAAGCTGCTTTCAGTTAAGCCTGCAGTTTGTGGGACATCATTCAGACCTGGGTCTGTGTTTGTAGCCAGCAAGTGTGTCTGGCACAACCAGGCAGGGTGCTGAAGTCCCAAGCTGACAGGGAAGGCAGGGGCAGAAATAGTCTTGGCACATCAGTTGGCAGCCTCAAGGGGGTTTCTGTGATCCAACCTGTCACAGTTAGTATCTGATGAGTTGTGGTAACTCAGGCTGTAGGCTATACCCCACAATGGACTCGCCATCTCGAATTAAAAGCACCACCGCACTAGAGTTAGGGTTTTTTTGCATGGGTAGGAAACAAGCTAGCTCAGCACTGAAGGGAAGCACTATATCTTGTCATAACGGTATGTCTACACAGCAAATAAAAAAAAAATCCCATGGCAGTGAGTCTCAGAGCCTAGGTCAACTGACTGAGGCTCATGCTGCAGAGTCAAAAGTTCAAGCTTGGACTGTAGCCATGGCTCTGAAACTCGGCAAGGTGGGAGGGTCTTGGAGCCCAGGCTCATCCAGAGCCCAAATGTCTACAGTGATATTTTTAGCCCTTCAGCTTGAGCCTGAGTCAGGTGACCCGGGCTCTGCAACTCATTGCCTCAGGGATCTTTTTGTTTTTGCTGTGTAGATGTACCCTAAGAGAATACACCCCAAGCAATGCAATGGTTGTATTACTTTTAGAATCAGTGACCTAATTTTCAGAGGTGCTGAGCCCTTACAGCTGCCATTGATTTCAACATGAGCTGTAAGGACTCGAAATTCTGAAATTCAGGCTCAATGTTATCATCAGAAGCAGTGTCTCTGCAACGTGCACATGGTTCTGCTGCTTCCTATGGCCACCTTATAGAGAGGATCGTGTATATCAGCACAAGATTTGCAGGCTTAGCTAATTTGACTTAATTTTGTTTAACATAAATATAAGTAAACACCAAAGTTGTGATTTAATAATTTTGCGCATCCTTATTTTGTTTGCATGGGTGGCTCTTTGCATTAGGGATAGAACACTTTTTTATCCTGGGTGTTTATTTCTTGTACAAAGTATTTCAGATTGGCATCTGATGTTTTACATCAGAGATCCAATAGCAACAGTCAATTCTTGACTTTTTTCTCATTCTTTAATCAAGAGGCTTTAGAAACCAACACATTTACAATATATTTGCAAGTCACATACACAGTATTTAAATCCCCCAAGAAGAATTTGAGTATGACAAAAAAAAAATCAAGTAATGCCAACTGTACTTGGAAGCTGTGAACCTTGCAACTGTCAACACACAGTATGATGTAAACAAAAGGGGCCTTCTTTGTGATGGAGTTTCAGTTATATCATATTGTAGGTGATGACAGGCATTCTGAAATTGATTAGCACCTCTCCTGTTTGGGTACAATTAGACTTGTTTTGCAGGTGTTATGTTAAAAATGTATTTCAGAACTGAGTATGAACGTGCTATTTGGACAGCATGCTGCATATCTAGTATTGCATGGGCTTTGTTACTAAAACTTCCAGTTTCAGTTGAGCGCTGCAGGCTGTAAACTCTAAGGGCCTGTTCCCATACTCCTTATGAAGGCAAAACTCCAATTATTCTTAGACCAAAATCACAGCAGGCCAAGTTCTGGCCTTGAATATGTCCAGGCAGCATCCACTGAAGATAACAGAGTTGTGCAAAAGTATACTTTATTCCGCAAAGGTTCTTTCACTGCACCACCAGTGGATCTATCTTGTGTGAAGACATACATAGAGGAGCATGCTAACTAATGTTTTGCTAGAAGGGTATCAACAGTCTCCTTTGCAGTTTTTAACAGCTTGCACTAAGGACAGAAATTAGAATCTGGGATTCTCAAGCGAACTGCATGATGTTCCTTACAGGACACCCCATTATTGTAACAAAGACAACATTTGTCCAAATGAATACACCTCTACCCTGACATAACGCTGTCCTCAGGAGCCAAAAAATCTTATCGCGTTATAGGTGAAACCGCGTTATATCGAACTTGCTTTGATCCACTGGAGTGCGCAGCCCTACCCCCCCCACCCCCGGAGCACTGCTTTACCACGTTATATCTGAATTCGTGTTATATCGGGTCGCGTTATATCGGGGTAGAGGTGTACAATTAGATCAACTTGCGTCTCCGGAGAGACAAAACTGTAATGTGCTTTTTAAATGGCTTGGTATCTGCAGTGTGGCTGAATTCTTCCATTGCTCCTTAAATGTAAGATGCCAATAAAGAGTCTTTTACATTTTAAAAATTGGAATGGTTTGAGGGTCTATGAAACCCCTCCTGAAGAGTGCACCTTTTAAAATCTGTAATTCTATAAAATGCAGACATAATTCCCTTGCCTTTTATCTCAGAACAATGGAATAAATTTCATTTTAAATTATAGACTGGGCCAAACCTCCGAGCTGAACACCCTTAATGGTAGGGAAGGTTTTGAAGTTCCGATATAGCTTCAGACTTCACAGCTTAAGCTCATCCCTATTTCAAAGCGAGACATCAAGCCATTGTTTCCGTCACTGCCCATGGGAGCTGCAGAGGTTCAAAATTTTGTTCAACTATCGTTCATCTACTCTAAAGTTTTGGCTTATTCAAGTTACATTTTTGTTTCCAAATACAATTCTTGGTGCAATAACACATTCTTTTTATTTTTTTGGAAAAATTTCAGATGTTTAAGGGGTTTGAAAAACTGAACGATGTTCAGTATGTCTATACTCCTTTTGATTCATCTCTCTGTGGAGTGAAACTAGAAGCTAACAACAAGAAACAATATCTCCTCACAGGTAAAAGGCAAACAAATCTTAGCATATAAAATCCTTACAACCCCAACACTGTTTAATGATTTATCTAGTTGACTTTGTACCAAATATAGAATTAATATTGTAATTAGTAATTTATGGACAACAAAGTGATACTAACAAGAAAATCTACAGAGTCACATACTGATAATACCACCTTGGTTTTATATATTTAGAGCTCTGCAAATCTGATATCCACTTTATATTTGCAGATACCTATATCCGCAGATGTGAATATCCATGGACCATTTTTGCAGATTGTGGATTGGATGCGGATACAAATTTTGTATCCGTGCAAGGCTCTCTATATATAGTACCTTTCATCTTTCAGCAGTAGATCTCATAGTGCTTTAACAAAGGAGGTCAATATCATTATGTAAATAGCTATTTCTGTTACAAAGCCTGGCCTTTCTCTAGCAGGACTCAGTCCATTATTTTGTCCTATTACTAAATTAAACCCTAATCCTGCAAACAATTCCACACGTGAGTGGTCCCAATGAGTTAATTGGATTACTCACATGCCAAATGTGTTTGCAGGATAGGGTCCTTAATTACTGCCAGATGTTTGTAAAATGATTTTGGATTCTAGTTTCACATAGTACTGTTTTCATGTCCCTTGTTGGCAGACCATCAGCATCTTTTGAGAAATTATATTAACATTTTTCAATCTGCATGTAACAGCACAATAGTTAAGCTGAGCTGTTTAAATTGCAAGTACAACAACAGTTACTGAAAACATGTGAAATCTGACTTATTTGGAGCTACTAGTTTCAAACTTTACAGTTTTCTCACAATGTAGACTAGGGTTTACAGTGCACTCTGCTTCACACACTTTATTTTTGTTATTTCCCCCCATATAGGCCAAATATTAAATGATGGTAAAGTTCTCATCCATTTATGCAATTACATTGAACCGTGGGATGATCTATCCTTGTCTCAAAAGAAGAGTCTTAACCAGAGGTACCAAATGGGCTGTGGCTGCAAAGTAAGTATAGAAATCAGCAATAACAGTGACTGTCTAATATGTTCAAGGCTCAATCCTTAGAGGAAACAGAAATTTTTTCTTGGTTGGAACTGCAAAAACACTGTCTTATGTACAATACATTTGATAAATTATTTGATTTCCACATAACTACTTATTTCAAGATCAGTACAGACATTGTAGGTAAACTTTCACACGCTGAAAAAGTGTGAAGCAAATGAGAAATGTCATTCTAATGGAAATTTTGATGAGTACACTGAACTAACTTCACATTTCACATTTAGATTACTACCTGCTACATGGTGCCCTGCTCAATCACTACACCAAACGAGTGTCTCTGGACAGACTGGCTGATAGAAAGGAAGCTGTATGGGCACCAGGCCAAGCATTATGCCTGTATCAAGCGAAGCGATGGCACTTGCAGCTGGTACCGAGGTGGCCCCCCGCCAGAGAAAGTGTTTACTGACATCAGCGAACCTTAAAATGATCACTTCCTAAAAAGCCTGGGAGGCTAATTCCATCAAACGTTGCACGCTCACAGCTTTGAACCGCCAACATCTTATGTATCTGTTGCTTAGAAACAAAAACAAATTGTGCTGTACAAGTAAAGTACAGAGTTTGTGGAATTGGCACCCAGGCAAGAAGAAGAACAAATCTCTTGGAGGTAGCTTATAAAGTTCTGCTTTGTATACAGGGGCTTTAGTTGAGAATGGTCCTCTGTGTTCTCAGAGGCATAACAACTTTCCTTTTTACCAATATGAATGTAGAAGAACAAAAGAATGATCAGATTTTTGCCCCCTACTCCAGTTACCTAGCAGATTAAGAAAACCTTGTGTTTCAGTCCAAAACAGTCTTTCTGATACGTGAAGAATGTTTTATACAACTATTTTTTTTCTGTATGGAAGCGTTCTGATAAAAAAAAATAATTATTGTAAAGTGTATATGTAAAGTATTATAACAATGTGCTGTAAAAAAAGATTCAAAGATTCATGTTTTCTTCATATTTGTTGAAACAGGTTAAACATTTTTGTGATTAAAAACTTCTATGTTCTTTTCTTTTTTGTATGTTACTTAAATGTCCTATTTCTTACACGTGTATTGTAACATTTTTTAGTAATTAGGTTAAATATATATCTTTGATAATCACAAACGCCTATCCAATTCATTGATACAATGGATTGGCACATACTGTATAGAGAAAAGTTCTAATGCTTAGGTATTACACCAACAGAAAAATTATGACAATATGCACCCGTAGACTAGTTAGATTTACAGGAAAAGTAAAGCATGAACATTGTCAGTGTAGCAATGGCACCCGGTAAAGCCTCTGTACACGTGTGACCATATTACTATCATATTTCACTACTGCCCCTTTTCTAGCCTGAGATTGACTTCAAATAAATTTTGGGGGATTTCTTAATGATTTTTAATTCTTCAGATTTCAATACA
Organism: Terrapene triunguis; assembly: GCF_002925995.2. Lineage (NCBI taxonomy): Eukaryota > Metazoa > Chordata > Testudines > Emydidae > Terrapene > Terrapene triunguis. The sequence continues at coordinate 1,824,041 of NW_020664583.1, forward strand.
AAATTTACCATTTTTTGGGTAGTCATTTGCACTTTGTGACAATGAATTTCGCAGCTTGGAAAAAGTACCAGAAAAGTGTTATCTTTTTGGAGGTTGGGGGGGGGGGGGGGAGGCAAGATTTTAACAGTTGAAAACACAATACTGAGCATGCATACATTTCCATATGTTTCTAAGTTTAAAGAGGCAAATTAATAAGGGATGGCAAACTTCAAACGTTTGGCACCAAAGTTGAGAATAATTATCCACATCTATCTGAACCTCTGGGTTTGAGAAACTGAATAGGAATCCTCATGAGATAAAGACTCTGTTCTGACATTTCCAATATCTCCTGAACATTGCCAGGTCAGAACCACCTCAAAAATACTCTGCTCCTTGTTGTGTTTTTGAATTTCACCATGTAGAGTCCAGATGTGGCTAGAATTAATGCAAAGGGAGCTGCCATATGAGAACTGAGAACAATAGTTAGATTTAATGACTTTGAATCTCAAAAATAGTTCAGGTTTGAATACAGCCATCTATTATTTGATATGAATGGATTCAGTAGCTTTGGAAATTACTGAATGATACATCATGATACAGTAATGGAGTAAATGGTCTTTGGAATTGTTATAGTTTATGGGGTTAAGAATACTACTTTCTGAATAGTGTCTATATTTATTTCAGAGTGGTAGGCGTGTTAGTTTGTATCAGCAAAAACAACGAGGAGTCCTTGTGGCACCTTAGAGACTAGCTAATTTATTTGGAAATAAGCTTATGCCCAAATAAATGTGCTAGTCTCTAAGGTGCTACAAGGACGCCTCGTTGTTTTTGTCTATACTTAGTTTGCCATGCAGCTCTAAGACCGCAATCCTACAAAACTTATGCACATGCTTAAGTTTATGCTCATCAGTAGTTCCATTCAACTCAATGGAAGGTGCACACATGTCTATTACATTGGGCAAACAATGCATACTTGTATAACTATGTGTTGTCATGACACTCTGTAGTTTATTGTCTCCGCTGATGCCCCTACGGCATCAATATATATTTTTACAATTGTGTAAATCCATGTTTACACAATAGACAATAACAAGTTTGAAGATGCTTCTGTAATAGCATAACAAATAATATATTTAAATATTTTCTGGCTAAGGATTTACATATTTATGCAACACATCAAGTTGGGGGGTATCTGTCTTGTTGGTTCTCATATATTGGTATTGCATGAAAATCATCATCTCTTTTGGGGATGACTGTGAAAAAAATGAAACCATAAAATAACTAAAACAATCCAACCCCAACAAGCAAAAATACCTAGGTTAGAAACCTCTAACATCATATGTAGTCACATAAAAGGAAGACTATTTAGCACTAAGGCTGAAAAATTTAATTTAGCACCGCACACAGCACCTGAGATTTACATCCAAAAAATGAATAATCCTACGTGCCAGTACCATTGACACTGCACTTTCTTAGGAGCAAAATGTGGGATAAGATCAGAGCTTCTGCCTTGCATCTGAATTTGCTTATACCTGTCGCTTTACAATAAAATAGGAAGTAGTGTTGTGTAGTTATTGCAGTACAGAGAACATTTTGTCCTTAAGCTATATAAAATGTATTAAATATTAATGGGCTGTAATAATTCAAGAAAAGAATTAGTAGTCAATAGATCAGAACACAGTAGTCAATAAAGCCTCTGGGGACAGAAAGCTTTATTTCTTGGAAGAGTAGGTCACCAGTACTACTTAATAATCAACATTTCACCCTGTATTTTATTTTAGACCAACTATGCTGTTTTAATTTATGGTAATGTATTAAAATACCATTAATTTCTTCTGATAAACATAAAACCCAGCCAGTATTCTGCTCTAAAAATGCAGTTTGCAAAAGCTAATTTTATCCATAGTTTTTTTATTATGATTATTTATAAAAATTATACGCTGTGAAAGCTACGCTTTTTCCAAAAACAAAAATGAACTGCAGATAAAATTTTTGGTAGTGTGATTTACTGCTAGTGCAGTGCATATATCTGAATATACTCTATAGGTATATGTAGTTAACTAGAACTCACTGCCTTCTGTCATACCAAAACAACTCCTAGATGAAGCTGCAATAGCTTTATGATCATACACATTTTCTATCCAACACCTGGCTAATTTAGTCTACAGTACATGTACAGTGGGATATTTGTTTTCAAATTAATTTTATTGTAATGGTGTATTTTGAACAGCACTATATAGTAAATGGATATTTTCTGCTTTGTAACTTGTTTATTGTACTTCTGTTTATATTTTAAAATTATAAAGTAAGCAGGCCTTAAACTCAATGAACATAACACATATTGCCTTCTTTCATCCTAAATTGTAAGTTTTTTCTTCAATATTTATATATGATTTATATTTCAAGCAAAACTCTTAAGTATGAATTTTACTATATGAAATATCAGTTTTCTATATTCAGTCTATCAAACATTTTACAATTGATTTGCCATAAACTATCCAACATAAGGTGTTTCAAAACTAGTGTCTGTTGAGTCTGATTTCTGTTTGAACTTAAATCTGACTAGATTTTCCATTGTGGAGAACAGAGAATCTGTCTTTCTAATAACAAGGGGAGGTTGAGCTTTAAAAGGATACTTCCAAATGAGTACTTATTTTACAGTATTTACAAGGACTGTAGGGGAAAAAAATCATCTACAGTAAAGCTTTCAACATGTATTTTCATATTAAGATTTTCACTGTATTAGCATTCATGTATTACAACCAACAATCTATTTTTAAAAGAGAATGTCCGCTTTCCAGTTCCTAAAACTTCAGTGTGTGTGTGTTTGTGTTACACTGAAGGTCAAGGATGAAATACAGCTTGCTATATCATTTAGTCTTGATTTGAATGTAACTCATCTGACTCATATTCACAGTTGGAAAAACGTAAGAGAAGGGAGGCTGTGCAAGTGAACAAAATGAAAAAAAAGCAAAGGTTATTACTGAAATCATTTAGTTATTAATAGCTAAATACTGTCTTCCTGTTCTTAAAATCATTCTAATTAAATGTTATCAATGTGTCCTACAAATAAGCCTGAACAGGGCACTTTTTTCCATGGGAAAATGTAAGGAGGCAGAAATGCAGTGAAAAAAGAAAACTAATTCCTGAAAGGAAAGCTGCAAACACGTGACCCAAGCTATGATGAGTTCAGAAAGCACCATTTTGTAAGGTTTCAATCACTTTTTTTTAGTGAAATGTCCCTGTTCCAAGAAGCAGCTCCCAAGCTTGCATCAGAGAATGCTATCTTTGTTTACTTACCTTTTATTGCCTTTGGAAAAACAGTACAAGAGGGCCAGGCACAAATGATCACTAGAGTATGAAAGAAGCAAAAGAAATAGAAGCATAACAGTACATCAAGCCTGCTGAGTTCAAAATCTCCTATTCTGAGAGCTTTGGAATACCGTCTTATCCCAAGAATCACAGTTTTAAATTGGAGAAAACAAGTTCTAGTTTATGCCTGGCGGAGAAACGGGTCCAGGATGTACAGGAAGAGAAGAAAAATACCTTCTTTAAAAATCAGAAATTATCTGTATAGGTAAAAGCAATCTCAAACCAAGCTGGATATTAATAACATTTAAATAAACATTCATTACCCCGATACGGCTTCAGCTCATCTACTGAGAAAACATCCCCCACTGGATCATCTTACATCTCTCCACAGAAATTCCAATAAAAGCTATCTAGCATATTTTTTTCTGAGCCACAGAGTTTCCAAAACTTCCTCCAGAGGGAAAAACAAACAAACAAATCTACATCTAGCTTTCCTCAGTCACTGTAGCACATTTGAAATATGCATGACAATCCAATACAGAGACAAAGAAGAGTTGTCTTCAAAATAATATTCATTATACAGGAAATTGTCAACACTCCACAAACTCAGTCAAGCCTTTTGCAATCAGAAGTTCAACAAAAGGCAAAAAAATAACCTCCTTGCTCAATCACTATTACTGTATAGAATCCAAATAGGTAAGAGGACAAGAAACAACTCTCAAATGCATCTTGCAATATGTTAACAATCCCATCATCTGTCAAACAATATTTTATGCACTCACAAATAAATACACATTAATAGCTTTCCAAATTTTCATTTCAACTTCAGGATCTGAATTCAATCTATGCTTTAAGATAGCAGCCAGCAGTGGACCTTGGGGAGATGGTGGTCTTTCTGCAGAGCATTATATGCGAGGTACAAGCAGATTAACTGGAACCTCAACCAATTCTTGTGACTGAGCAATGGGATATTTTATTCTCAATTTTTGTAATTTCTAATTAGCAGATGTACAAGCAAAATTAGGCTTTTTATAGGCTAGCAAAATAATTAAAAGAGCACAAATGAGTCACATGAAGGTCAATACTGACCAGCTTTGTTCTTGGCCATCTTCAGTACTCTAACAAAATGTACAGTATCTAGCATGTGAAAAGGTATACTATGATTTGAAAAGGTGTGATTCTTATTATCTGTCTATAATGAATTAATCCCCAAAACAAAGGACACTTGTTCATTTCTCATGTTTCACTTTTTAAAAATTGGAGAAATTACCAAGTTTTGGACCTTGATACCAAATGCATCTACACTCATGTCAGGGAAAGTCCTCCCTATTCTCAAAAGATCCTTGGGGGTTTGGACTGCTGGAGATTCATGGCTCTCGATCTGTAACTTTCTTCCTGGAGAGCTCCTGTTCACCTTTCACATCAAATATGTGGCTATTATTGAAGCTCCTCATGAGGTAGGAGAAAGGATGGGAGTGCTAACCTAATAGTCCATAACAGCCAGGATTCTCCATGAGGCAGCCATAAAAAGGAACAGGGATTTTGCCTCCCTCACAAAAGCTGAGAAGACAGAGTAGAATAATAGGAAGTGATCAGAGAAGGAGATGGGGGACTGTGGATGAAACTGTAATCAACTGAAGTCAGTGGGAGTTTTGCCATTGATTTTAATAGGGTCAGGCAGGATTTTATCCAGAGTAATGTAGTGTCAAGTGGAGCTACACAGCAATCATGGTTCAATGACCTATCATTGACTGCTGATTGCTAATGTTCAAATCACGGCATTACAGCAGTACATGGTACGTTTGAGTCATGATGATGCAACATTACACAACAGATATTGAAAGGTAAAGTTGGGGCTTTGTGCTGAAACTGCTTTGTGCCTCATTGCTACTTCGATCCAGTGCAAATGGCTCTCCAGCTCTGCAGGGTTGAATGCCTCTCCTCTAGACAAATATAGCTATGGAAGAATCTAGAAACATTTAGAAACAATAATAAAAGAAAAATTAAAAGAAGGCTGCAAGATAAGACACTAAGCCTGTGCCAGTCACGCGATTCCTGCAGGGTCTAAATATGGGTGGAGGACCATCTCTTGCAGGTTTGCTAGCAGGTTGAATATTCTACATAAACCTGAATCTCCAGAAAAACAATCACCTTTATTTACTCTCAGCACTTCGGTCCTCCCTCTGTTTACACCTTTTGATATCTTCAGAAAGGACCAAGATTATCCCGCAGCCCACCCAGAGAACTCCAGGGAACAGGTGTCATCTTTGAATCTCCACTGGTCTTCGGAGGACGTCGGATGGATAGTCCTGACTCCTTCAGTATCTTATTAAATGAGCTTCCGTGTAAAGCCTCCACCTCACCCGCTCCATATTGTAGCTGAGGCCTGGCCTGATATGAGTAATTAACACATGGAGGGAGGTCTGATTTTGTGGAAGAGAGAATTAGGGAAGGGAATAAATCATCAGGTTGAAAACAGAATGTCTGTGCTAAATAAGACAAGTAAACAGATCAGCAGGCTAAGAAGACAGAATGTCTGAGCCAACTAAGATAAGAAGGAGAATACGCAGGGAACTATTTACTATGAACTAGATAACAAGGGACAAAAGAAATTAGGAATGTAGAGATGAGATAAAGAAGAAGTCAAAGCAAGGATAGTGTAGGCGCAGTGGATGTTGCACAGGGATTGGTTCCTGAAAAGTATCCAAGCCAATCCAAAAAAGTGTGATGCAATGTATAGTAAATGCAATGAGATGTGTAATGTACATAAAGGGAGAAGGTTTGTGTGTAACTTTGAATCTGTGATGTACCCTGCATCAATCCCCCCTGCGTCTGAGTCTGATCAACTCAGCGCAGCAGTGCTGTATGCCAAACAAAGACACCTGAGTGACAAAGGCGGGAGTCGAACTGAGTTCTTAGGAAGCTGAATGGAAAGAGGTCTCAGAGGGAATCCCAACATATATGTGGGTCTTCATATGGAGGCAGAAAGCATCTGCTCCCCTCCCCCATAAAAGGGAGGGAGTGAAACTCACCTGCTCCTGCTGCCAGCTGACTGTGAACTGAGATGCCTGCAGAGCTACCCCAAAATTCCTGGTGAGTTATCTAGGGAACTCCCAGTGTTACCTAGCAACCATGCACTAGGGATTATGACATCTGTCCTCCTTAATGTGGTTGCTTAGCTATTGAGACTACTGAGTTGGGATTATGGGGCCTCAGCAGCTTGTTTAACAGATAGGAAGCTGGCATTAGGATCAGGATTGTTATCTGCACCTGGTGCCATGTGGCGTGTGTGGCTGGCTAGAAACTTTCAACCCCCAGAAATTCATGGATTAAGAGAAGTAGTAGCCCTTACTTGGCGATTCCTCAAAGACGATGCTCAAGGAAGCAGCCACATTGGGCCTCTGAAAAACCCCAGATCCATTGGAGAATTGCATCAAAAGGTATGAAGTATGTGGGGGCCCTGGGTGAGGTGTGAGCATTTGTTAAGTGAGCAGAAAATCTGGGAATTGTGAACAGCAGCAGCTCAGGTGCATGAAGATAAGAGTTACTGAAACAACCCTGATTTTAGAGCGGGAGGGATAGTTCAGTGGTTTGAGCATTGGCCTGCTAAACCCAGGGTTGTGAGTTCAATCCTTGAGGGGGCCACTTAGGGATCTGGGGCAAAATCAGTACTTGGTCCTGCTAGTGAAGGCAGGGGGCTGGACTTGATGACCTTTCAAGGTCCCTTCCAGTTCTAGGAGATAGGATATCTCCATTAATAAGATAATAAGTATTCTGGGATGCATCACACAGGACTAGACTGGCAACACTTCCATAAAGTATTCCCTGCACTTTAGCATTTATATTCTTTCGTTTGTTAGAACCAGTTTGTCTATCTCAAAGCTGAAGGCAGTAATCTTTCAATTACCACAAAGATGCTTTCAAGAGGTTACCTAGTATTATGCCACTGGACATTTCCAAAAGGACATTTAAAAAAAATAGACAGTGAATGAATGAATCATGGGTGATTATAGCTCCAGTTCTATCCATACAGTAATTGGCTTTTAATGTTACTATTTGCACCTACCATTTCCTTGTGATTTGGGTAGAATGTTTGTTCAATTAGAGGGAACTTCTCCACACCCAGAGTTTTGGAGATGGATACCAGCTGGGCAAACTGTAAAAGAAAACAAAGAAAATAACAATGCTGAAAGACAAAAACCAAATTCTGCTGATATGACCTCCAAATTGTCATTCTGCATCTTAATTTTTACATTTCAAAAACTCAAGATCAAACACATATATGTATGTTATGTTCCTTTAAATTCAGCCAGATTGTGGTTCTTTCTATATTCTAATGAAGCATATATAACAGCTAATCATTCCATAGCATATATACAGATAACATACATTAGGCTAATGGCTTTAGATATCTTATACTTGACGTATCGTAAGTGTATTTTGTGATAACATAATTATATAAGAAATGTTACATTTCTGTAGCACCTTCCATCTCAAAATCTTGAAGTACTTCACAATTACCAATTAAGCCTCCCAGAACCTTTGTGAAGTTAACAGGTCATTTTGAAAGAAGGGGAAACAGAGAGAGGCGCTAAGTGATTTCCCAAGATTACACAGCAAGTCAGTAGGAGAGCAAAGAATAACATTTTAATTTCCTAGCTCCGTGTCCTGTGTCTTGATCACAAGACCATCCTTTCAATATCTTTAGTCAAGAAAGATCCCAATTATTTAACAGAATATGTGTTATGTGCGTTGTATGCAACAGTTTACCCAACACAGAAATGCAGTCACCTCTTGTGTGGATTGCAGTAACTAACAGTGCAAAGCAACACTATTCAGTAGTTTAGGACAGATAATGAAGAGGAATTCCATATTAAATATACACAACTCAGAAATATCTGTGGGCTGTATTATAACAGTTTAAAAATCAAAATCACTTGACATTACAGCTAAACAATTAAGGTTTCTAGGGAGCAAGAAGAGTTTGGCAGTCAGAAGACCCACTATTGTTTCAAGCCTCCAAAGCTTTTAGCATGTAGGTGCCTGTGATGTATTTAATTGTTAATATGCCAGCCTCAGACAAACAAATTAGCACAACAGTATGAATAGCACACTTCGCTGGTAAAAAAAAAAAAAAAAAAAAGTGAACAAAAAAACTCTGTACCATAATGTAGTTGGATCAAATACCTTCTCTGTTAAAGCAGTTTAGTGCTCGGGGCATACTGAAAACTGTAGAAGGGAAATAAGGCTGATGAAAGCTTTGTGTTGGATTTACAACTGGCACAGAGGATTTGATTAATTTAATGGTGTTTATTTAGCTCTTGTTTTTCATAAACACATGTTCAACTTTGTAATACCCATGGAAAATGCCTTAACATTGAGTAGTTTTCAGCAAAAGATGAATAAATGCTAACTAGTGGGATGTATGCAGCGTTGCTGTAGCTGTGTCAGTCCCAGGATATTAGAAAGATAAGGTGTTTGAGGTAATATCTTTTATTGGACCGTCTTCTGTTGGTGAGAGAGACAAGCTTTTGAGCTACACAGATGTGAAGAAGAGCTGTGTGTGAGCTCGAAAGCTTGTCTCTCTCACCAACAGAAGTTGGTCCAGTAAAAGATATCTCATGCACCTTGTCGAACTAGTTGAATAGCATATAATATACAGTTATAACCAAGGGAAAGGAAATGTTATGCAGAATACCAAAATAGAGAGGCTTACGGGTAGGATTCCTGACAGTTTATTATTTATCCCAGTCTCAGATTAAAGAACGTTGGAGCCTCACACACTAAGAATATTGGGGACTTCCCACCTTCCTTAAAGCACCCCTGCCCCATACATAGCCCACCCCACATAGATCCCAGAATGTCCCTCTCTCCCCCCCAACATCCACACCCTCAAGTGCCCCTCCCACCCCATTCCACAGACATACCCCTGAATACCCCTCCCATTCCATATATATCCCAACAATCTGCCACCACCCTCCATTTACCCTGACAGCCCCCAACATCTTAGATCCACTGACCACAGCCACCCAACCTCACTCTCCCAACATTCCCCACTGGCTTCCAACCCCGCAGACTCCAAATCACTCCCCACTCACTCCATAGCCCACCAACAAGTCGCCCCCAGGACAAGAGGGGTGGCCAGGCCAAATATGAGTGTATGGCATTGCAACCTGGAGCAAGGAGGGGTCGCAGCACCACTCAATTTTGGTTTTGTTTTTTCCCCCAGTGGTTGGGGGGCCCTGTACAAGTGCACTGAGGGCTAATTGGTTAATCTGGGCCTGATTTATTCCTATTCCAATCACAAAACTCTGGAAGCCCCTGAATTTGAAATCACAAACAAATTCTACCTATTAAGCACATAACTCTTGCCATGCTACCTGCTACTTCAGAATATACAGAAAACATGGTGCCCCATATTAAAAACCATTTATTTAAACAAATTTGTTTAAATAAAACCTTCTCAATAAGACATGATCTGTTTATTGTATTTCACTACGGTGATTAGCAAACAGTCAAAAGATCAAATATCTAAAGAAAATGGAGAATCTGCACCATGTTTTAAGTAATTAAATATAATTAGAATTCAAGATGAAAGCGAGGAGTGAATTTAGAGACTAAGTCTGATGTATATAATGCTCCATACTCAACATTGAAACAAAGTGCAGTACAGAAAACATTTCTTCTCAGCAAGAGCAATGTTGGTCTAAGTCTCTACATCAAACCAAATAAGGACTAAAAACAGGATACAGGAGAGAGAGATGCCTAAACCAAACTCTCAGATCTATCTCGAAGTATTGTCTTACTTCCATTTCTTTTTGCAAAACCTTCCATCTCAAATTATATCATACTTTTGTTTCAGAATACCCCTGATGTTATGGTGTGATTACATTTTGTTAAGTATTTTAAAGGTAAGAAAACCTGGGGAAGAGGAGCTAGATATTGTGCATAAATTATAGTCATAAAACTTTTTTTAAATTGGCAATGTGACAACTGCATTGTACAATGGCAATGTAACAATTTTTAGATATATGTAATTTAAAAAAAAAATTGTACCATTAAAGGACCTATTCAAACTCAAACAAAATAAGGTCTGAGGATGTTCACAATCCAAATCCAGAGGTGCATTCAAAGTTTATAAACAGACCCTATCTTTGGGTTGTATAGGGGTTTTTTTGGGGCTCCAAACCTGCAAAAACACAAGGAATATGCTTAACTGCAAGCATTGGAGTAGCCCCTGTGGTTTCAAAGACACAGACTCATATTGGCGACAGGGCAGATGTGCACAATACAATTGGCAACTCCAGAAGGCATTGTGACTCAAGGAAGAACAGTGCCCCCTGGAGAATCCTGCTGCGCATAGGCAGTGTGGCTCTTGAACCACAGTTTAAGATGGTGCAGCACATGTTCCCACATTGGCTCTACCTCTCCCTGCCTGTTATGAGTAGACTAGGATTTAAAAGTGTGCTGTCAGATCATGGTAGCTAGTTTGATTTCACTAACACCTTCTAAAAATGTAGTCTAACAAGGCCTACTCACACTTTTAAATCATAGGCAAGATAAGGAAGGCTACCCTACTGTATTAGGGTAACGTCCATCCCTGTGCAAGGGCAAGATGGTTGTCTAGCGCATTCTTAATTGTCTAGTCTACTGTTAAATGCCTTCAGTGACAGGACTTACATGACATGCAAGACATAAGTAGACAGATGTTATTTAAATAAAAAATTAAGTTAAGTATTATATATGGATGCCAAAAACACTGGGCTATTTTAACCATTATCTTTTTAAAACATAAATCCATAGGCCTTCACATTTCACCAGGAGAATTTTCAACTTCTTAGAAAAGAAAGAAGTTCAAGTTCTTTTGGTTCTAATTTTAGTTAGTTGAGTTTCCTCTTCATTTTTAAAGACTGTGTCTTTGTCCTTTTCAGCTGTGACAGGGATGAGAAAGATTCACAATTAAATATATTTATGGCTTTCAAGGTTTTTCTTAAAAAAATTCTTGTGGCTTTATAACATTTTTTGTAATGTCTCTTTCATCTTTGCCTATAGATTTTTCTCTCTGAGAGAGAGCAGTGGATGGCTAGCTGCACTACTTCTACAACAATGCATCACACAGATAATAGGAAGCACTTAGCCAGAGAGCTCTTTGATTTAATATAAAAGGCTCATGGGTTTTTGTTACAAAGCGAATGGGACACTGTAAATTTGACTGCACATACTGTACTATAGGCAGACGGCTAACAGTTATAGAATTTCTGTTACCATCACAATTAAAGGGTTGGATAATGACCTTGCTTACTATTTGCATTCTATTAGAGTGCACTTAATTACAGGTATGTACCAGTGAAAAGATAAAAGTAATGCTAAAGCTGCAGTGTGGGGTGGGTTTTTTTGGAGGGTGGGGGAGGAGGTAATTTAACTATGAAGTGAGTTACTCCAGACTGGCTATCTCTAATGATTAGAATTTTATAATCCTAGCATCTTGATGGAACTATACACCTCTACCTCGATATAACACTGTCCTCGGGAGCCAAAAAAATCTTACCGCGTTATAGGTGAAACCGTGTTATATCGAACTTGCTTTGATCCGCCGGAGTGCGCAGCCCCGCCCCGCCCCCCCGGAGCACTGCTTTACCGCGTTATATCAGAATTCGTGTTATATCGGGTCACGTTATATCGGGGTAGAGGTGTATATTATTGTGTACTTCAAAGATAAATTTCTTTCTGCGTTCTTCTAGTGTGTATATGTACCATAGTTCTCTGCTGGAAAGAATCAGAACTCCTGAACTGTGCACCATCAATCCTATAATTCTACAACTAGCAGAGATTTTCCTTTATCTCAGTTGATAGAGGCCTGTACTTTTTGAGCAGGAGGACCTAAGTTTTGCCCCTACTGCTGCTTTGAGATTCCAACTGCTCACAGAATACAGCATAGTGACAACCATGAACTCCTAGGTGGCAACACATATAAAGATAGGTACTATGTTTGCTCTTCTCCACTCCTCTGAGTGAGTTCTTGAAGATAATTGTTAACAGTTCCAAGATTGCTTCAGCTAGTTCCTGAAGTACCCTAAGATGAACTTCATGAGGCCCTGCATACATATAACTTATCTAAATATTCTTTCACCTGTTCTTACTCTATTTTGACTTGCTTTCCTCACCCTTGTTAATATTGTGTTGAGTACCTGGTCAGTGTTAACCCTTTTAGCAGAGACTAAGCCAAAATAGTCATTAAACATCCCCAGCCTTCTTAATGTAATCAGCTATTAACCCTCTTTCCCCACTAAATAGAGGACCTGCACTTACCTTTGTCTTTCTCTTGCTCATAACATATTTAAAGAACCTCTTCTTATTACCCTTGATGTCTCTTGCTAGGTGTACCTCATTTTGTGCCTTAGCCTTTCTGATTTTGTCCCTACATGCTTGTGCTCTTCTTTTGTACTCCTCCTTAGTAATTCGTCCATGTTTCTACTTTTTCTAAGTCATCAACAATCTCCTGATGGAGCCATACTGGAATCTTAACATTCTTCCTCTCTTTCCTTCTTATTGGGATAGTTTTCAGGTGGGCCTTTAAATATTAACTCCATGAGAAAGTGCCAGCTCTCCTGAACTCCTCTTTCCCTTAGATTTTCCTCCCACGGGACCTTACCTACCAATTCTCTGAGTTTGTTGAAGTCTGCTTTTTTGAAGTCCATTGTCCTTATTTGCTGCTCTCACTTCTGCTTTTCCTTAGAATCATGAAATGTATAATTTCATGATCACTTTCACCCAAATTGCCTTCCACCTTCAGATTCACTACCAATTCCTCCCTTTTGGTCAGAATCAAGTCTAAAATGGCTGTCCCCCGGAAATGTCCTCCACTTTCAGAAACAAAAAGTTGCTCCTAATACATTCCAAAAACTTAGTGGAAATTTTGTGTTTTGCCATATTACTTTCCCAACAGATGTGTGGGTAGTTCAAGTCCCCCCTTACTACCAGATCTTGTGTTTTGGATATGCCAAATATCTCATGCACCTCTTCTTTATGATTTGGTGGTCTATAGTAGACCTTTACCATGATGTCACCCCTATTTTCTACCCCATGTATCTTCACCCAGAGACTTTCAACTGGTCTGCCTCCCACCCTCTTCTGACTTCAGAACAAGTATATATATTCCCGATATATAATATACCTCCTCCTCCCTTTTTATCCTGCCTGTCCTTCCTGAACAAGCTATACCCCTCTGTACCAATATTTATCCCTCCAAGTCTCTGTGACAACAATTAAGTAACAATTTACTAATTTAATGTACTAATACTTCCAGTGCTTCCTGTTTATTCTCTATATTCCTTGCATTTGTGTAGACATGTAAAATGTTGAGCAGATTTAGGGACAGGCCCTATGGCCTTTTCAAAGGGAAGGAAGGTAAAATCCACACATGATGTAGGGGGATCTCTGTGATGTGATTTATCATGGGAGGTGGCTTTACTTAGGCTGAGACCTTTTCAGTAAGTGTGGATTCTGTGATTTGTATTGTTTATTCTTTCCATTTCTGTTGTGTTTAGCATGTGTTATTCTTGTTATGCTCTGCATGATACTGGCTCTCTATTGTGATCAGCCTACATTACTCCTGTTATGCTTTAATCAACATACTTTTCCAAAGGCCAAGTCTGCACACTGTTGATTTGTTATCCGATACAGAATGCAAGGACAGAGGGAGAAGGCAATTTCTTTCCATGATACAGTTTACACAGTGTTGGCTGTATCTTACATATTTATTTTAATCATTATTTCTGGGCATGATAGACAGCTTGATAAAAGGAAACAAATTTTCAAAGTTAATGCAAACTTTGACATAACAGCTTAAGAATGAAACAGTGCTTCCCAAATCAGTTTGGCTACATTAAGGACCTATAAAAAAGATTTGAAGCTGACAGAAGAACTTGATGTCCCTCCAATATTTCCCACTGTTACAGTGCCAGGCCAAAGACAACACAATGTGATTATCAATGGGAAGACAAACCTTTTATGGATCCTGAAGCATGGTTAGAGTGAGAGTATTCTATGCCTTAGATAGCTGACATGGTATCAGTCACATCAGAGTGACACAAATGAATAATAACAGAGAACACTTGAATTTCTCTAGGAAACAAAGAAACACTTTTAATGAGTAACTCTGGAGCTCTCTCTAGCTTACATTTTACCAGGGTTGCTTCCATGGGAACCAGGTATTTCCAGAGCAGTTAGAAACCAACAGTTGAAGATGACAAGAGCAGGTAGAGAATCAGAGTCAAAGAGAAAAAAATTCTTCCTCTTGGCTTGCAATGCCAAGGTAAGGAGGCATCTGACAAAGGGAAACACTTGGACAGGTGAAAGTCAGTGAGCAAACATGTAAACAATAAGGAAAGTGGGATTAAAGGAAGACTAGGAATGAAAGAAAGTAAGACGAGTTATAATCCAGTGCACATGGCTTGAGAGGAAATTCACATCCTGATTCTGCAAACTGCTCCATGCAGCCATATTCCTGCACTATTGTGGAGCCCCTTTTTAGTCAATGGAAGCAGGAGTCTGCCTGCATGAAGCTATTTCTACGATCAGGGCCTTACTTTGTACTTATACACTTAAGACTGAGGAAGTTCAAATATAAAAGGGAATTGCTCATTTTACACCCATCTAAAGATATA
>NW_020664583.1:1839397-1869132 GCF_002925995.2 Terrapene triunguis
TTTAAGCAACGAAACCTAACGATTGAACTGTCTCTCTGGACAACTTTACACTAGGAAACACAGAAGCTGACAGTCAGGAATCCATAATGCAAAAGGAAAAATAGCATACAATGGCCCCAGAAGTGAACTGGCAAAACATACACCAAAATCTGGGAGCAAATACAGTGGAACCTGTTTATAGAAAAGCGAAACTGCAGGAAAGTCTCAAATTTCTTCAGCACTTTTCATGCCTCTTATAGCGTCAATTCCTTAAGTCCTTGCTTAGCCAAAACCTGAGAGAAAAAGAGAGACACATGCCACAAAGAAAAAATAACAATTTAGCCTAGAGGAAGGTGTGCACAACGGGCAGCCGAGAGACCATGTACAGTTCACAACCTCATTACTGACACCAATGCCTCATACCCCTACCCTAGGAGGCAGGCAAATATCTTTCACCCATTTTACAAATAAAATAACTTCAGAAGTTGCACAAGGTCACTTCAAGCTAAACTGGAAATAGAATCTAGCTTTCTAATATTCCAGACCTAAGCAGTCTCACCCATTTTTCCACACTGCCTGTGAGAATGGAATGAATGTGTCAAATCTATTTGCTTGGCCATGTCTTCTGTAACCACTGCTCTAACCACTAGACAATACTTCTCCCAGGGTCAAACACAGAACCCAGAAATCCTGATACCCAACATTCTGCTCTATTGCACAAGAAGTCTACCAGTTACTCTTTAGATCAAGCAGAAGGAGTCCTGGATTCAGACCTGGATTATGGATCTGAAAGGTCCTAGAATTAAAATTAGCATGCGATGATGCTGTACATAAAGACTGTATCATATTGCAATCACACAAGAGGGAAGATTTAAAGATGAAAGGTAACTTTAATTTTGGTATTTCCTAATTTTTGTTGCTTGATTTTATAATCTTAACTTGTTTTTAACATCTTTTTCGTATGTGATTGTAATATAGCATGCAGGTGCATTACTAGTGAACTACAGATCCTTTCATCCGTAGGTCACTGGTATATGTTTAAGCCCAGACTAGCATGGATTCAAAACTGTTCCCATCTAAATGATGTTTCGTAACCCTCTATATAAGATGAGTTTGGTAGGTTTTATTTTGAGGCTCCTACAACACAAACCAACCACCATGCTTTTCCCTAACTGGTAGACGGTACAGAGAGGCCAAAAACTGCACTGGCCCTAGAACCTGAAATATATCTTTTATCCCCTAGAGAAAGTTCCCCTGAGATCAGGGTTCAGACATGCTGACAGGATAGCATGTGTGGGAAATTTGTCTTGCTGCTGCCCTGTAGATAAAGAGAGGACTGCATTCCATAGGGCTGTAAACGTAACACCTTTCACCAGCACTAAATCCGCGCAGCTCTTTTTAAAGAACAAATGTATGGTTCTATGCAAATTTATTAGCCACTATGCAAATTAACACATTATGATGGCGCAAACCTTGGCAGCTGTGCCACTGTGTTGACAACCTTGGAATGCAGAGACATAAGTGCTTTACTGCGTGAGCAGGAGTAAGGTGAAGCCTCTGGTTCCCAGTGTTGCTGGTGGTGAGTCAAGGGGAGCTGGCCTGGCTATAGCTGCTCCCCAAAACATAACCAAATGGCCACCAACCCCCCCCCCCCCCCCCCCCCCCCCGCTTTGGCAGGATTAATGTGCTTTCCCATTCTGGCTCCCTCCAGTCTGACACCCAGCTCCTTCACCAAGCAGATTATTCCTACCAGCATGGAAGGGGCAGTGGATGTACAGAGCTCAGTGCTGGGTCAAGATCTTAGGCAAAAAACACCTGACTGCCCTGCCCTGAAATCGCTCTCAGATTTTAGTTGTGGGGAGCTTCAAGAGAGGCTCTTCTTTCTCAGGTTTGAATGGAAGCCAGAATTAGGGTAGACATTTTCTACCCTTGCCCTTCACTCATGAAGATTTGCTGGCATATATATATATATAGGTGCAACTGCCAGCCAGATTCCGGCTCATTGTTTTGAGTTGATGCACAATTCCTGTTTTTGTTAATGGAACTGAGCACAGAATTCTCCATAAACAGCGATGGATAGCTGGTAAAGGGTTTGTGTTTTATGGTTTTAGTCATAGGCCTGAAATAGCAATGAAAAGTCCACGATAAAAGCAAATTTGCAACAGAGGGTTTTAAAAATGCTTTTTTTCTCCATGCACATTCATTTTTTAGCTTTGCTTTATGTCTTCCAATAGATACTTTGACACAAGATTGAAACTTATCTGTATGGTTGAGTTCTGCCTATTTAGCATAGCTTCAACAATGGAGGTCAGCAGGAAGCTGGAATGAACACAACTCAATTCTCTCCGTGCAGAGTGCCTCTAAATTCTGTGCCAACCTGCTGCTCAGATTATCAGAGTACAGACGTTTCAATAGAAAAAGGCATGCGAGAGCAAACTTTTAATAGTGATACATCCAGAAAGGGGAGACAGGGAGAGGAAAAATACAATAACATAACACACCACTGGAAATAAAAAGCACTTAAAATAGTCCATGAAAAGAGAGAAAGATGTGGGATTAGAGAGTGCTCAGTAGGAAGAGACATGAAAGCAGAGAAGAGAAAAGGCTCTCCAGAAGAGATGCAGGGCAAAATGCAACACGAGACACTGAGTTAAGCAAGCTTGGCAATAAGAGTAATGAAGAAAAAAAACATGTCAACAAACTTGTTAACAGGGTGCATGGCCCCCTACTTGCAAAGATGAGGATAGAAACACATGAGGTCTGCAAAATTTATCTGAGTAGTAAACATCTCTTAAGGGCGAGGGATACAATTATGGCAAAAGTAAAAGCCACAACCAGCACTTCCTTGGAAACTAAAGCAGGTTTCATCAGCTAGGATTTCGGATTTCAGATTAATTACAAGGCTGAAAGGAAATAAGTTTTGCCCTAACAAAGTGTTCCTAGGAGCTTTTCCTGACATTTAAGAAGGTTAGTAACAATAACTTCCTGCAAGGAAGCAAATGAAGCCGTACAGATCTTTACAGGTATTTTTGTACATGCTTGATTCCCATCTGGGTCTCTACACATATAAATGCCAAGAGCTTTCAGTTTCCTCTTGCCTTAAAAAAATAATGTTGATGTAGTTGCATTCTGGGTTTTAATTCTATCCTTTTCCAACTGTTGACCACTAGTGGTATCTTTTTTTCTAATTTAATATTTTGGTAAAATAGATGGCAGACAACATTATCACAACCCTCATCATGTTTTTGACTGTGCCAAATGAATTTATATTAAATCTGATCTAGAGCTATGCTCATAACGCAACTTATGTCAGTCTCATACTCTATTCCATTCTCTAACTGAACAATGTAACTAATGGCCATTTACAATGACTTTAGCCTGTGAAATTTATTGTGCTCATCTGATTGTCTTGAGATATGACATCAGAGAATGCTTCTTACTTGTGGGCGCAAACATACACATTACTTAGTGGCCAAATACAGACATAATTTAGAGATTTGAGAGGATGTCACACTGCATCAGTTCTGCAGATTCACATAGTATCAGTTCTGTTTTCATTAGAATACCTTGAAAGTGGTAACTGGGATATTTCTTTCACTTTTGGCAGTTCTTACATGACCAAGAAGAAACAGTAAAAGCAGATACAATTTCTGGTACATAGTAACTACCTCCTGTAACCACCTCCAGTAACCAGGGTTTCCAGACTTTTCAGGGGGCACCTGTAAAAGGAGGGGTCATCTTCTATAACACTATAATTATGCAGTGGGATGACATACTATATGGGCTTCCATTTGCATAGGCACTTCAATTCAGCATCTCAAGCTAAATCCAATAATTATTGCCAGAACCTGCCTGCCTAGCAGTGCTAATTAAGATCATACTCTCATGCATTTATTGCAGAGCGTGCTAGTATGTTGTAGTCTATGTCATCCCTTCCAGAGGGGTGAATGTATAATTAATTTATCAACAGACCTGAGACATTTTTCCAGCACCAGCCATTTTTACATAGCTTTTGCAAGACACACCATCAGAAGGCAGAATGTAATTGACAAAAGCTCCACTAGCAATCACAGGAACTGCCATATTTTACCTTCACTGTAAAGAAACAGAACAGCTGCTGTAGGATTATACCTACTATAATTCATGTACAGATGTTCCTTTTCTCTGGAAAGTTTATATAAGTATGGACCTCACAACCGCAACAGTTTCTTAATTTTTTCATTGTTAAAATTTTCATCCCTTTTGTCTGAACACAGAAGTGGCAATCCAGCTGCTGCAATGCACGTAATTAGTGTTAGATAGCCAAGGTTTAACCAATTAAATACTTGTAGGGACATACATAATTATCCTGATTTGCAGTGGCACAGGGGCTATGGATATTAAAACTAGCATTCCCATTTAACTAGGACAGAGGTTTGCATTCTATTAACTCCAACAGTTGTGAATTTTGTATAATTTTATTGCACGCAGTATGGCTGACCAGATAACAGATCAGTCTGATGACTCCATGGCTTTACAAAGTTGGATCTATGCCAGCAACATTTGCAAATGATATTAGAACCCAAGAGTAGGGCTAACAGCCGTTATCACTTATGAAGGTCTGTTCCGGTTCAAGAGGTTGTCCTTTGAGCTGTCTTCAGCTTCCAGATAATGAGACGTCTGATCTGGCATGGCTCCCTGGAGTTGTAATTCATCTTGATTATATTGTGAGGCATAGAGTCACTTCAGACATTTGTCACAATTTCCGTTAATTCCTGTTTTCTCATGGCCAGATCAGTATCAATAATAATGAACATCTCAGAAAATTAATTACTGTGCATTAAATCAGAGAAATACCAGCTCACTCAGTCCAAAATTGAACAAGTTAGCAATAATGTCATAGATAGGATTGTAGATTGGTTCAGCTAGATCAGTGTAGTTAGGGTAATCCGCTGGCAAGCCACCAGACAGTTTGTTTACATTTGCATGGCTGCCCACAGCTCCCAGTGGTCGTGGTTCGCCGTTCCTGGCCAATGGGAGCTGCGGGAAGCGGCGGCCAGCACATCGCTGATAGACAAAGACACTGAAATCGGGAATTTGAGGAAAGGAGAGATACTGTGGGATTATGGGAATTTAAGTAAGGGACGGATCAGGTTCTGTAATGCTGCCCTACAATCACAGCGTGGAGAGGAAACCAGGCCAAACCAGAACATAGTTGCAGCAACTCTGGATGAACCAGAGAGTTGTGCCTGTCCAGGATCTACAATCAAATGGATAAGGAGGCAGGTAAAGGGCCAGAAGTACTCTTCCCCCAGAGTATGCGAGCTGCCATACCAAATGGGTGTTGAGAGCTCAGCCATGGTGTCGCACATACCCCAGTTGACAGGAATGAGGTTCCTTCCCTGAATACGAACAGACCTTCAAGTTGGTGCTACATGTTGTTTCCTGTATGAAAATGGCTCTTCAGTCAATCAAAGATGTATTAGGTTGGTTTCATCCGTCACAGACTTAATAGTAATAGCATCTCGTTGAAGGTCTGGTGGAGCCATGTGCACTAGCACATACAAACCGGAGGTTGGTGTACAAGGCAAGCAGCTGCTAATAATACAAGTGGCCAAATTCAGCTCTGTGTTGACAAACTGAGCACGGCAGCAATATTTGATCAGAGCAAACATCAGGGCCAAATCAGATGTGTGGTGCTCCAAAGGGTCTACTCCCCAGGAGGTTCCTGATAGTTTTCATATCAAGGCAGTAGAGGAAGAGATCTTCATTTTCAGGTGTTCCAGTTGAGGCTGATAATGTCGGGTTTTATTCCCAAGTACACCTCTACCTCGATATAACGCTGTCCTCGGGAGCCAAAAAATCTTACCGCATTATAGGTGAAACCGCATTATATCGAACTTGCTTTGATCCGCCAGAGTGCACAGCCATGCCCCCCCAAAGCACTGCTTTATCACGTTATATCCGAATTCACGTTATATCGGGTCGCGTTATATCGGGGTAGAGGTGTATGTGACAACTGGTTGGAATGGCAATAACCATCCTTGTACACTGATCGAGATGGATCCATTGGTAAGACGGCTGTTTAGATGGAAAGTAGTTGCCACTGTTTTGGTTTCATTAAGAATTAATCTCCACTGCTGGAAAAATGTGGTCAAAATGCCCATGTCTTGACTGAGATTTCCTTCAATCCTATGGAAATTGTTTCTAGTGTCAGCAATACAGATGGCATCAGCATACACATACTTCTTGTCCTCCATTTCAGGAAGGTCGTAAGTGTATACATTGAACAAAACAGGAACCAAAACTGAACTCTAAGTAAGGCCATTGTGGAGACATTTAAGACAACTGATTTTATCCCCGACTTGCAAGATGAAGCTTCGGTTTCTAATGTTTTCTTGGATGAACTACACTATAGGCTTACAAGGAATAACTTGCAGCAGCTTGGCCATCAGCCTGATGTGCCACACAGTATAGTAGGCTGCCGTCAGATCAATAAGGACTGCACCAACTTTCTTTCCTGACTCAAATGCATTTTCTGTGTGTTGTGTCAGACATAGTACCTGATTTTGGGTGCATCATCCCCTTCTAAATCCACTCTAAATGCAAGGCAGAGGATGATTGACTACCACATTAATCACAGCAGGATTAGTCTCTTCATCAGCTTGTAGGTAACATACAGCAGAGAAACCAACCAGTAGCCCTTTGGGTCTGTCAATCGTTTCCCTGGCTTGGAAACAGCTATGACCTTTGCTCTGCACCAGATTTCTGAGATGCAGCAATCCTGTGTACAATGATTCAGAAATTGAAGCAGCCAGCTTTTGGTGATTGGCCCAAAGCGAGAGACTGACACATTCTGGACGTTATCTAGACCAGGAGCCTTGTTAGGCTGCAATTGATGTATAGCTAGGTCAAGCTCTTGATCAATACAAGGAGCCATCAGGTTCGCATCCACATTCCGAGCCTGCCATATCTCAGCAACCATCATTGTAACTGCATGACTGAAAACTACCTTGATTAGGAGCTCTGCCATTAGCCACCAGCTGTGATGTGATGGATTTTGCTGTGAATAGTCTTCTCTCTCTTGCCCAGATTAGAACCTCTGCTGAATTGATATCATCCACCAGTTAGCCACAGAACACGAAGCATATGTCATCTTACTTCAGGAAGCACAATCTACTACTGACACTCAACTATCAATTCCTGGCTTTGCTGAAGTGTCTTACCTCAATCATAGGCAGTGCGAGTATGGGATGACATCCTAGGTCTGAGAAGGAATTCTAGCAACTTCAGTCTCATCATCAGGTCCAAATATTGTTATCAAAAGGCTAAACGTGAAGGACCTGACTCTTATCAATGTCTACAAACCTCCATCTGTCAACTGGCCAACTCTTGTCTCAGCAACCTTCTCAGGACCTCCAGCCTACTCAGACAATTTTAATTCACACCAAGCCCACTGGAGGAACCCTGATGATGATGTAGCTGGAGTAAGGCTACAGGAGTAAGCATCAACAGTTACTCCTGATGGCATAATTAAAAATTATGTGCACAGTATTTGAAAATACTGTATATTTTATTTGTCAAATACGGAAGCTCCAGCATGGCACTGGGGAGAACAGGCCACTGGCTGCACAGAAGTGGGAGATCATTGTGCAGCTCCCCCTGGGACACAGACTCAGCCGTGAGGCTGCACTCAACCCTGACACAGCACAAGGACTGGGCCTGCCCCAGAAACACCCCAGGGCCCTGCCCCTCCATGCCAGGTGCACCAGGTGTGGGCAGGATCCAAGTGTGGAGGGGTTTAGTGTGGGGGGATCCAGGGGTGGGTTGAGAGGGTTCTGTGTGGGGCAATCTGGGTGCAGGCAGCTCAGTGGGGGATCTGGGTGCAGGGGGGATCTGGATGCACACGGGCTTTTTGGGGGTTCTGGGCGTAGGGAGGATAGAGCTCGGCAGGGGGGTCTGGGTGTGCAGAGTTCAGTAGGGGAGGATCCAGATGCTGGGAGAGTGGGGCGGGGATCCAGGTGCAACTGGCTGGGGCTCAGTAGGGTGGGGATCCAGGTGCAGCTGGTTGGGGCTTGGTAGGATGGGGATCTCGGTGTGGGTGGCTCATTGGGGAGTGCAGGGATAATGGGGCTTGTCAGGGGGGAGTTCTGGATGTGTGGAGAGTGAGGCTAACCAGGAGGGTCTGGATGCATGCGGGTTCGGCAGATGGGGGAGCACTCCCTGTACAGGGATCACTCCCCCTGCAGCTGAGGAGCAATGGGTTCAGGAAGCGTGGGGAGGGCAGTTTGCAGAGCTTCCTAGAGCCAGGGGAGAAACCTGGGGGTGAGTTTGACACAGCCCCAGATGCTGTGCAGGGGAAGAGGAAGTCCTGTCCTTCCCAGCCAAGACTAGCAGATAAGCCCAGTGCAGGGTAGGAGCTACCAGCCAGGTCGCCCCCCAGTCCCACCTCCTGCCCCACAGTGATTTATCTCTCTGCCGGCTGCACTGGGCACCCAGAACATACTGCTGCAGAGGGTCGTATGACTGCTCTTGTGGCTTCCCTTTGCTTCCCTGTCAGAAAGTCATTTTTCTGTGTGGAAGCAAAGAAATCTGTGGGGGACATAAATTCTATGCATGCACAGTGGTGCAGAACTCCCCCAGGAGTAAATAGTCAACCTGCAGCTTCTACATAATCCAAAGCAGCTGCCCACTTTTCATAGTAAAAGATGGACCTTGGGGTTCTTCTCCTGACCTCACCTTTTCTACAACTGGAGAACACCCTCCAGCAGTCAAAGAGTATAAAGTGCTTGATAAATTTCTTCAATCCCAGGATCAGCCATTCCCAGTCACAATTGGCATGCAAATTCCAACTACAAATGGACTCTAGAAACCTTGGTGGGGTTTCTGGAAGGTAAGGTGAGATCTGTTCCAATCTGAGTTGGCATCTGTGATAAATGAAGGGGGGGGGCGGTAGATCCCTTTTATGGACACCCACCCAGCCAGTTAGCTACAAAATCCCTGTTAGTAGCTCTTCTCTACTTGCTTTATCTGTCAAGGGTTAAAAAAACCTGTTGATAAAAGGAAGGGAGTGGGCACCTGACCATAAGAGCCAATAGGAGGGCTAGAACTTTTAAAAATTGGGAAAAAACTTTCCCTTTGTCTATGTGTTGTTGTTCTCTCCAGAGAGGAGACACAGAGCAGCAATGCTGTAAGAAGCTTGTACCAGGTATGAAAAATCATTCCTAGAAACTACTTATTGGAAACCCCTGATATGTAAGTAGATCAGGAAATGTTTAGGAAGATGCAATTAGGTTTATCTCTTTTATTTCTATAATGGTTGTGGACTCCTCTGTGCTAACCCCCAAATGCTTTTGTTTCGCTTGTAACCATTAAGCTGGACCTCAAAAAAACCATTCTTGATGCTTAATTATTATATTTGCTCTTTTTAAATCTAGCAATAGCCGAAGTTCCAGATGTATTTTCTTTCTTCTTGTTTTTAATAAAATTTATCTTTTTTAATAACAGGATTGGGTTTTTTATGTCCTAAGAGGTTTGTGCATATGTTGTTTAATTAGCTGGTGGCAACAGCTGATTTCCTTTGTTTTCTTTCTCAGCTCTTCGCCGGGGTGTGTGTGTGTGTGTGTGTGTGTGTGTGAAAGGGCTTGAGGGTACCCCACAGGGAGGAATTCCCAAGTGCGCCGTCCTGGGTTCAAAGGGGTTTTTTGCATTTTGGTGGTGGCAGCATCTACCCATCCAAGGTCAGAGAGAAGCTGTAACCTTGGGAGTTTAATACAAGCCTGGAGTGGTCAGTATTAATTTTTAGAATCCTTGTGGGCCCTCACCTTCTGCACTTGAAGTGCCAGAGTGGGGTATCAGCCTTGACAGCATCTCTTATGGCTCGAAATCAAATATTCAGAACAACATCAGTGCCGTCTACCAAGATTTTTGCTATAAAATTCTGGCCACTGCAAAGGAATCTATACCTCAGAGATTTCACCAACAATTCATTCCTGGACAGTCATCTGATGCAATTAGACTATATTAGGAATTTAAATCCTTCATAAGTAAACAGGACGGTTTTGACAGAAGTAGAGGCTCTTGTCCCCTTTTAGATTAAGCCAGGTAAGAGCAACGGAAAGAAATCGTTCCAAATTGAACTTCACACATTCCAGTCAGAAATCCTGGAAAACTATAACTTCTGTCAGGATGGGAAAATACTCAGATTCTCAGGGAAGTGTATGCCTCCTTATTTGGGATTACAAGTATTGCTCTTTCCAGCCAGTTTGGTGTTATCCCATTCAAGATGCACCAAAGGGAAAGTGTCTCAGTTTTTGATCTAATAGGCTGAATCCAAGTCAGACTGTCAACTGTGCAGCCGGCTTAGTTTCTTTATTTTCACTTCTATTTTGAAATCAATTTAAGGTTAAAGAACATTGCCAGATTGACAGCACCAGTGACCAAAGAAGTCTCTTAATTGAATTTCTTTCAGTGTCCAGAACAGGGAAATTAAGGTTATCAGCAGTACTAGCTTCCCCTATACTGCTCCATCAAGGTGCATAAACTCAGGTTTTTGAATGACAACCTTTATGGCTCAGAGGGTATTTTTGCCCCCCAATTATATTCAGTTTTTTGCTTGTCTATTAGCACTGCCAACAAGGGTAGCAATTAAAGCCAATTGTGATGGAGGTTTTGTGTGGTTCATTAGAAACTGCACTCTGACAATTGAGTGATTTCCCATGGACTAACCAGCCACCAGACAATATCAGCCTGTGCCAGATTTAAAATACAGTGTCTGTATCCTGTTATCAATCACTGGATGTTTCCAGACCCCGTTATAAACCACTTTTGGCTAAATAAATTACCTCTGGCTTTGCTCGTGCAGGCTGAGTCTATTTCCCATCAATTGTTAATGAAGACTGTGACTGATGGCTAGACCTGGACATCTGGTTTATAATTTTATATTAAACTTTTGAACTTTTATATAATTTTTCTATGAATAATTTCCTTATTCTATGCTGTAAATCTACAAGCTGGATATTAAGGCAGAAGGCTAACAGAACAGAATATTACTCATGCATCTCGTGGATGATTTAACTGAGTCAGTATGAAAGTTTAACTAAAGTGTGTGTCTATGGTCCAAACAAAAGGGAGCATTGGCAGGTGCATGAGCCTAGTTATTGAAGAGCCTTCTCTAAAGTAAAAGCATTTCTAAAATTTTTAACAGCTCATATTAGTCTTCTGCTCATAGAAGTGATTCTGCAGGTGCACTGTAACGCACATGGGCATAGATATAGAATATCATCTACATGAGGAACTGAGAGGACGTTAAGGAGGGTAACAGATGCAGGACAAGGGCACTGAGCTATGTTCATATAAACCGTCCACACTTTTTAGATAGCATATAAACTACATGTATAGAAATGTCTATAGGTTCAAATCATCCCCTCAGTCATGCATTTTAGTGAAAACAGCTTTTCAGCAGCAGCCTATAGTTGATGATTAAGAAGATAAGGAAACTAGATGAATATACGTGACCAGTCTGACATTTTCAAATATCATTAACTTACTTATTTCTAAATGGTAATCTCTGAGAAATGTCAAAAGGCATTACTGTGGGCTATGTACAGACCAGGTTTCAAAATTTAAAACATAGACATCTTTTGGTTATCAGCATTTAGAAAGGCAAAAAAAAATTCTCCTCCACATTCAAATAAAAGTCAAAAATCAGCTGAAAAATATTTTAATGTCATTTTTCTAAAAGCATTTATTTCTGGGCTGAGACTAGTATGGGAAACTTCAGCCAAAAAGGTAATTTTCTGAGCATCAAAAAATGGGATTTAGAAAAGAAGTGCCATCTCATTATTACCTATTGTGTCACTACCTCAATTTTATAACAATGTTTGGAAACTCTGTATATCAAATGCATGAAGTGACTCAGACTAAATATGTCATAGTTTCTGTAGCTTTATTATTTGTCTTGTAATAGGCACACTATTAAACAAGCTGCATATGCAACATGACTGAGATCTTTTAGTTTCAAATGTGCAACCTTACATTTGTTTTAACATAGTATTTGGAATTTACTAGAATAAAGGTTCAAATAATTCCTGGTTGTTATGGACATGATCAGACTCATATGAGCAAAAGCTCCCTGCTGATTCTTTACATGTGACAAGATCAGCTATGAGCAACAGAAATCTTTCCCTTTTGCTGGGAAGAAGAACACAGTCATCTGAAAGTCCAGCACACTGTGCTTACAAAAGTGTTCTCCTGGCTTGCCAAGCTCAGTGCATATCTAAATATTTCAAACCATTCGTAGCTCTAACAGCACTAGGAGGAGATTACAATGAGCTTTTATTCATTAACATTTTATTACACCATTATTGCATATAAATGCCACTGATTTTGCCTCATTGCCCAGCTTTATTGCATAAGATGAATCAAAGCATTAAGAAATGCCACACAGAGCAGAAAACAACAGATGCATTAAAATAACATGTGCAGCAATGTAAATAACCTCTCAATTATGGGGCATCTGCTTTAGTTTATCACAACATAAAAGGTTATAAAATTAGCTGTGTGCGGTGTACAGTAATGGCTTGTCGTTTTTCTTTGGAGGGCCTTTCTTAGAAAATGTTAAAAATAAAAATATTGAGGGCAGTTAAGAGGACTAGAGTAAAACTTTCCCTCAATGGAAAAAATATGTTGTCAGGTGTACGTTTCCTCCTCATATTTCAGAGGAAAAACCTGTGAATCACTTATTATTTATAACCCACAGTAGTCTTGAAAGTTTTATTAGCTACTGGGCCATTGACTCTACTATGAAAAGGAAAGTAATTGCACCATCCATAATCTTCTTATGCTTCAATCTCAAATGAGCCTTTTACAACAATATATTTTAAGTCAATATTACTGCCTAACACATAGCTCTGTAGGCTCTCCTCTGACTGTGGTGCCCCAAAAAGAGAACCATGTTCTGTTCTATCCCCTCTGTGTTTATAAAGCAAACTTAAACAGAACCTTTGAGGATCTGACAGGCCTGCCTAAGTGTAAGTCTGGACAGATCTGGTTTGTATACGAGAACTACCAAAACACAAGTGGCCCCAGCAATTGCCCTAGGTGTAACCGAGGGCAAAATCTGACTCTTCGTTAGTACAAGATTACGAAAAGAGCTTTCAAAACAAGGAAGCTAATAGCTTCATATTTCCTTGCTAGAGCACTGCCTAAAAATCATTCACAAGTAGAAAGAAAACAATGGTTAAGAAGTTAGCTTAGATTATGTTAAAAGCCACAAGTATGAAAAAAATTCTTAACTCACTTTTCCCAGAAGAAGCTGTGAATAAACACATCCTCCTCAATTGAGGGAGGATGTTAGCAGCATGTGGGCTTTCAGCCAGTTTCCTCACCTTTATTTCATTATTTTGAATATGTTCTCAGTCTTTACTCCTCCTATGCTGGCTCATTCATAATGTGACATAGAAATGCAGCTTGTTTGCTTTCTACCCTTTTCATTGCAGGTCAGCCACTCTGAGGAGTGACTCGATGGCTTGGAATTTAAATTACTACAAATAGGAACTCAAAAGAAAATAACCACTTAATTTTTTGCACCAGGAATCTACATTCAAAGCTTTATAATGAACGTATCACTTACCACCCAAGGTTTGTCGCAAAAATTATAGATTGACTCTAGGGAGTTGACACTGGGAATACCAGCATAATGCATTCCAATGATTAAGTTACGGAAGTCTTCGTTCTCAGCCATACTGAACGAATGTTGTCGAACAAGAACAAAATCAGGTCTGAATGACCTAAAGAGAAAAGGATATATAACTATTAGGCAATGATCAAAGTGTACTTTTTCTAATAAAAGATAATCTTAAAAGGGAAAGTTGTAGGAGCTGTTGGAGAGTAGTAGATGAATTAAAATAGCTTTTACAAGAGAGGTAATGAATTGAAGGTCAGAAAAAAAAGATTGTTATTGGCTGAAGTACAAAACCAGGTGAACATTGTTATTTTTGAGCTACAGCTTTGTTGCATCTCTCTTCACTTTCTTGCTATTAGAGAAGTCATGACTACCAATGGTATCATATCCTTGTATGAAGAATAAGAGCTATAGAGGAATTTCAGGCTACAGCTACACCACGAGCTAGGGTGTGATTCCCTTGGTCACGTCTATACACTTTTACTAGCTCTCATCACGCTAGCGCCCATATAAATAGTAGTATAGCCATGGTAGCACAGGCAGGAGCAGCAGAGACATGGTTTAGCCATGCTGAGCACAAACCCACCTGAAACCAGTGGGTATATACTTAGCACACTTAAGCCATGCCGCCACTGCTACTACCTGTGCTACTGTAGCCGCACTGCTATTTATACTCATGCCAGACTGATGAGAGCAGGCGAAAGTGTGTATATGTGAGCAGAGGAATCACACCCCTAACTCATAGCGCAGACAGCCTCAGAGAGGAGTCCAGCTGGCGTGCTTATAGATTCAAAAACTTATGCTAGATACTCCTTTCAGATGCAAAGCAGTACATCAACACTTCACTCTGATATATGATATACTATATACCACGTGCATTATATATACATGTTGTATTTGCAGTATTCTAGCTTCAGTTTTTTACCCTTTGTATCTCAGAGATGCATTGTTTTATAAAAACGTTAAAAGTTAAAGTAATTCACAGCTTTTTTCCCCTCATAAAATTCCTAACCAATGTCCTAATGTTTAACTTTGAAAACATGTGGGCTGTATTGCTAAATAATTTCAATGTGTATTTTATATAAATCACTGCCACTTCAGTCAAGCAGAATTAGATAGTTTAATGTGTTTGCTTTATTCCTGTTAACTGAACTTAATTGCTAATGATAAGTCCATTTTAGTACAATGGGGGTCTAATTTATCATGAATCAGCTGTCTTTAAAAAGCAGGAAGTTTGGGCAACATTAAATGTAAGCCTGTACAAATACTGAAATAGCTTTAAATAAAACAACTAATGTTTGTCAAATATCCTAACAGGAAGAACTTAACACCAAGAAAAACTGGTAAATGATGCCAGAAAATATTTTTATAATTTGGAAAACAAGTCTGACCACACAAACTTAGTTTTATCATAACTAAAGGTTTCTTTCTTACCCCTGCATCCTTTAGGCTGAAAAAGAGTCATCAAATTCCACAGCAGATTAAATACAGTGGGTCAGATTCTGTTCTCATTTAGACAGATGTAACCCCAAAGTAACTCCACTGACTTCAACACTAAGCAGTGTAAATGAGATCAGAGTTGGTTCTGTCCCTCTGGGAAGGGCTTCAGTGGAGTGCTGAAAAATCTTCTCTCCATTCCCCTGAAGCCATGCTGCACGGATTAGATTAGCACTCCCACTCAGCATGTGAGCGGGAGCCAAGTGCTTGCCTTAGGCTCCCCTTGTACAGCCCGAGGAACACCTGAGCAAGAATTCTGCTCCTGTGATACATGCAGAGCAGGAGGCAGAGCTCTATGGTCAGGAATAGGCCTTACTCTCCAGCCAGGTGTTATGGGCTCCTCACAACACCAGAGAGTGGAGCAGTGAGGAACAATGTTCCCAGATGACACTTCATACATAGCAGCCATCTCTTTGTTTCCAGAGGTCCCTTTGCATTATCCCTTACATTGACTCCGGTGAACAGGAGACTATAGACAGCTTTGCCATGTCATGAAAATAATCAAGTGCCGCTGTCCCTTTTTAATAGTTTCCATGAAAAAAAAAGACTGAGAAGAATATACAATTCAGGGAAGCACAGCATGTGCAGTCTTAGGCACTGTTGGAGCATAATTTACTGAAAACTAAGCCTTTAGGAGAAGCGGGCAAAAATAAAAGCAAAAACTAGATGTTAAGAACCAGACTAGAACCAAACCTGTCAGATTTGGAAATATTCCAATGAGGTCTCTCCACTTCCATTTCCCAGCTAGGACAAGAAGTAACGAAACCCCGTGAGGCAGCCTGCTCATATGTGATTTTCAGCTGGTGATGGAAACAGAACTAGACTTGTCTATTCTCAGCAAATTTTCAGCCCGATTTTGAGGAAGGATTCAAAAGGTTTGGAATAGAGATGGCTGGAAGCTGCAATGGTGGAATCTGGAACCAGGTCTTTTAGAGATTGGTGCAGGGCTGGCCTGACCATGAGGCGAACTGAGGTGGCTGCCTCAGGTGCCAGACGGTGGGGGGGCGCCACTAGGACCCAGAGTGTAGAAAATTGTGTCTGCTGCTGGTGCATGTGTATTCTCTCTGCTCTAGATGCACAGAGATGGTGGAGTGCTGTGCTGGAGGAAGGAGAGCACAAGAGACATAACAGGCAGGCAGGAGAAAAGGTGAGAGGGAATAACAGAAAGCAGCAGGAGCTGCAGGGAGAGAGAGGAGGAAGAGCCTCTTATGTACCTCTCTAGCACCCCCAGGAGCCTGGACTGATTAACACCAGCTTCTCAGGGAGCTTCCTGTTTCCTGCTGCTTTCCTGAACCCACTTGAGGAGAACAGGCAGTCAGCTGAAGTAGTAGGAGCCAGTTAGGCCCTTAACACGCTGATATCTTCCCTCACTCAAGCCCTGCTACCAGCCTGCTTATTCGTCCCCTTCAATTGAGTGTTGAGAGCCACTATAGCTGGCACAGAACAGCAGTCATGAGTGAAAGAAGAAAACGCCCCTCTGGGGCAGCATTCAGAAAAAGAAAGAAAGCAAAGGAAGCTTTTCTATCTAAGCAGGAAGGAGCTCTCCTGAGATACATAGACACAAATGTTCACGGTGAGCCTTCCGGCTCCAGTGAGAATGTGAGTGGTGAGGAGATGCCTGATCTTCCAGTTAGTCAGAGTGCAGGTGACCTGGCAGCTACTGCAGCATCCATATCTCCATTTCAAATGGATGTAACCATGCACATTCCTGAAGAAAAGTGTAGATCAGAGAAGAGTGTGGTGGAGGCGCAAGAAACAGCTGCTGCTGAGTTTAGTTCCTTAAGTCTAGATGATCCAGGACTGTGGACCCACTTGAAAAGTAGCCTGAGGGACTTCCTTGTACTGCACGGGCCACAGCAAGTGAAAAACTTCATGTTCCCCAAAGACAATGAAAATAGAAGTTTCCATCCAACGCATTACTGGTGTGAAATCCCCAATGGTGACAAAGTGGAGAGGCCATGGCTTATATATTCAAAAACCCAGAATGCTGCATACTGTTTTTGTTGCAAACTCTTCCAGGCTAATGTTCCAGCCACATTGGGTTCTACAGGAACAAAGGACTGGAAAAATCTGGCTAGAAATCTGGCATGCCATGAGAAGGCAGCAAATCACCAGAGAGTATTCCATAGATGGAAAGAGCTTGAGAGGAGACTAAGGTTAAAGGCCACCATAGATGATCAGCATCAAGAGAAGATTGTATCAGTCTCTCTTTACTGGGAAAATGTTCTGAAAAGGCTCTTTGCCATTGTGAGAATGCTTGCTACCCAAAACCTAGCACTGTGTGGCACTTCAGATCAGCTATATGTGCCCAACAATGGAAACTTCCTTAAAATTGTGGAGCTGATGGCTGAGTTTGATGCTATACTCCAGGAACATCTAAGAAGAGTCACCACCCAAGAAATGTACACACACCACTACCTTGGAAAAACAATTCAAAATGAGATCATACAGTTATTAGCAACAAAAGTCAAACAGAAGATTGTGGCAGATCTGAAGTCAGCAAGATATTACTCTGTTATTCTGGTCTGCACACCTGACATCAGCCATACGGAACAAATGACTTTAATGGTGCATTTTGTAACAACTACAGAACCTAGTGAAAATGTCCCTGCAATGGTGACTGTCAGAGAGCATTTTCTAGAATTTATTGACATTGATGATACTACAGGAGATGGTATGACAAATGTGCTTCTTAAAAAGCTGGAAGATATGGGAATTGCGATAGCTGACATGAGAGGTCAGGGCTACGATAATGGTGCCAACATGAGAGGAAAGAACAGAGGAGTGCAGACACGGATCCGAGAATTAAACCCTTGAGCTTTTTTTGTTCCATGCAGATCTCATTCATTGAACTAGGTGGTCAGTGATGCAGCATCAGCTTCTAGTGAGGCTGCTGAATTTTTAAATGTAATTCAAAGCATCTATGTATTTTTTTCTGCATCAGCTCATCGATGGCAAATTTTGAAGCAACATCTGGGAACATCCTCTCTGACACTGAAACCACTGAGTGCCACACGATGAGAAAGTTGAGTGGAGGCGATAAAGCCTATCAAACACCAAATTGGGAAGGTAGATGATGCTATAGTTGCCATTATGGAGGATAATGCTATGACAGGAACTGTTCGTGGGAGAACAGTGGCAGAGGGAAATGGAATCACCAGAAACATACATAACTTCAAATTTCTGTGTGGCTTAGTGTTGTGGCATGACATACTGTTTGAAATAAATGTTGTACGCAAGAGACTCCAAGGTGTTGACCTTGATATATCTGGAGCAACGGAACAACTGAACAAAGCAAAGTCATACCTACGGTCTTACCGGTCAGATGAGGGATTTCAAAACGTTCTGAAGAGTGCACAGAAGTTGTCAGAGGAACTTCACACTGAAGCTATTTTCCCACCCACTCAAGAATAGAAGAGTCACCGAAAAAGAAGATATTTTGATTACGAGGCACGGGATAATCCCATAAGAAACCCCAAACAACAAGTTGAATTCTTTAACCAGGTGCTAGATTGTGCAATACAGTCAGTTGAAGAATGTTTCATGCAGCTCAAGGAACACAGCAGTATATTTGGGATGTTGTATAATATTCCAAAACTCCTCACTATACCTGAAGAAGACCTACACCAGCAATGCAGGGCACTAGAGACAATGTTGTCACATGATGACATGCGCAATATTGATGCGAGTGATTTAGGTGATAAACTGAAAGCCCTTTCAAGATACATTTCAGCAGGATCAACTCCAAAGGCTGTTCTGGAATATATGTGCACAAATAAGATGATCACCCTCTTTCCAAAAGCTTTTGTTGCTCTGTGCATACTTCTAACACTTCCTGTAACAGTTGCCAGTGGAGAACGCAACTTCTCCAAGCTGAAGTTAATAAAAACACATCTACGCTCCACAATGACACAGGAAAGGCTGGTCGGCCTTGCAACCATCTCAATAGAGCATGAGCTGGCCCAGACTGTGGACCTTCAGCAGGAAGCAGTTCAAATCTTTGCAACCAAGAAGGCATGGAAAGCACCACTTTGATTATTCAAACAGATAAAAATGCCAGTGTTTACTATGCAGACAAGAAAAGTTACATTTGCGGTTCAGGCGTTTGAAAGTTAAGTGTTACTTAAAATTTTTGAACAAGACATTTTAAGTTGTTAGTTCTCCTTTATTGGGGTAGGTAGCAGAGCAGTACCATGAGAGGAGTAGAACAGGAAGAAGGCAGAATTGAGACCTTTCAAAGTTTTGGCCCAAGCGAGCGGGTATGGGGGCGTCATTTGAGCTCCCCGCCTCAGGTGCCAAAATGTTGTGGGCCAGCCCTGGATTGGTGATATCTCAATCTGGGTTTTGGCCTGGTCCATTATCAACATAAGGGCTATTAGCATAATTCAGATATTGACGGGGGTTCTGATTTCATATACCCCAAAGTATTCAGGTCGATTGGCTTTGGTTTGGGTCTGCTCTAGGGATGTAAAACATTAGCCAATAAGCATTACTCTTACCAGTTAACCCGCCTTAACTGTTAACTGCCAGCCAGCCTGCCAACCCCAGTGGCCCCAGCCACACTGGCACCAGCCCCTGCCGGATCAGCCCCAGTGGCGCCGGCCCCTGCTGGATCAGCCCCTGCCCCAGCCGCACTGGCTGGATTGGCCCCAGCCATGCCGGCCAGCCTTTTAATTGGTTAACCATTTAAATTAAATATTTTTTAATTGTTTAAGCAGTTAACTTTTTTAACGATATTTACATCCCTAGCGTGCTCCTAGTTCTGATGGTTCAGGTAAGTATCTGAGTTTCTGGATGTTTATCCAAAACTAAACCCAACAAAATCTTCCACTCATCACTATGCTTTAGTAAATTGAGCAACTGAAACCTTGACATTTAGGTACTGGCAATGCTGGAGGTGAAGGGAAGCAGAAGACTTAGAATCATAATATTCAGTTTAGAATCATAATATTCCTTAGAATAAGTTCCTGTGACAGGCTAGCGACAGATTCCCAACCACACTAAATTTCATGTCTAGAAAAATCAGTGACTAGCTTGAAGCAATTAATCTATGGTGAGCAATATAATAATACCAGGGAACATTGTGGGGCATCAAAGTATATTGTGAATTGGATAGTGTTCATTAGCTTTACAATCAGAAAAAGGAAAAAAAGTTATATGAAGCTGACAGTAAATCAAGTACTCAACTATAATTACATTTTTTTATGCTACAAAAGCATGCCCATAATAAATGCAGGCAATATCCTAGGGCTTCATTTTTCAGAACTATTTAAAGGATTTGAACCCCTGATTCCTACTAAAAATCAATGGCAACTGCACATTCAAATCTCTTAAGAAGATTCGATATTCCCAGCCTGAACGCAGCTGGACATTTGCACTGTTTTCCAAGTATACGGCATAATTTGTCTGGAGTAACATTACAAAGATTAGTAGTTAGATGAAATGGCATTGTAGACTGGACTACAAACTGGTAAATTAATGCTTGCTTTTTATCAAGTTATCCTTAGGGTATTTACAGGATAGTTCTGAGAACATGTGATCTAGGTTTCAGTGGGGAATGTCAAGTGCACTGAAGTGTGTGTCGTGTAAGGAAATTCAATTTACTGGCACAGTATGGGTAAAAACACTTGAAGGATTAATGATCCTCCTCCTTTATTTTTGCAGAGCAGCCAGGGCAAGGGAGAGACTGCACCTTTACCTTACAAAAAGGGGAAAATCATTGAGGGATTACACATCATCTCAGAGTGTACTGTGCACTTAGACAAAGGAAAAGAATAGGAAGTGCCCCTTTAAAATGTAAGCTCTCTGAATTGATCCAAGATGGAACTGACCTAAGTCTCCCCTCCACCCCACATCCTCTCCGTTGAAGACTTTGGTGCATGAGATTTAGAGGAAGGAATGCAAGATGTTTGTACATTCTGATAAGAATAAAGAGAGTGAGTTACAGTTCTGTAATTGATACTGGACAGAAAGTCTACACATGACTGTATATACATACTGTATACACATACACATATAGAGGTGTGTGCACAATGCTCACCACTGGCACAAACCCTCCCAAACCCCAAAATCTCAATGTTTTGTGACAAATGTTTTTCCATTTTTTCCAGAATTTTCCCCCTTTTTTTGTGAAAACGAAAGGCAGCTTTTGCATGTTTAAAAAAATCTTCCTGGTAAACCCTACAAAATGGAAAGTTTCTCTCTTGGGAAAATACATAAAAATGTATGATTTTGTCCAGAAAGCGACATTTTGCTCTACAAAGCTGTGCTAAAAGTTCCCTTTGAATCACATTAGCAAGTACTACCAAAACAAGTTTTCTCATCTGAATATTCAGAAATCAAAAACTGCTATTAAATCTCATTGCATATATTACAAGTGAAGTCCTCGCCCCATTGAAGTCAATGGGAATTTTTGCCATTGACTTCAATGGGCCACTGTTTCACCCTGAAAGTGGAGCTCTTCCTGTGTCTATCTTCTAAGAGGTTGACTTAGGCAAAAAAAGGTACATGGTGCACATCCTGTTATCTGACCCATACACTAAAAAGTGGCTTAAACGAAGTTTCTTGTCAGCTGAACATTTAAAGAACACTCTTCAGTGTACCTCTGCATTCCTATAGGCTGCTATAAAAAAGATGGAGAAAAATTGTTCTCTCTTGCCACACACAGAGGACAGGAGAAGAAGCAGTGGGTTCAAACTACAGGATAGCAGTTTTAGATTCAATCTCAGACAAAACTTCCTAACTGTAAGCACAGTAGGACAATGGAACAGACGGCCTAGGGAAGTCATGGAAGCTCCTTCACTGGAGGTTTTCAAAAAGAGACTGGATAGCCATCTGTCTTGGATGGTTTAAACACAACAAATCCTGCATTTTGGCAGAGGGTTAGATTAGATGGCCCTGGCCCTTCTAACCCTATGGTTCTATGATTCTAAATGATCTCCACTGGTCCAAATATTTAATAGGCTTCAGACAGTGGAGTTTCAAAAAAGGGTGAGATATATTTAACCAAAAGACTGCCACAGGAGTTGAATGATTTTTCACTTATTTATGACAAAGGATGTATGTAGAAACATAGTTATATGTTTTAATAAAATTAAAAAGGATAAACATAGTAAAACAATCATTATTAATTTCAATGCAGTAGTTCCTGCGGCAGGATAAGAGCTTTTCAGACACACAAGATGACACAGCCCCAGCCCCAAAAGGCTTCCAATTGAAAAAGCTTGCTCCAGGGGTAAGTGGGGAGTTTATACTAGATTTCAGTATGGGAAACCTTTTTTCCTTTATGACACTATTTAAACTCCACAGGGAAAAATTCACAATAATATACTAGTGTATAATGTACTTGTGACTGATCAGTGATGTTTCAATCATCTTCAAAACAGAAAGAACATATTTATACAGGTACACTGGCATGCACATATTACAATTGATGATCTGTTTTCATTTAGGTCCTGATCCTGCACTGGGCCCCATGTGGAATTCACTGCAGTATAGTGTCAACAAATCTAATAAGTGATCTATGGGGACAAGAAGGAATGTTTAAAGAAAACTGAAAACAAATTAAAGCTTTCAATGCTATGTAGTTCTAGTTCTACACTATCCTGGCAATTCCATTAGGTTGCCACACCCATAAAAATGGTAATAATTTACTGAAGAGATCCTTTGTCAGCTCACTGTTATACTTGCTCACACACAAGTGTCACAACTAGATTTCGTCACACTGCCAGGTTGCTTTCTTTTTTGATGTTGACCCCAGTGAATTTGAGGCATTTCTCATGAATCAGGATTCCTTGTAGGAGGGGTACCATGTGTGGGCAAGTACAGCTACAGAGAAAGGTATCTCCTCTTACTCAAGCATTTTACTAAGGAATAACAGTTAATTCTTTCCTTCAAGGATTACACCTTCTTATGCTTTATTCAGGTGTGCTTTTGTTTCTTTGTTTTGTTTTTTTAAACTTACCTGACAACTTTGGTGCCATTACGGAATGCTTGGATGTCTATAGCATAACTGCCATCAGCATGGGCTATCAAGTTGATCTCTGAAAATTGTGCCTATGAAAAAAGACTCAGATAAGTCAACCTGCTTTTATTTTACCCACATTTTAACTAACTTCCTTCTCTTTATTTTAAACATTAGCGTTTAATTGCCAATGATGTGCCTGAAACATAACTAGTATTGAAAACAAATACTTTTCACCTAAAAAAGTCTGGCACATACACATCACCAGAAGTTTGCCACAATTCTAACATACTAAAAGAAAAAATGGGCTAAAGCATGAATATATCCATAGTAAGGGCCTATTTGGGGCTCATACATAGGATGAGCATATTTCCTTCTTCATCTCTGTATCAAAGGTTTGATATTTATTTTTGCTCTGTGTGGCATTTCAGTGGAAAATTAATAGAGAGACTACTTAAAATTATAGCCTATGTTTTCCAGAAACCATATTCCCAAACTGTGAATTAGAGGCAAATACCATACGTAAACAGAGCACCTGCTTACAGCATGTGTATCAATGTCCCTACATATACACACATTTTCTGTATTATGTGCATTTATTTTTCTTCTAAAGAGGTTCCACATCAAGTATCCTACGCACAGCACTATACAGTCAAAATTCACAAATGCAGAATTTCTGTTAGAGAGATATTTTCTCACACTAGAAATGTGACATTTACAAGGACAATAATTCAATTCCATGCTGTTCGTGAATAAAGTGACACTGTGATCCCTCAGTTATTTGAAATAAAAGGACAGGATGTTTTTCATTTATGTATAGTCTTTCATCTACATAGACTCCCAAAGCTCTTTACTATAACACCGCACAGCAGAAATGCACCCAGTTATAGTCTTTTGGTTGGATAAATGAAGGCATCTTTGCTGTCCCAGATACCAATATAGAAAGCACCAGAAGGCTCACTGAAAACTGAAGTCAATGGAAGTTTGCCTGAGTAAACCCTGTCTATGAGCCTCAGAGCTTGGCCATGCAAAGTGCTGACTAATCTGACCCAATCCAGCAAAGCACTTGAGCATGTGCTTAACTTTAAGCATGTGACTAGCCCATTGAATCTAAACACACGCTTAAGTGCTCTGATGGAGAGGGGCCAGAATGCTCTGGACCTTGCTGGATGAAGCCCTCGGCACATAGTTTTTAAATGAAATTGATAACATACACACTATACAATGGAAATGTCAGAAGTTATGAATATACATCTAAGAACTGAGGCTGTTATAGCATCATTAATTAAGAATATGTTTAATTTGATACTGGCTTCTAATCTTTCCCATTCATTAATCAGGTTAAAAAGACCATTTCCAGTGGCCTGCCTCCTCACAGTATCCCAATCATGTGTTTTGCCATTGAATTAAAAATTTGACAAGTGCTAGAGAGGCTGCAGGTTTATTTTTGTATATAATGAATGGGCCTAACTGCTCCAATGGACAGTGGGCCAAATTCTTGACATCTATGTTGGAAAGAAGGAAAAAGATTTCACAGTACAGGAAAGTGCTCTGATATTCAGAGCAACGGTGAGCGGGATTCTCATCTCATGGGAGCTTGTCCGTAAGGTGCAACATGCCCTCCAATTTCTAGGTATAACTGTGTGTAACAAATGCAGCAAGTATTAAGGCAAATGTGACACTGAGAATTCCCCCTGTTCAGGACTCGGTGAGGGTGGGGATGGATGACTGTACCCCATCTACCTTTTTGTTAGACTACATTTTCTCTGGGCCCTCCATGAACTTGTGTACTCCAGTACCAAGTTAGGGAGAAGTCTGCACTTTCCAAGTCCTGCATTTCTGATGGACATATGCTGTTTGCTCAGTGTCTGAACCCTCTACCTGCATTATGATGTTCAGGAAGTCCAACATGCTGATAATGCACTGCTGGCAGTTACTAACTATAAAATATTAAAATAGTGTCAGTGACTCAGGTTAATTGCACAGTCGGAAACTTCTGTTACCATGGGATTAGTAGGGTCCACAAAAATAAAAAAACTGCTCAAACTTTCACTGTCCCATCCCCAAAAAGCAGATCCCAATTCTGCAACAGACTCTGTGCCAAGAGAATCCTTGAGCCCGTGTGGTGCTCCAAATGACTTCAATGTGTCTCCACACTAGGGTTGCGACCGGAACACCCAGTTGAAAAGGGACCCTGTCAGCTCCCGTCAGCACTGCTGACTGGGCCGTTAAAAGTATGGTTGGCGGCTCAGCAGGGCTAAGACAGGCTCCCTGCCTGCCCTGGCTCCGTGCGGCTCCCAGAAGCAGCAGCATGTCCTCCCTCTGGCTCCTAGGTGCAGGGGCAGCCAGGGGGCTCCGCACACTACCCCCCAACCAGAATGCTGGCTCCGCAGCTCCCACTGGCCGGGCACCGCCAGCCCCCTGCCAACCTCCCGCACCCCAACCTCTGCCCCAGCCCTGAGCCCCCTCCTGCACTCCAAACCCCTCATCCTGGCCCCACCCAGAGCCTGCACCCCCCGTACCCCTAACCCTCTGCCCCAGCCTGGAGCTCCCCACACTTTGAACCCCGCAGCCTCACCCCCCCAAGCCCAGAGCCCCCTCATGTACCCCAAAACCTCATCCCCAGCCCCACCCCAGAGTCCGCACCCCCATTCAGAGCCCTCACCCTCTCCCGCACCCCAACCCCCTGTCCCAGTCCGGTGAAAATGAGCAAGTGAGCAAGGGTGGAGGAGAGCAAGTGAAGGAGGGAGTGGGGAATGGAGTGAGTGGGGGGTGGAGGGGAGCAAGGGTGTTTGTTTTTCTGCAATCAGAAAGTTGGCAACCCTACTCCACATGGGTACTGCTTGTGTGACGTGAACTACAGGATTGGATCTATGTCTGAACTATATTTTAGGTCAAGATAATACGCTTCCCTTTTCCCTAACCCCAACAACACTCCTGCCGATCCCCACAAGACTTTCCATGCTTCTGAGTTAAAAATGTGGATCAGATTCTCAGCTGGCATAAAGCAATGTGGTTACATTCAATTCAGTGGAGCTACATTGGATTTACATTAGCTGAGGACCTGGCTCATGATGTTTTGTTCTCTCAGGGCCTTATTCAAAGATTCCAGAGACAAAACAATCCCTTTTAAGTGAAAAAAAAATACGGAAAATATTCATGGCTACATTCCCTTTTATAAACAGTAACTGAAAGCACCCAAAGAACGTGTTTATTGCCCTTTTCAGAAATCCAATTCAAGTGAAATCTGTATAAATCTTCTAAGGCACTCCAGATATATATGGCTTTATCCCATGTTTTAGAAGTGCTAAAACTGCAATTGGGATACATATACATTTTAAAATTAAGAAGGCAATAGAGTGAACCAGAAAAAGCCAACATTCAGTCCTACTCATCCTTTGGGAAATCAGTTGTCCGTAGCTAACCCCTCTGATCATTTCATATTTTTACTACTATGCAAAGCTATGAGGATACTCTAGTAAGAGCTGCATTAAAATGAAAATGAATACTTGAAACTTTTATTGCAGTCTCCTGAGGCTGCATCCCAGGGCCATAGCAAGGGTTGGGATAATCAGGCACAACAGTGAAGGGACCATAATCATGACACTGGACTATAATGTGCCATGGCACCACCACATTAGAAAAAACAGTTAATGGGGGGTGGGCACTTAAGATCCCCCCTCAAAAGTACCCCTCCCAATTAAATACGTTTGATTTTGCCACATTCATAACTCACAACAAAATTTCACAGTAGCAAAATTTTCACGAAGCTTTTGGCATTGCTTAAGAAATTCCATAAAAGAAGAGCTAGCAAATTCACATGCTATTTAACCCACTTACACTCTCTGACTATATAGAAAATGATAAATAAATATTTGTAACATCTAGAGTAAATAGTTTAGTTACCTGTTCAACTTTGATGTCATATTCCCCATGGACCTTTTTCCCACGAAAGCACTTGACCCTGAAAAAAGAAAAATGTCACTAAGTTATGTACAGTAATACATGCACATTAGTGTACTTGAGAAAGGACATGTAACAATAATCAGTAGCCAGGTTTAGTTTCCATATGATTTTCTGTATATTATAAATATATATACATCATTGATTATTACACATTGGTCTATTTTACATACCCATATCCTCTAACTAGCCATCTCTTCTCTTTCGTTCCAATTATGGTACTCAGAAAAATCAGTATGCTTCCACCACAAGAGGTATCCCAAATGTTGTTGTTATAACACACTTTAATCTCTATATATTATAATAAAATGGTTACTTATGACAAGATGACAGGTTTCAGAGTAGCAGCCATGTTAGTCTGTATCCGCAAAAAGAACACGGCTGCTACTCTGGCACTTGTGGCACCTTAGAGACTAACAAATTTATTAGAGCATAAGCTTTCGTGGGCTACAGCCCACTTCTTCGGATGCATATAGAGTGGAACATATATTGAGGAGATATATATACACACATACAGACAGCATGAACAGGTGGGAGTTGTCTTACCAACTCTGAGAGGCCAATTAAGTAAGAGAAAAAAACTTTTGAAGTGATAATCAAGATAGCTCAGTACAGACAGTTTGATAAGAAGTGTGAGAATACTTACAAGGGGAGATAGCCACCCGCAGGTGAATCTATCTTACAACAGAAAAACTTCAAAAACAGACTCCAACGAGAGACTGCTGAGCTGGAATTGATATGCAAACTAGATACAATCAACTCAGGATTGAATAAGGACTGGGAATGGCTGAGCCATTACAAACATTGAATCTATCTCCCCTTGTAAGTATTCTCACACTTCTTATCAAACTGTCTGTACCGAGCTATCTTAATTATCACTTCAAAAGTTTTTTTCTCTTACTTAATTGGCCTCTCAGAGTTGGTAAGACAACTCCCACCTGTTCATGCTCTCTGTATGTGTGTATATATATCTCCTCAATATATGTTCCACTCTATATGCATCCGAAGAAGTGGGCTGTAGCCCACGAAAGCTTATGCTCTAATAAATTTGTTAGTCTCTAAGGTGCCACAAGTAAATGGGATTTTGCCACTTTTTTTAAGTACTCCTGTTCTTTTTATGACAAGATGTGATCCTGCTTCCATTAAAAACAGTGGCAAAATCCCATTTACTTTTATGCAAACAAGGGTCCTACA
This sequence comes from Terrapene triunguis, assembly GCF_002925995.2. Classification (NCBI taxonomy): domain Eukaryota; kingdom Metazoa; phylum Chordata; order Testudines; family Emydidae; genus Terrapene; species Terrapene triunguis. Next base: position 1,867,657 of record NW_020664583.1, read on the forward strand.
ATGAATCATGTGAATCTATATGTTCTCAGTTTACTCAGAAGCCTATTCTAGGACAAACTCTGCAAAATCTTGCTCAAAAGGTCAAAGAATTGTCATCTGCCTTTTAAATGAACTTTCAGTGATGACCCTAGATGTGGCACTCAATGAATATCTGGGTGACCAATTTACAACACTATCACGTCAACCTACCCTACCTCAAATATATTTATATTCCACTAGAGACAAAACAGGACCAACACATTTTGACAATGTGTTCCTCTGTATTTGTTGTATTACTTAGCTTTGTGGGTTTTTTTTAGCAGATATTTTTGGAGGAGGATTTTACTTCAAATTGGCATCCTAAACAGTCATTCTATTACGAAGTATTAATTTTATTTCAAAAATTTTAAGCCTTGGATTCCAAGTAGCATTTCATAGCTCTTAAAGTAAGAAAACCAAAGGCATATACCAACACTATAATACTGTTCCTCCTTCTTCCTACATCAGTCTCTTGTTTGACACCAGTGTTGCTCCTCTGCTGAGTGGGAGCAGTTGTCTAGGGCCTTGCAAGTTAGTTTCTAGTGGAGGAGAAATCAGAAAGGCTGAGTCTGAGTATATTCCAAATGTAATTTGCTTTATTTATACACATATACAAGTCCTGAAATGAGATGGTCAAATAGCAATGACTTCTTATAGGCATCTCAGTTCAACACCAATCCCCTGATTTTCAAGGAACAACTCTGCCTCAAGAATTGACTCTAAACAGAGATCAAACTCTTCTGCTGCTCAAGCAGTCCCCTCTCTCCTCAAGCTATCCCTGCACAAAACCACTACATAATCCACCACACCACCACAGAATGTCTTCCCAAGAGTCAAAACTTGCTTTCACAATAAGAAAAAGAACTTGGGACACAATGTATAACTGATATCTGCCACAACAATAGTTATTACACTAAAATCTTTCTTACTGAGAAAAAACAATTATGACATGGATTTTGTATAGCAAGCAGCTTATTAATTAACTTTGCCCCAATTATTCTCCCACTGAAGTAACTGAAATTTCACCACTGACTTCAGTGGTAGCTAAATCAGGCCCCTAATAATTAACTGACAATATAGTCTCTGGCTAAAATATTTCCCAAGTATCTATTAGCAGTGAAAGATGATAGCTGAGACAGTAAGGAACAGACAAAGTGAATTTTCACTGTGCTATGGCATGCAGAAAAAAATTATGCTTCAATTCATGCAGTAAGTATAACTGGTGAGGAAAGAACAAGGAACACCAGATTTGCAATGGAAATCTATTGGTGATAATTGTTTATGTTGTCTTCTTGTAATACAGACAGATGCTGTAATAGGTTTCAGTTTCATTGCGTTCCCTATAGTAGGTACATCTTCAGTAGACATGATATTATGTGATTCATTTTTGCTAGTGATTTACATAGAAATTAAATATACAGTACCATAATTTTTTAACTAAAAAAATTACTATTAACC
>NW_020664583.1:1869232-1948372 GCF_002925995.2 Terrapene triunguis
CGTGGGCTACAGCCCACTTCTTCGGATGCATATAGAGTGAAACATATTGAGGAGATATATATACACACATACAGAGAGCATGAAGACAACTCCCACCTGTTCATGCTCTCTGTATGTGTGTATATATATCTCCTCAATATATTTCACTCTATATGCATCCGAAGAAGTGGGCTGTAGCCCACGAAAGCTTATGCTCTAATAAATTTGTTAGTCTCTAAGGTGCCACAAGTACTCCTGTTCTTCATATGGTTACTGTGTAATTGATCTCTGAATTGGCTAAATACAGGGCACACATCACTACATTTTTTACATATTAAAGGAGAACTATCAACTTAATTATTTTTAATTACCATAACTTAAATAATCCAGTTTCCACAATCTACCATTCTTTAAACAGTGTGTCCTAAAATTATTTTTTAAATTTTCCTTTAAAATACTGTATAATGGGCTTTTATAAAAGTTTTCTCATCAAGAGAGAAACGGATTGAACAACTATCTAGGGGAAATGGTGACGATGAGTTCACACAAAGTGCTGTCACATGCACAAAGTAAAAATTCTGAAAAATAGAAAGATATATTTTTGCTAGCTTATTTAATTTATAGCAATGTTAGATGTACTTATAACTATGGAAGGTACAAAACATTCAGGCCAAAATGTGACTTATTTTGACAGTCTCACTTTAATATAAGTAGTCAATAAGTGGGAACTCTTTGCCAATCAGAATGCAGAGCCAGAATACAGCATTCCCAAATGGACGTATAGCATATATAAGCAAGCTTTAAAAGATAAACTATTTTATATACACACACGGCAAATATGTTCATTAATGGCAGCTGTTTGAAGATGCTTAGAGGTTTTTAATGCTAGAATACAGTAAATGCCAATGGAGATACTACAGGCTCCGATTCATCGAGATACATACAGATGTGCCTAACTTTAACATGAGTAGCCCCACTGAACTCAATGAAACTACTCACATGCTTAAAGTTAGGCACACCCTTAAAAACTAACTGAATAGGGGCCATAGTGATCAGAGAGCACGTAAGGTGATCACAGATGCACAACAAAGACAATTTATGACATGGATGTCATGTTTGAAAATTTTTAGCCAAATGATTGCTATGATGTTGTGAAACATTTACTTGTGTGCTCCTGGTTGCATTCTGGGTCCATGAATCCCAAGTTTGTATATGCCTCATTGTCTTTTGCAATGTTAGTTAATGACCTCCCAAGACAATGCACCAAAGCTAATTCAGACCAGTTTAATACAGTAGCAAAGCATACTCAGGTTGTCTTCATGTACTGTATCATCCAGAAGATGACAGCAAATCCAAGGAACCCATAAGGCCTGGGAAAAAAAACTATAACAGGTACATATTGGAACAGAAGGCCTGATTTTCAAAGATGCGGAGCATAGCCACAGGTGCACAGCTCCTCAGTAAAAGGCCTTATGTGTACAACAGTGTGTAGCTTAATTGTCCAGACAGGTTCCCATTAGAAAATTAGGGACTTAGCTTTTATAAAATGCTAACAGCCTATTCCACAGACTCCAATTGCAAAACTCCTGTTGATTTCATTAGGAGCAGGAAAGGGTTCTATGTTTTATTTTCACTACAGTAATGGATGAGGTAAATATGATATGTGATACAGTGTAAAATGATTTTAATTTAAATAGAACTTTTTTGGTTCCAGAAATTAATGTTACAACAAGGCTGCCTTTTGGCATACTGAAAAATAAGTTTATAACATGATTCAGCTTTCTGAATAAGTTTCAAAAGACCATTTAAAGACATCTCCAGTCTCACATTATTTTCTCTAACAAATGCCAAGAACTGATTAATTCCATGGCTGAGGAAACGGAACTAAAAGTTTGTAAAATCCTTTTTTTAAAAGTTCATCCTTCAAAGAAACAGCAGGAGTCATTTATTTCTCAAGATGACTGGGATCTATTTTATATATTGGCACATGTACTACATCTCAATTTAGGTTAAATACTGTCCATTAGATTTACTTTTTCTTTTTAAACATCCTTTGGATGAGGCAATCATTAAACAACTGATCGCTGGCATGATTCACATTTCAACAAATGACTTCAGCTTTGAAAATAAACAGTAATAGTAAGTCCTAAGTGATGCCATCTGGAGCATGACAACAAATGTTAAACACGATGGAACTGGAAATACTTAAAGTGACTTAATTTAATAGTAGCATTAAAAACTGCTACGTGCCATACATACGCACTCTCAACATTTTACTGTACGCTGAAAGAGTCTGCTTTGAATTTCACTAAAACATACATTATGGTCGTGGTTCCCTAGTATCAGATGATTAAACACTGGGCGATTTTTAATGTGTTTATTGGCTGTGCACTAGGATCTAATTCAAATTTAAATGTACCCCTCAATTCTCAGAAAATGCAGTACCACCCTAACTTAATTATTCCCAGCATGCTAACGTAAGAAATGTGCAGTCATGTCATTTAAGACATTTATTAAATTTATGTTCTTGTAGTAAAAAAAGGAGATGGAAAGAATTAGCTCATACTATGGTGTGGTGGTTTATTTACAAAGTTTAGCTTAAGTACAGTTGGAAATCCCCATAGAGTCTTATCACTTTTGGCAATGAGTGTGAATCTCTCCATTACAGCTACTGACACATTTCCGTGGAAGATAGGTAAGGTGAGACCAAGGCTAGGATTTCTAGACAGGGTATTTTTTTAAAGAGTATTGTTAGCTGTCAGATTAACAAAACATACTGCATCAGAAGAAAGTAAAAAATAGTAGCTCAGTGTTGATAGTGTAATGCGCTAGTGTGTAGGGGAGAAGAATGATAGATACTTTTTTCTTTCTCTATTAAATTCACTGTATAAACAGTTGCTTTGCCAGAATGTAATGTACAGGAAATGGACAGGTATTAATATTAATGTCCTCTACTGAAGTTGTCAGCATCAGCACTTACACACAGGATCTTCTGAAAATGAACAAAAATATTTACACGTTTCATATTCTGGGTAAAATCTCACTTATTTAAAATCACACAACTGTGCAATATAGTTGTCAGAGATGCAGCTGAATGTGAACTCAGTGCTAGCTATGCAGCTTTGGCAACAGCAATAAATGAAGTAGTGAAAATTTAAAAATATGCTGAATAAATAAGAGAGAAAAGGTGGGTAAGGTAACATCTTTTTTCAGACCAACTTCTGTTCATGAAAGAGACAAGCTTTCAAGCTCACACAGAGCTCTTCTTCAGGTGAACTCTACGTAAGCTCCCCAAAACTTGTCTCTCTCATCAACAGAAGTTGGTCCAATAAAAGATATTACCTCACCTACCTCATCTCTCATATATGCTGGGACCAACATGACTACAACAACAACACTGCTAACAACACCTGAATAAATAACAAAGCCCTGCAATGTTTTCCTTTTAACACAGGGACATTACATTGGACCCCCAAATTATGAAAACAAGAATATACATTTCTATAGCACCTTATCATATCACAAAGCATCCCCTATAGAGCAAGAAAGCATGAGAACTGGCCCTGATTACAAACCAAAACTAAGGTATTGATTAAACAGAAGAATAGCAAGCTTCCCTTCTGGAGGAAAAAAAGGGAAAGTATGAAGATATATGTATTTTCCTGAGTCAGTTTTGCAAGCCACAATAGTCCAGCCTCCAGTAACTGCAAGTCACCACTCCAACCCTTATATTAGCTAATTAATGCAATTGCTACATAATGATGAATGAGAAGGCTGCACATATCATCAACGTTCAGATTTTAAAACTAATTTAAGACTGAAGTGTGAGTCGCAGAGGTCTTGGAAAGACATACTCTATATTTTAACATCTATTCCGCATAGAAAACAATAGATCTTTGGACATAAGTATAAATTTAAAAAATATAGTTCAGGGATCTAGTCCTGCAAACTTTATGTTGAAACTTAACATTGTGCATGTGAGTAGTCCCTTTGAATCCACTGCCGTGCATAAAGTTACGTATGTGTGCAAAGCAGAAATGAGGCTTAAAACGATATAAACGGTAATTGGGGTGAGGTTTTCAGAAGTCCTCATTGTTGGACTACTTGTGACCCCAAATGAAGACATTGACTTCAGTGGGGGGAAAGTTGAGTGCTTCAGAAAATCTGACCCTTTTCTGTCTTGCTGATCACTAACATCTCATTGCTTCCTCATACTCTCCTGCACTGGTCTATCTGTATCCATATGTTGTTTCTGGTCTTAGACTGTAAGCTCTTTGGGACAGGAGCTCTTTTTGTTCTGTGATAGTACTGTGCCTAGTGCAATGGGGTCTTGTCCACGTCTGGGGCATCTAGGTGCTACAATAATACAAATGAAATAATATTAATAGTAATAAATAATAATACCACCTAATGCTGTTAGGGACTCCAGTGCACCCTTTCTGTGCTTCTTTATTAACTTGTTCTAACTCTACATGCATTCTTTTTAGTAACAGTTTTGCTGACTAATCTCATTTTTACATTACATTTCAACACCTATAAACCTAGAGTACAGGTCACTTAGAAAAAATATGTATGAGAAAAAACAGAAGTGAGGTAGTTTCCAAAACACAGAACCGTCGTTAGCTTTTCTCGTTTTTGTCTGGTATATGTTTGTATTTGTTTAGCACCAACAACTGCAGCTGTGCCACACTGCACAGATCACAGAGGAAGACATGGTCCCTGTCCTGAACAGTTTACAGTGTTAATCCTGTAAATGGACAGATAAACAAAAACAGATCTGCAACTAGGGTCCTTGATTTCAAAAGGACAAACTTAAAATAATTAAGAGAATTAGTAGGGAAATGGACTGGACTGAAGAACTCAAGGATCTGAATGTGGAGGAGACTTGGAATTACCTTAAGTCAAAGCTGCAGAAACTATCTTAAGCCTGCATCCCAAGCAAGGGGAAAAAATTGAAAGGTGAGGATTGCAGACCAAGCTGGATGAGCAATCATCTCAAACAGGTGATTAAGAGAAAGCAGAAATGATTCAAGGAATGGAAGATGGAATGGATCAGCAAGGAAAGCTACCTCTTAGAGGTCAGAAAGTGTAGGGAAAAAGAGAGAACTGCCAAAAGCCAACCCGAGTTGGACCTGCAAGGGAAATTAAAACCAATAGTAAAATGTTCTATAGCAGAGGTGGGCAAACTACGGCCCGCAGGCCACATTTGGCCCGCGGGACCCTCCTGCCCGGCCCCTGAGCTCCTGGCCTGGGAGGCTAGCCCCCGGCCCTTCCCCAGCTGTTCCCCCTCCCCTGCGGCGTCAGCTCGTTCCACCGCCGGCGCAATGTGGGGCTGCAAGCTCCTGGGGCAGCGCAGATGCAGAGCCACGGCCTGACCCGGTGCTCTGTGCTGCGTGGTGGCATGGCTGGCTCCAGCTGGGCAGCACAGCTGCCTCTCCTGGTGCTCTGGGTGGCGCGGCTGTAGCACCGCCAGTCACCGGTGCTCCAGGCAGCGCGGTAAGGGAGCGTGGGGGTTGGATAGAGGGCAGGGCTGTTCAGGGTGGTGGTCGGGGGCGGGATGGATAGGGGTCAGGGTGGTCAGAGGGCAGGGAACAGGGGGGTTAAATGGGGGCACGGGTCCGCAGGGGGCAGTCAGGAAGTGGCAGGGCGGCTAATGGAAATGAGGATATGGAAGTAGAAATTACCTCATCCGAGGTAGAAGTCAAACTCAAACATCTTAAGGGGACTAAATTGCAGGGCCTGAATAATCTCCATCCAAGAATACTAAAAGAACTGGAACATGAAATTGTAACCCCAATACCACAGATTTTTTATGAATTTGTAAACTCAGGGTCATACCCTATGACAGGAGGATTGCTTATATAGTATCTGTTTTTAAGAAAGGGGAAAAAAACGGATCCAGTAAACTACATGTCTGTTAGTTTAACCTCAATTGTATGCAAAGTCTTAGAACAAATTCTGAAAGAGAAAACAGTAAAAAACATTGATGTAAACAGTAACTGGGATCAAATACAACATGGTTTTACAAAAGGTAGATAGTGCCAGACCAAGCTGATCTCTTTCTTTGAGAAGATAACTAATTTTTTAGACAAAGGAAATGCAGTAGATCTAATCTACCTGGATTTCAGTAAGACATTTGATACAGTTCTACATGGGAAATTATTAGTTAAACTGGAGAAGATGCGGATTAATATGAGAATTAAATGGTGGATAAAGAACTGGTTAAAGGTGAGACTACAATGGTCATACTGAAAGGTGAACTGTCAGGGTGGAAGGAGGTTACTAGTGGTGTTCCTCAAGGATCAGTCTTGGGACCAATCTTATTTAACATTTTTCTTAATGACCTTGGCACAAAAAGTGGAAGTGTGCTAACAAAATTACGAAAGACACAAAGTTGGAAGGTATTGCCAATATGGAGGAGAACCAGAATATCATACAAGAAGATCTGAATGACTTTGAAAATTGGAGTAATATAAATGGGATGAAATTTAATAGTGCAAAGTGCAAGGTCATACACATAGAGACTAACCATAAGAATTTTTGCTGTAAGCTAGAGACATATCAACTGGAAGTGACAGAGGATGAGAAAGACCTGGATGTATTGGTTGAAAGCAGGATGACTATGAGCCGCCGATGTGATGTGGCCATGAAAAAGGCTAATGTGATCCTAGGATCCGAGGTATTTTTAGTAGGAAGTGTGAGTATCATTATACAAGGCACTGATGAGACTTCATATGGAATACTGTATGCAATTCTGGTCTTCAATTTTAAAGAAAGATGAATTCAAACTGGAACAGGTGAATAAAAGGGCTACTAGGATGATCGGAGGAATGGAAAACCTACTTTATGCGAGGAGACTCAAAGAGCTTGGCTTGTTTAGCCTAACCAAACAAAGGCTGAGGGGAAATATGATTACTCTCTATAAATACATCAGAAGGATAAATACCAGGAAGGGAGAGGAGTTAAGTTAAGCCTCAATGCTGACACAAGAACAAATGGATATCAACGGCGATCAACAAGTTTATGCTTGAAGGTTTCTAACAGTCAGAAGAGTAAAGATCTGGAACAGCCTTCCAAGGGGAGCAGTGGCGGCAAAAACCCTAACTGGCTTCAAGATTGAGCTTCATAAGTTTATTGAGGGGATGGTATGATGAAGTCTAGAATGGTCAATTTGCGACTGCTAGGAGCAAATATCCCCAATGGCCAGTGATGGGCCACTAGATGGGGAGGGCTCTAAGATACTAAAGACAATTCTTTCCTGGTGTCTGGCTGTTGGGTCTTGCCGAAATGCTCAGGGTTCCAACAGACTGCCATGTTTGGGATTGGGGAGAAATTTTCCTGAGGTCAGATTGTCAGAGACCCTGGAGTTTTTTTGACCTTTCTCTGCAGCATGGTGCTTGGGTCACTTGCAGGTTTAAACTAGTGTAAATGGTGGATTCTCTGTAACATGAAGCCTTTAAACCATGATTTCAGGACTTCAGTAACTCAGCCCAAGTTATGGGTCTATTACAGGAGTGGATTGGTGAGGTTCTGTGGCCTGCAATGTGCAGGAGGGCAGACTAGATGATCATGATGGTCCCTTCTGGCCTTAAAGTCTATGAGTCTTAGCACCTGGAAGTTAAGTGATTTGCCCAAGATCCATGGCAATCAGGAATAAAATCTATGTATCCTAAGTCCCTGTCTACTGGAACACCCTGCTCCCTTGAAATGATACGTTCTGAAAGGCGTGCTGAAGACCTGGAAATAAGTATTTTCTAGCAGGCATGCACACATTCTCCTCCCCCCCTCACTCCCCCGCCCCCCAGTTCTCTCTTTCATTTCAATGCCTTCTTATGTCTTAAGCTAAATTTGCTTAATATTTACTGGCAGAGGAAAATTTCTCCAAAGCCAACATTAATACATATTTTTGTGAAAGTTATGGACACTACCCTTTCATCTACCAAGCTGAATTTAAAACACTCAACAAACTTAAACTCACCCCTGGGAAGTAAAAATCATCAGAAATCACTTCTCTATTGTTTTTGGCACCATATTTTGTGTAGTTATCAGGGTATAACCTCTAGGCAGTAGCTACCCTTTAGAATGATTTTTAGAGAGATTCAGGCAGGAAGAAGCTATGATATATTTCAGCATCAAAGAAGAATAACACCACAGGTAACAATAATTATACCACAGGTAACAATAATATGTTCAGTATTGAAGAAGAATTACACCACAGCTAACAATAAGCATTTCTTCAAGATCTACCTGCTCGTGCATTCTTTTAAAACAATGTCAACAATAGAGCCATCTGATGACACACAGTAATGTTTCAATGCCTCAATCTTGACTATTTGAAACAGCAGCGCAATGCACAGCTACCACTCAACAGGCTCACTGAGCCAAAACCCTGCATTCAGTACAAATATGGGACCCAGTCCAGCAAGCCCTTGCTCATGTGAGGAGTCTTACTCACTTCAATGTGAGCCTGTATGAATAAGAACTACTTTCACAATGCTCCTCTCCCATTTGATCCAAGATGTGTAATTCACATTTCAGGTCACTACAGTATCAACATACATATGTGGACTGACTTCAGAATGGATCATTAATGTTCTGAGTGTCACTTTTGCCATTTGGATAACATGATGACCATGTTCAACGGGAAGAACAGTGTATACAATGGAGTGCAGTGTCAATTTAATTAGAAAAAAGTTAGTGCATTAGTTAGAACATTCATGGAATCATAGAATCATAAAATATCAGGGTTGGAAGGGACCTCAGGAGGTCATCTAGTCCAACCCCCTGCTCAAAGCAGGACCAATCCCCAACTAAAGCATCCCAGCCAGGGCTTTGTCAAGCCTGACCTTAAAAACCTCTAAGAAAGGAGATTCCACCACCTCCCTAGGTAACATTAGCACCATATAGAACATAAGTGTACATTAAGTAAGATACTGCAATCTGATTTATACTGCAGATCTCAAAAATTTGGTTTACTGAAGTACTATATGCATTTAAGAGCTTTCAGCAGCCTCTATACTGCTATAGCTCTAAGTAGAATATGCTTCTTAATCTGTAGGTGGAAAAGTACTGAACTATACAATGAACCGAGGTTTTTATACACAGTCTAATACATTTAAACCTAAGTCTTAAAAGATATAATATTTCACTTATGTTGTGCAACCTAACATCTCCAGTTTTGTTATATGAAATGCGCTGAAGTTTATACAGTCAATGTAAGCACATAAAGCACAATACAAAGAACATGTTAGGGCAGTGCTCCCCAAACCAGAGGAATGTTCGGGGGGGATGGGGTGAGGTGCGCAGCAGGGCCTGAGCTAGCTCCCACAGGGAAGGGGAGAGGGGGAAGGAGCGCCACACTTCCAGCCCTGCTTCACCCCCAGACCAGCTCCGCCTCCAGGCTCAGCTCTGCCACTAAGCCAGATATGTCCCCAGTCCCATTCCACCACCAACCCCACTCCACCCCCAGTTCAGCTTTGCCCTCATTCCATCTTTGCCCCCGGACCAGCTCTACTGCTAACCCCAGCTCCTCCCCTAACCCCAGTTTTAGCCCAAGCTCCACTGCTGGGGAAGCCTTGACTGTACAGTAATGGAGCATGGGCATGTACAGATTCTGTTAATGGTAAGGGCGGCGTGACTGGAAAAGTTTACACACCACTGTGTTAGGGCATCAAGAATTAAACAGGTGGAAATTTCTGTTATTTTCACACTGATTGTGGTAAAACGAAGCATTAGTCCCTAAGCATTAATCTATCTTTTATTTTTGCCTAGAACTCAACCGGTTCATTTCCAGATTACTTCTGTACCGTGATCTCTTGAAAATATTCTAAGGCAGAAAGTTAGCAAAGACTAGAATAAAGAGATGAAAAAAGTAACGCTCAATCAAACATATATTCTGATATTTGACTACAAGATTGTGTTTTAGCTAAAATTTGAATTCTATAATTTAGAAATATTTTACATATATTAAATCTGAAAACAAATATTTTGGAAGCATATTTGCTTTCCAGGAAAATTAAAACATCTATCAAAGAAAACAGTATTATTCTCAGTGCATGATCACAAATACCATGGACTTGCAATAGAGAACAGTTTAAAGGAAATCACATCTTTTACAAATGCTCACAGTATAATTGTGTTTTATAGTGTTATGTTGTTAGTGCTATGAAAATGTTCTGAAGCTGAAAGGAACTGGTATCAAAGGAAAATGTCCAAGAAGATGTGCACAGTCATTTAGTTACACGGGTCTGTTACAAAGCCCATTGAAATCAATGGGAGTCTTTCCATTGACCTCAATGGGCTTTGGATCAGGTTCATGATATGATAGTTTGGTTAATGAAGCTTATCATATGGAATAACTACAATGCTAGTATGGTTATATTTTCAACATATAACACAAATACAACAGGATAATAATCGTATTGTCAATACGTTATGCTATAGTTTACTTTTGATCAGAACTTCAGCACTACTGCAACAGACAAAAAGTTTTCGATATGACTTACTTATACCGATATTAATTAATGCCAAGTCTTTAAAGACATTTGGACACCAAATACATCACAGAAGCTGCTAAGATCTACTTGAATTTAAAAGATGCTATTTTCACTTCTTCTGGTCACATTATGTGATTACCGTTTGAGCACCTAATCCATTCAGCATTTTGCATTACTCTCAAACCCTTTATGAATTTCCAACACTATCAAAAACAACTTAATACAAGAATGTCTTTTTAAAAGACAGTTAACTACTATAATGTAAGTGCTAGGATACCTTTTCCAGAAATGACATTTATACTGGCTTATACGAGAGTTTTAACCTATTGAGACAGAACAGGTTAGACTGATGATGTCTATTACCAGGATCTTGTAAATTTGAATAGCAATACTCCACTACTGGCTCTGTACTGAGTAACACTGATTATTTTGACAGATCCCATAGCTCACATTTCAGTCAGGGCAGTTGTTAATCACTGATTCAACAACAACAACTAAAAAGCGCCTATTCAATCGAAGGCACGTAATGCCAAAGACATACAGGTTATTCTTTCCAGTGATTCACCATGTGGTTTGACACCTCATGGAAACCCTCAGTGAAATTTCTTGTTAATAACACACATAACATATTATTTTCTTAACTTCTGAGTGTGACAGGACATGACTAACTACACCTCCTCATTCTGGGTCATATCCTAGCCTCTTGAGGAGAAAAAGTTGCATGTAAAAAAACACTATCTTCTTTCCACAAGGTACAGAGAAGCACATCCTAGACTCTTTTTTTTTTTTTGGCATGTGCTTCAGTTGTCAGGGAGGTGGCTTTTAGGATAGTTTCTTCACTGCTTACTGTTATCCAACCATGGTCAACATTCCTTTGCATCCGGATGGCTCCCCCAGTAAAATATGCCTTGTTCTTCCCTTCACGTGTCCAACCTGTAATCACCGTCTCAGCTGTCCTTACACCAACCTTGTCCGTCTGAACATATGGAAATAGCATTACTGGAAAGAAAACTAAGTTCCATGGAAAGACCATGCTCCCAGTGGGTATTATTTCATGATGGCTCATTCCAGACAACATTCAAAACCATAATGTATCACAATGATAAATCTATCATTCTGATTTTTTCCATCGCTGATTTATTTGATTATATTAGGTTGTGAAAGCCCCATCACTTGGGACACTTAAAACTAGACTCAATGGAGCACTAGTAAATTGCTGTAGGAAACAATCCTCCACTGGCAGTGGGATGGAAAAAATAAGGTCTTTTCCATTTCTATGAGTAGGAGCAGAGAAGAGGTGCTCTGTGAAAAACTATGAAAAAAGTGAGGCTCCTACTCATCATATACTTAAGCTGCCTCAGCGAAGTCATCTTGAGGTTCCTTCCAGACCTGTTTCTATAACCACACTCCACTCCTCCCCAGAGTGATTAGAATGCTTGTACTGATCTCCAGGAAAGGTTGGGGTTTGGCACTGTTCATATCCCTCAGCATGCCAGGTGATGGCTGATCATGTCCCCCAAATCCAGGTGATGGCTGGAGAACTGAATAGGGACAAAGCAGACACTTGTCCAGAGAAGATTCTCCTGCCTAGGCAGCTGTATAACTGCTGGGGTAGATTTAATTGTATTAAATAGCTTCTAGTACATTTCCCTGTCCATGCAGGATTTCTTTCTTTAGCACTAGTTTTTTGTTCAGTATAGTTTTAAATATTCCAAGTGATGAGGCTTCCACAACTTCCCTTGGGAAATTATATTCAACAGGGTAAGAGAGAGCGGTGTCAGGAATTTATTTTTCTTAATTAATTCAACTCCCATTTTCTCGCTTTCCTAATTTATCCCATTAGGCCTTGTTGTATTCCTTCTTTTTGGTCTGCTAGTGAACTCTGTTTTCTTAGTGTAGCTACAGAGTATTATGTCTTTATTGCACTTGGCTAACCAATATGTGTTCAGCTGTTTTAATCTTTCCTCATAAATCTGCCCCTCCTGCCTGCTACCCAGTTTTGTTGCTCTACTCTGAATGCCTTCCAAATTGTCAATATTTTTCTGATAATAAGATGCCTGCCTGAATAGAATATTCCAAATGTGGTTTCACTAGAGCTGTAGCCAAGGAGACCATTGTCTTCTGTGTGTAACCCATATTTGCATTTTCTGGCCTTGTTTGATGCCATGCTCTATTGCAAACTCATGTCTAATTTGCCGACCATTCTCACACCCTCTCTTTCACCATCACTACACCATAGGTTTCTTCTTCCCATTAAATGTGTATGTTTCGGATTATTCTCCTGTATTATCTTGCATTTTTTCTAGTTAAGTCTCTCTTTTAAAAAAATGTTCTGCCTATGTTTCTAATCACTCCCTCAGCCCCCTTTTATTATAACTTTTCTATCCTGACTGGTATTTACAATTCCAGCTCAGTATCATCTGCAAACTTCATTAATGTGTTATTTATTCCATATTATAGGATGATTAGTAAAGATAGTGAATGTTTTGTCAGCATTTTATTTGGCTATATCTTTATTTTAGCTGGTTATACTGTGCCTTCTATACCAGATAGAATAAATTGACAGTCTGTACTAGTTTGACATTTTTTCTACAGTACCACTTTGTCACAGTTTTCACCAGAGGACTTTCCAGTCCTGTGGGAACTGCAGAATCTGCTCACAACCAGCACTTGAATTTCAGACACAGGGAGTATACAGCCACTGACTTGAGAGGAAAAGGCAGACAGGCAGAATCACCAACAAGACATACTGAGACCTACATTCTACCATCTAAATATAAAGTTTTAGAAAAGCTGTACTGTATATTTTTACAGTATCTATAAGGCTATGATTTAGTCACAGGTGTTTTTAGTAAAAGTCATGGACAGGACATGGGCAATAAACAAAAATTCATAGCCCACGACCTGTTCATGACTTAGGTCTGGTCCCCACTAAGCCCCCACTTCGGACTAAGGTACGCAAATTCAGCTACGTTAATAATGTAGCTGAATTCGAAGTACCTTAGTCCGAACTTACCGCGGGTCCAGACGCTGCAGGCAGGCTCCCCCGTCGATGCTGCGTACTCCTCTCGCCGAGCTGGAGTACCGGCGTCGACGGCGAGCACTTCCGGGATCGATTTATCGCGTCTAAACCAGACGCGATAAATCGATCCCAGAACATCGATTGCCTGCCGCCGGACCCTCCGGTAAGTGTAGACGTACCCTTATACTATAAATATCCCTGACTAAATCTGGAGTGGGGAGAGCTGCTGAGGAGGAGAGCCCCGGGGCCAGCTTCATACAGAGCCCTCTTGCAAGTCCTAGTATAGGGAGCATGCTAGGGGAAGGGATAGGCAGATGTGAGTTGAAGTGGGAACTGGACTAGCCATAGCACCTAGATTCTGGACTGCTCACGCTGAGGGCGATTTTAGCCCCTGCAGCAACCTGGAAAGCCTCCTTTTCACCCACTTGACTGTCTTCAGTGTTCCATCTTTGTGGCTCAACCACTCCAAATCTACTTTGGGATTTAAATATACAATTTGCAAAAGTACTATTGTTGCTTTCGCCTGTGCTCTGGGTTGCTAATCTTGCCCACCTACTTTCTTAATATGTATGAAGAACTGGGCACAGGAGTGCACAGGATGCTGCAAGTGTCACAATATTTTTTCAAGGGATGTTTTGTAAGGTGAAACAAGTGCTCTTTCATGACCAAACAGCCTGCCTTCCTGTTAATGTCTCAAAATCCCACACCTCAGATTATGTAATATTTACGATTAGCCCATTACTCCTGTACAAGATTTATAGTCATTCTGTAATTTCTGTTTTTCTGCACAAATGATAAATGAAAGTATTTCTTTAAGCGTCCATTCCCTCATCACTAGAAGGCCTCATACTTGATGCAACATATTACAATCTTTTCCAAGTCTGTTAGACTCATTAAAGCTAACAGCTTTTACACTTTTCAGTGGACAGGCTCATAAAAGCATTTTCACTATTATAATAATATTTTAAAAAATCACAACTTTAATGCAGAAAAATATCACGCCAAATATACAAGACAAAATTATGAAACACTATAATTGTAAATGTTGCCAAAAGGTCTAATAAATCCAGAGCCCAGCAGCCAAAATAGAAAGTACACAAAAGAAGAAAAAAAGAAAAAAATTCCACCAGTGAAAAATGGTGAGGTACATGCAGCTGATTTAACAATAGTTTTTATGTTTTACGTTTATCAAGAAGGATGTACTTTTGTGTACTGACATCTCCTGTTTCATCCATGAATTTAGAGCTCCTATGAGTGTTGCATCATTAACATGCTGTATTATTCAATAATGTAGTATACAAGGGCCCTAGATAATGAATGACGAATGGGGTGTGTTGAAAAATGCAATTTGCAGGATTTTTCTTTAAAGATGGAAGGTCTCAGCTGATAGCAGTAGGGTTCTTTACACAGAAATAATGCAATACACACCATTTTACTTCTTGATTTGGTTTGGTGCTTTTATTGTACCTGTATAGATAATTTAAGAAATTGCTTTCAGAACTCCACTTCTACTAAAAAAAGCATCAATCACCACACAGGTTTAAGTTCTGTCCTCAGACATACCTGTGCAATGCCCATGGAAATCAACAAATGTGGTGCACACATACTGGAACAGAATCTGGCAATTTATATATACTTTGGGGACAGGGAGGAAATTAAGTAGTCATAAGCAAGGCATTTGTTTTATCATCATCCACTATTCCTCTTACTTGTTAGGGTCCCCATTTCTCTAAATATCACAAATCCACACTAGTGTATAAGAACAATATTTATTTGAAAGCATATTGTTGAATAGCATAAGTCTCTATCTCCCAAAAGTACACACTTGATCTATACTTATTATTTGATTTCCAGGAACACCAACAATGTATTAGGCACTGTTCACATAGAAGGAATGATACAGTCCCTGCTGCGAGGTGTTTACAATCTGAGGGGCCAGCCCTGCAAATGGCTCAGTGTGGGATGACCCTTGTGCCCACAGACCCAGACCATCTTCAGGAACATGCCCACAGAGAACCAGGTACCAGATAGGATCCAAGACAACAAGCCAGATATAAAAGGTAGAGGAGAGGGATAAACAGGATGGATTTCTACCTTGATGCTTACAACAATGAATTAGCACATTTATGTAATTAATTTCTCATAAGCATTATGTTGAAGGAGGACTTGCACTTGTCCAGGCAGTTCAGCGAGTTGGACTGTGGTATAGTCTCGCAAGAGATGTGGTAGAAGCCCCATCTCAGGAGACTAAACTCCACAAAAACAATACAAAGAGTAGGAAATACTCCTTCGCTGCTAGATGGATGGTCATGCTCCACTGAAGTCAAAGGCAAAGCTCCTACTGAACAATAACAGGAGGAGTACTAAATGCTAGATGACTGAACAGCTCTTTCATCTCTATTTTATAATTCTATGACTTTTTATCCATGAAACCAGTAAAATGATTCCATCTGTCATCAAGCTTATCACCTTTATTTAGTACTCTGAGACCAGGCCATCCTCTCCTACTTTGTACCCTGCTGCAGTGAAGGGAACCCTTCAGCCTCTTAAACATAGAACTTACTCACAATTGTTAACACTAATTGTAACCATGTTTTGTGATCTCAATAGTTTAATGTAGCGGGCACATCATCAAACACATGAAGGGCAGGGATAGCTTTTACACACTATTTTCAAGATTCCTTTCATTTTATTCATAACATTACCCCCAAAGTATTTGATATTTGCATAATCCTAATCATGGGCCAAATTCTGAGTTCCCTACTTGAGTCACTGAGAGTTCTGCCTCACTAAGGACTTTAGGATTTGGCCTCATGTTAAATAATTATTATTATTATTGCAGTAGTGACTAGGAGCCCCAGTCATGGACCAGGCCCCTATGGTGCTATGCTCTATACCAGTGGTCTCCAAACTTCTTTGATCGCGCACCCCTATCACTAAAAAAATTTTGATCATGCACCCCTTGCCGCGCCGAAAAAAAAAAAAAAAACCGCCAAAACCCCCCCAAGAAAAAAAAAAAAAAAAAAAAAAAAAGCGCTCCTCCTGCCGCTCACCCCCAAGGATCCTCCACTTTGGAGACCACTGCTCTATACAAACACAGATCAAAAGGACAGTCCATGCCACAAAGATCTTACAACAATCTACGGCCTTGGCTACACTTGGGACTTCCCAGTGCTGCCGCAGCAGCGCTGTGAAGCGCGAGTGTAGTCGCGCCGCCAGCGCTGCGAGAGAGCTCTCGCAGCGCTGTATGTACTCCACCTCTCCGAGGGGAATAGCTTGCAGCGCTGCAGGCTCTGATTACACTGGCGCTTTACAGCGCTGTACTCGCTGCGCTCAGGGGGGTGTTTTTTCACATCCCTGAGCGCAGCAAGTTGCAGCGCTGTACACCGCCAGTGTGGCCAAGGCCTAAATAAAAGTCCCTTCCAAAATGATTTTGTTCTAATATGCACTATCCATAAAGTCTGATACAACTGATGAAATACTGCAAAATTTACACATACACAAGGAATGTTTTCCTTTTTGTATATTTTTCTGCAGATTTGAGATTCATAAATATACTGGAGACTGAAACTCTGTCTTTGGGCAATGCAAAGGTGCAAGATTTGCAAGAGTGACTCAGAGGTGAAAGGATATCTATATATATCCCATTACCAATACCTAACATCATCAAGTTCCCCCGATAATGTTTTGAACCTCTCACTGCTCTATTATTAATTATTTGTATTACAATAGGCCCTAGAGGCCACAGTGAGATCAATGCTCCATTGTGTTAGGCAATGTACAAACTATGGTACGAAACAATCCTTGCCTATCAAAATTTACTTCATTTTTCTATTGTGCTGCTGTAACCGAAGAACTATATATTTAATAATCTTAAACTGAAGACTATCTTGTGCTGATCCTTTTCTCCTCATATTTCTTTTCTCAGAAAACTTGGTCTGTACTAACTCATCTGTTTAGGGACCTTAGTAGGTTTAGTATAGCTGGCAATGTCTTTGTGAAAGTACAATGCAATGAAGTATAGTAGATGCTGTCCTAAGTTTTTGCTGCCCTCTTCTGTAGAAATAAATGTATATCAGCTGAAGAAAGTCATTTCCAAACCTAGTTAACTGTTATTAAATAAAGACCTGTAATTTCATTTTTCTTACTTCCAATGTCTTTAAACAAGTTGTACAAATACTTTATTAATATCCACTCCCTCCACTATTTTGAAGAGTAGTGTGTGCCACTGCACACCTCAGAGCTAGTTGAAGCCAACAGGACTACTACTGACAGTGTTATTAGACAATATTATTATTACAATCATAACATTAAGAATGTGCCTAAGTGTTTGCAGGATTCGGTCTTAGGGGTGGGGTATAGCATATATATAGTGGTTTTGGATCCTTTGGGATAAATGCAATAATCATCATCACCACCACCTGCGTTTAGAATGTGAAAAAATTGTCTCAGTAGCAAAATATTTAATTTTACTTGACATATACATTAAATATACTTCAGAGTGTCACCCACTTTTTTATTTAAATCACATCTTGAAAATATTTTACATAATAATGCTACTTTGAAGCTTTTTAAAAAAACTTACTTTAATGCACGGCACTAGCAAATATACATAAGGGAATAATTCTGCACTGGTATTGGGATAGACTAAATTACCTGCAATAATCAATGTTATCCATTTTTATTTCTTTATTGTTTTAACTGACGTCACTGAGAAAGAATACCCTTAAATCATTTTCAGATGTGCAGTTTCTATGGGCTTCTACACCTAATGTAAATAAGACTCTGAGATGCATTAGAAAGTTGGATAGTGAATTGAGATGTACCATTCCCTCAGAGAAAGGCACAATCCACACTGCTGAAAGGCAGGGCACAGCAGACCAAAAACCCAACTTAAAACTATTACTCACTGTTATGGAAAGGCAAGCTTCACAGACACGCATCTATTCACAAACCTGCTTCAGAGGAGGAGGCATGCCTCTATGATGATGAAGTCTACAAACCCCTTGCAGTCCTACTTCATCAGAATACTCAAAATACAATCACCACTAGAAACACAGTATATTAGTAATTCTGGGCACACAGGAGCTCCACTTTAGAAAATGGCCTTGATAGTATTAATTTCTGCACATCTCATTGTGATCCCACCTCATTTTTCTGCATTTCTTTTGCCATTCTCTCCAGGGAAGCATGCTGCATGGAGTGGGGTCCCTTTTCTGTATTCCTCCTTTTGTGCACAGCAGCTTTGACACATGTGGTGTGAAGGTCCCTGGTTGAGGCAATGTGGGGATAGTGCTATCTGGTAGAACTGGGAGAAATTTTTCAGACAAATAAGTTTATTGGCCCAAAAATGCAGTTTTGGAATGACCGAAACTATTTGTGAATTTGCAAATAGTTTCAGCCAGAAAAAAAAGGTTAAAAAAGTCACAACATTTTGTTCCAACTAGGGCTGTCAATTAATCACAGTTAATGCATGTGATTAATGCAAAACAAATTAACTAGATTTTAAAAAATAGTCATGATTAATCACAGTTTTAATCGTTTTGTTAAATTGGTATTCTGTTATTGTTTAACAGTTAAACAATAACAGAATACCAATTTAAATTTATTATAAATATTTTGGATATTTTTCTTCATTTCAAATGTATTCATTTCAATTATAACACAGAATAAAAAGTGTACAGTGATCCCTTTACATCATTATTTTTATTACAAATATTTGCACTGTAAAAAAGATAAACAAAAGAAATGGCATTTTTCAGTTCACCTCCTACAGTCCACTCAGTCCTACTTCTTGTTCAGCCAATCACTAAAGACAAACAAGTTTGTTTACATTTATGGGAAATAATGCTGCCCGCTTCTTATTTACAATGTCTCCTGAAAGTGAGAACAGGTGTTTGCATGGCACTGTTGTAGTCTGCGTTGCAAGATACTTACACTCCAGACATGCAAAACATTCATATGCCCCCTCAAGCTTCGCCTTGTAGGCTCTACAGTTTTACATTGTTTTGCTTTTGAGTGCAGTTATGTAAAAAAAAATTCTACATAATAAGTTGCACTTT
The DNA here is from genome assembly GCF_002925995.2 of Terrapene triunguis. Lineage (NCBI taxonomy): Eukaryota > Metazoa > Chordata > Testudines > Emydidae > Terrapene > Terrapene triunguis. The sequence goes on from NW_020664583.1 coordinate 1,888,792, forward strand.
CACGATAAAGAGATTGCACTACAGTACTTGTAAGAGATTAATTGAAAAATACTATTTACTTTTGTTTATCTTTTTTCACAATGCAAATATTTGTAATAAAAATAATATAAAGTGAGCACTGTAGACTCTGTATTCTGTGTTGTAATTGAAATCAGTATATTTGAAAATGTAGAAAAACATCCAAGAATATTTATAATAATTTCAATTGGTGTTCTGTTATTGTTTAACAGTGTGATTAAAACTGCAATTAATCACGATTAATTCTTTAATCTTGCATTAACTGCGATTTTTTTTAATCGTTTGACACCCCTAGTTTCAACATTTTCTAAATGAAACATTCAACTTTTCATTTTGCATCAATGTTTCATTACAATATTTAACAAGTTTTAATTTTTTTAAAGGGTAAAAAAAAATACCCCAAATCTAAACAAAACAGAAAAAAATATTTTTCCAATTGAACAAAACATCGAACTGAAAAATCAGTTATTCACTCAGTTCTACTATATGTTTTTTTCAGGCTTGTTTGCTTTTTACTGGCATCCACATGCTTCCCTCTGTGCCATGTAAAGCATAGGGCTCTGCAATTCTTTGAATATTTGCATACTAATATTTTCAGAAATTCTTCTCTTTTTTTTCATCCCAGAGCATCTTTGCAGACATGAGGAGTGTAGCATCAATATTCATTCCTGCCCCTGGCCTGCTCCTCCATTAAGCCCAATTTTCAGAAATACTAGTGGTTTAATTCTGACAAAGGGTAGCAAAAAAAATTTCTAAGAGTAATCGATAATTTTAGTCAAGGATTTGAAACATATTGCATCTTTTTCATTAGGAATGAATAGGATGCAGTGTACCACAGTGTTAACCTTAAGGAACTACTACTATACTATACCACAAGGCAGCTTTGCTAAATAGTCAGTCCTCCTCCTGTTCCCAGATTCAAGCTCCCCAGGGCAATTCACAAGACCAAACAAAAGCCAGTGCACTCTAATATTATACTTAAACATCTGCATGGGTTTATTTTCATCTGGACTAAAAAATACCCCCAATGTTTATATTATTGATTTCTCAATATTTTAATATTCACTCAAAAGCACAACAGCTGAGGGCCTGTGTTCTGGAGGATTTTCAGTCTCCTGCTCTGGATTAGATAATGAGACAGTTTTCTGTCCAACGATGGCTGGTTAAATGAATTTCCCTTGTCATTGAATCTGCAGCAGAGCCAATGCATTGTAATAGAGATTTCATGCCCAGCTGTGAAGGACAACACTCACCCCAAGTGCCACCTGTCAGGCAGGGGTGCAGCAGGTTGTCTTCCTCCAGGACATCTCCCTTTTTCACTATTGCTCCGCCCTGAGGTGGTGTATCCCTTTTTTTGCAATTCAGCCCTTGGGCTGGGTCACACATTCCAGTCCACCCCTTTCGGGGTATACAAATAAAAGTCCAATAATAATGGGGACATTTTCAGATGCCTGCAAGGGCTTCAGGGCTTTCTCCTTAGATTGGGGGCTTGGAGTCTGGACCCTTGTGAGTTCAGGGCCTTCCCCAACTAGGTCCCCAGCAAGGGACAGGCTTCTATTGTTATTCCATCTTTAGGGACAACAGTAGGGGAGTCCGGGTCCACTCTCTCCACCAGGCTCTGATCCAGGTCCACTGATGGGTAGCTAAGTCCTGCACCTTGGGGTTCTATGCAGCTGCCTCCCTAGAACACTTCCTACCACAGCCCCCTTTTTCCACAGGGTAAATTAAAGAACTGAACACCTGAACACAAAATAAAGTTTCTGACCTTCAAAAACAATCACCAGTCCCTCCTTTGAAGGCTTGGTCAGGTCAGTATTTCCAGAACTCAGAGCACAGTTCTGCTCCCTTCCACTGTCCACCTGCCTCTGAACTGCTCTGATTCCCTTTGTAAGCTCCACCTCCAGCTTGTGCAGGCTTTGCAGTTGCAACAATCATAGTCATATAGTCTGACCTCCTGCACATCACGGGCCACAGAATCTCACCCACCATCTCCTACAATAGGCACATAACCTCTGGCTGAGTTACTGAAGTCCTCAAATCTTGATTTAAATACTTCAAATTATATTTACTCTAGTTCAAACCAGCAAGTGACCCAGGCCCCATGCTGCAGACGAAGGCAACTCCTCCCCCACCCCACCCCAGGGTGTCTGCCACTCTGACCTGAGGGGAAATTCCTTCCTGACCCCAAATATTGCTGTCAGTTAGACCCTGAGCATGTGAGTGAGAGCCACCAGCCAGACACCTGGGAAAGAATTCTCTGTAATAACTCAGAGCCCTCCCCATCTAATATCCCATCTCTGCAAGTTGGAGATATTTGCTAATAGCACTCATGGATGGGCCATATGCTACTGTAGACAACCTCATGATACCATCCCCTCTATAAACTTATCAAGCTCAGTGCCCCCACTACTCCCCTTGGAAGGCTGTTCCAGAACTTCACTCCTCTGATGCTTAGAAATCTTCATCTAATTTCAAGCCTAAACTTGCTGATGGCCAGTTTATATCCATTTGTTCTTGTGCAAACATCAGCCTTTGACTTAAATAACTCCTCTCCCTCCCTGGTGTTTACCCCTCGGATTCATTTATAGAGAGCAATCACATTTCTCCTCAGCTTATTTTTTTTAGCCCAAACGAGCCAAGATCCTTAAGTCTCCTCTTATAAGGTAGGTTCTCCATTCCTCTGATTACCCTAGTAGCCCTTCTCTGTACCAGTTTCAGTTTGAATTAATCTTTCTGAAAAATGGAGACCAGAACTGTACAGAGTATTCAATATGAGCTCTCACCAGTGCCTTGTACAATGGTAATATTTCCCTATCTCTACTGGAAATACAACACTTAATGCATCCTAGAACTGCATTGGTGGGTCATAGTCATCCTGTGATCAACCAACACACCGAAGTCTTTCTCTTCGTCTGCCATTTTCAATTGATACCTCTCCAGCTTATAGCAAAAAAAAAAAAAAAAATCTTGTTGTTAGTCCTTAAGTGCACGACCTTGCACTTTGCATTTTTAAATTTCATCCATTTCTATTACTCCAGTTTTAAAGGTCATCCAAATCTTCCTTTATGACATTCTGGTCCTCCTTTGTATTGGTAATACCTCCCAAATTCTTGTCATTCACAAATTTTATTAGCACACTCCCACTTTTTGTGCCAAGGCCATTAATGAAAATGTTAAATAAGATTGGTCCCAAGATTGATCTTTGAGGAACTCCACTAATAAGCTCCCTCCAGCTTGATAGTTCACCTTTCAGCGTGACCCGCTGTTGTCTTACCCACATTTTATTCTCATATTAATCCCCATCATCTCCAGTTTAACTAATAATTTTCCACGTGGAACTGTCAAATGCTTTACTGAAATCCAGGTAGATCAGATCTCTACTGCATTTCCTTTGTCTAGAAAATCAGTTATCTTCTCAAAGGACGAGATCAGGCTGGTCTGGCACAATTCACCCTTTATAAAACCATGTTGTATTTTATCCCAATTACTGTTTACCTCTGTGTCTTTAATTACTCTCTCTTTCAAAATTTGTTTTAAGACCCTGCATACAATTCAGGTCAAATTGACGGGGCTATCATTTCCTGGATAATTTTCTTTTCTTAAATATAGGTACCAGGGCTGTCCTTAGGATTTATGGGGCCCTACACAGTATTATTAAACTGGTGCCCCTATGCCCGACGGCAGCCCAGGGGGAGAGGGACGAGGTAGCAAAGGATACCGAGTCGTCCAGCCCGCCTCACGGCGGTGGAGAGTCACAGTTCCCCACAGAGACCCCTGTACCCTCTCCCTCACGCAGAATGTGCAGCACCAGCGCATTCGGCTCTGTGAATACGGCCCCTGCCTAAGGAGACTGCAGTGCATGCTGGGTGTGCGGGAGCCAACCCGCTCTTACCTGCTATCACAGGCAGTGGGTGAAGCTGCCGCTTGGGGAGGCTAGCTCCCCAGCCCACCTCTTCTGCCTGTGGCCCCACCCATACTCCATTTCTGCTCCACCCCAGGCCCCACCCCACTCTGCCCAGGCCCTGCCCTCTCCCCACAGTCTCCCTCCTTTCTTCCCTCCTGCACCCTGCTCACCCCTTTCCAGCCAAATCCCTGAACCCAAATGAAGCAAATGACATTTGAAAAAAACACTCTCCAGCAATTTCTTTCTAAAGAAAATGGAGCATGTTTTCCACTGCATACCAAATGGTGAAGACTGGACATGCAGAAGGTACCTAATTAAAAGCACTAAACTTGGGAATAAAAAATGTCAATTAGAGGGTTTTTGATATGCCCTGAAGTTTGTCAGAGATTTATTTGCAAAAACTTTGTACTAAGGGCGAGTCAGCTGTCTTGCTGAATACAACATTAAATATTATGGAATACATGATGCAGCTCTTCTCTGTTTTACATTTTCTTAATCAGTATTTCTAAGCTGATTTTATATTTTAAATGTTCTCTTAAATCTTCCAGATTACTACATATTTAACTGAAACAAAGACATTATTTTAAATTAAATCAGTTGCAGAGGTTTAGTGTGTTCATAACAATGTTCATTGCTTTTAGAAAAGGGAACACTAATTTACTTTGTTTCAGAGTGGTAGCTGTGTTAGTCTGTGTCAGCAAAAAGAATGAGGAGTACTTGTGGCACATTAGAGACTAACAAATTTATTTGGGCATAAGCTTTTGTGGGCTAAAACCCACTTCATCGGATGCATGCAGTGGAAAACACAGTAAGAAGATATATATACACAGAGAACATGGTTATGAAATTTCACCAACTTTTAATAATATGTTTCCAAAGATTTTAGGCATAACAAAGGATTTTATATCTTACTAGGTACTGATTTTGCTGGAGGGTTCTCTTAAAACTAGTTCATCAGATAGTCAGAAGTAAAAAAAGGGAAACTCTTTGTCCAGCTATCTGGAAGGAAAGGGGTGGTGTCCCTTTAAGGGCTCTCTTCAACCCGGGGGTGGGGTGGGGGGGAGGGGAAGGTGTGTATGTGTATTTGTGTGTGATGGGAGAAAGGGATGGACAGAAAGGACAGAAAGACTTTGGAAGCAAGTATTTTTTACAATAGTAATTAAAATTAAAATGTCTATTTTAGATAAGGGTGGTCTTTTTTAAATAAAGCCTTCAAAACTAGATGTCTGAAGATCCAAGCATTTAAGGCTAAAGATGATTGTGCATCTAAAAATCTATGTAAGGATTTTTTAGAGATGTGATTTTATAATCTTCACCAACTCACTAATGAAATATTTTTAAAGCAAATTTTAAACTAAGGTCCTGTAGACTAACATGTTCTGAGTAAATATTACAGTAATGCACAACTGTTTTTGTCTGTAAATTCAGAAACTGACAGTATATACCTGGTGGTTGGCAAATGCCTCTTAAATGGCTTCATTATCACTTGAATGGCCCTTTAACAGTTTCAATGTTGTGCTAATAGGTGTGGCAGGCTGGAGGCTTTTTCACTTTTAAGTTACTAGATCCCCTCCAGAGGAAGACTCACCAGGCTGCAGCAGCCAGCTGTGGTGGGAGCCTGCAGAAAAGGTCAGAACAGGGATAGGAAGAGCCGGGAGGGTGGACAGTAAGACCCAGTGGTGCCCCAAATTTTCAGGTGCCCTACGCAACCACATGTGCCTAAGGACGGCCCTGATAGGTACTAAATTTGCAATTCTCCAATCATAAAGTACGACCCCAAGTTTATGGATTCATTAAAAATCCTTCCTATAAGGCTTGCAGCTTCATGTGCCACTTCCTTTAATATTCTTGGATGTAGATTATCCACACCCCTCAATTTGGCCCCATTAAGCTGCTTAAATTTGGCTTCCACCTTGGATGTGGTGATTTCTACTTCCAGAACCTCATTCCCATTTCCTACTCAACCACTTCCTCCAAGCTTCTTAAAAACTGAGGCAAATTACTCGCTTAGGTGCTGGCTCATACCTAGATTATTTTTTATCTCCTCCCTATCCTCAGTACTTAGAAGTCCCACTTCTTCTTTCCTTGTTTACTTTTTATTTATATGGCTAAAGAATCTTTTACTACTGGTTTTAATTTCCTTTGCAAGGTCCAGCTATGGTTGGCTTTTGGCAGTTCTCCCTTTTTCCCTACGCTTTCTGACCTCCAAGAGGTAGCTTTCCTTGTTGATCCATTCCTGCTTGCTCTTAATAACCTGTAAAATGTTTTCTCTTAAAAACCTGTTTGTTCAATATAGTGTGGTCTGCAATCCTTCCCTATTAATTTGTTCACCTTGCTTGGGATGCACTCCAGATACTTTAAATCAAAGTTGCAGAAACTAATTCCAGCCCTCGTCCACATTCGGATCCTTGAGTTCTTCAGTCCAGTTTACTTCCCTAATTCCCTTTTTTTTTTTAAAAAAAAAGTTTGCCTTTTTGAAATCAAGGATCCTAGTTGCAGTACTATTTTTGTTTGTCCTTCCATTTAGTTTAAACCAAATTAACTCATTATCAAATAAAGGCTGTCTTCTACAACCAGTTCTTCGATGAGCGCCTTGCTACTTACCAATACTAAATCTAAAATGGCATCATCTCTTGTTGATTCAATAACTATTTGGTGAATAAATCTGTTGGCTATCACATCCAGGAATATCTGGGCCCTATCATTATTAGTAGCATGTGTCTTTCAATCTACATCTGGGAAATTAAAGTCTCCCATATCACACAATTCCCAGTAGTATTAATTTCATTAAAAGCTTTAAAGAGGTCTCTATCCACATCCAAATCCAAAATTTTCCATTCTTGCAGCTTCCAATCCATTCCTCTCTTCCCCTCACACTTTCTCCTCTTTTGAACAGCAGTACCTCCAACTTTTCTCTCCTCTCCTCTCCCCCTCCATGTCTCTGTCATCTACCGTCCACCAAACTATCTGCCTTCTTTTCTTGACTCTTAGCTTTCTCTTTCTCGCCTCACGATCTCCCACACACTCATTCTTGGTGACTGCAACTTCCCTGTGGATGGCCTATTTAACCCCTTAGCTACATGTTTCATAGAATCATAGAAGATTAGGGTTGGAAGAGACCTCAGGAGGTCATCTAGTGCAACCCCCTGCTCAAAGCAGGACCAACCCCAACTAAATCATCCCAGCCAGGGCTTTGTCAAGCTGGGCCTTAAAAACCTCTAAGGATGGAGATTCCACTACTTTCCTAGGTAACCCAGTCCAGTGCTTCACCACCCTCCTAGTGAAATAGTTTTTCCTAATATCCAACCTAGACTTCCCACCCTGCAACTTGAGACCATTGTTCCTTGTTCTGTCATCTGCCACCATTGAAAATAGCTGAGCTCCATCCTCTTTGGAATCCCCTGTGACATGTCATTCCATATTCTTTATGAAACTATACTTATGATATGAATATGACATAACTGAGATATACCTTATGCAAGATGGGTCATGTGAGATATCATTGGAAAGGTTATGATTTACTGAATGTGATTATCCTATTTGTATGCAAGTATCGTTTCTATATCTGAAATTAGGAATATTGACTATGTCTGTATTTCAACCATGCTACTTTGGGTGATATCCACTGCCAACACTTCAGGTACAACGATGGAAAAGCCAGACAGAGCACATGGCCCATTAACAAGGACAGTGGACTGTGAAAAAGCTTAGTCTTCCTGTGAATATGTGGGTCAGCCTGTGAAGAATGGCTACGAGGGCCCTACAGAGTCAGGTGGTCTTGTCACCTGATACTAAAACATTACCTGGGACTTCTTGTAACTTTCCACTGTAAGGGAAGGGGGGTCAAACTAGGAAACAAAGGACTCACCCCTTATGCAAATCCTATTTAAGGGTGGGGAGTGAGGTAATCCAGGTCGTGAGTTCTCCCCTGCTACCCCACCCAAGATGACTGCTGGAAACAACAAACACTGAACAGGGGGAAAGAACTGGGCCCAAGCTGGCAGGATGTCTGGCCTGTGAAGAAGATTATTAGAACCACATTTAGGGTACGTCCAGACTACCAGCCGTATCGGCGGGTAGTGATCGATTTATCTGGAATTGATATATCGCGTCTTAACAAGACGCGATATATCGATTCCCGAATGTGCTCCCGTCGATTCCGGAACTCCACCGGAGCGAGCGGCGGTAGCGGAGTCGACAGGGGAGCCGCGACCGTCGATCCCACGCCGTAAGGACGGGAGGTAAGTCGGAATAAGATATGTCGACTTCAGCTACGGTATTCCCGTAGCTGAAGTTGCGTGTCTTACAGCGACACCCAGCCCTAGTGTAGACCAGGCCTTAGGGTGAGAACTCACATGTAACCAGTTTCTTTTGTGTATTAAGCTTAGTTTCCATGCTCTGTTTGATTTTCTTAGTAATCTACCTTGTTCTGTCTGCTACCTCCATAACTACTTAAAATAAACCTGTTACAGTGAATACATTTATTTCTGGTTTACAATATAACCCAGTTTATGCAATTTCTAACTGGGGTGGCAAGAAGTGTGCACATCTCTCTTCCACATTGAGGGAAGAGGCGAATTTCATAATATATCTTTGGGTCTGTATTCCAAGGGAGGTGGACAGCTGAGTGCTGGAGCAAGTCCCTTAAATTGAGTCTTCCCAGAGCTGATGTGCAGCTGGTTGTGCCCCTGCCTGTGTGTGTGTTAGAGGAGGTTTTAAGAGCCTGGCTAGCAAGACCAGTTAAAGGGGGCCCATGCTGGCAGAACAGGTTGACTCAGTGGTATCTCAGCACATCAGGTGACTCCCCAAGGGGTCCAACCCATCACACACACCCCTTCAGGTAGGTGAAGGCTGCTATCAAATCCCCCCCCCCCTCACTCTTCTTGTCTGCAGACTAAATAAGCCCAGTTTCCTCACCCTCACCCCTTCATTCGACCTGCAGCCCAGTTCAACTCTCCCACAAACCAAAAGGGCCATTCACTTAACTTGATCTTTACCAAGCACCGTGTTCTCTTTGATCTCTGCATTGCTGAGTCCCCTTTCTCCGACCATTATCTTATCTCTTTCAGAATCTCCCATCAGCTCCCCCTCACACCCTGTCACTTGGCCTCTCCATGACTTCCAGTCCCTCAGCATTGATGACTTCTTGTCTGCTCTCAAACCTTTCCTCCCTGCCCTCTCTTCCATTGGTATGGTTGTTAATTCTCTCTATGCTTCACTCTTCTCCACCCTTGACTCTTTGTCCCTCTCTCCCCATTGCAAAGTCTGCCCTGCCAACCCCCAAATCTGCTTCCTCCACTGCAATGTCTCTGGTGGAAGTCCCATGACCAAGCTGACTTCCTCCACCACAAATCTGTTCTCTCCTCTTTCAGTTCTGCTATATTCCATACTAAACAACTCTACTTCTCCAACTATAATCGAATCTCATGGCCACAATCCCAGCATTTTTTTTTTTAAGCCTTTGGCTCACTCCTCAAACCCACCCCTTTTCCTCCCTCCATTACTCTCCGCACAGGGTCTTCTGATTTCTTACAAGAGAAAATTGACAAAAATATTATTAGAGTTTCCTGCTCTACTCTCTTTGCATCCCTGCACATTCCCCCCCCCGCCACACACACACATCAAATATAAGCTATTTGCCTTCACATTCAAGGCACTTCACCTGACCTATCATCTCTCATTCACTATCAAAGTCAACTCCTGCCTTCAATCAGCCCGAGGCCAGCTTCCACTGCCTACTTGTTACATTTTCAAACGAATACCTTTGTGCTTTCTCCTTGCTGCCCCACATCCTTGGGAGGAGTTCCCCATAAACATTAACCATGCTACCTCATTATCCATCTTCAAATCCCTCCTTAAAACTTTCCTTTGCCATGATGCCTATAAAACACTTGACAATGGTTTGACTGCTGGTATATTGAAACCACAGCCTATCATTGTCTGTCACATTGTTTCCTTGTACTCCTGTTTGTCTGTCTGTATCCAGCTGTTGACTCTTGTCTTATACCTAGATGGTAAACTGTTTGGGACAGGGACCTTTCCAAGAGGTTCCACACTCTGGTAGGAGGGAGCCAGGAGCTGAAGTTGAGAGACATCCATTTTGTGTGGCATCACTACCCTTAAGCCTGCATAATTTTAGCAGGTAAGTGTATGCTCATCTTACTGGCATTATTGTACTTTACATGAAGTGCAGCCTTCTATAGAGGGACTCTGATGAAAAGCACTTCCAGCACAGCTGAGGGGACCAAGGGAATCGGGAATCAGTGCAGAGGTCCAGTGTCTCCATATAAATTACTCTGGTTTTATGACAGGTTTCAGAGTAGCAGCTGTGTTAGTCTATATCCGCAAAAAGAACAGGAGTACTTGTGGCACCTTAGAGACTAACAAATTTATTTGAGCATAAGCTTTCATGGGCTACAGCCCACTTCATCGGCTCTCATGGGATCCAGAGGTTTTGCACGCCAAGTTTCCCGACACTGTTGTGAGGAGGAAACTGCATTCTTTTAGACAGTAAGATCAATGGGGCAGGGATTGTCATTTATTATATGTCTAGTTTTATATGTCTAGGGCTAGTTTTAGGGACGGGTGAGCAGAGCAGAGCGGTCATCCTGGGAGCTGACACTCAGTGGGGGAAGGGGCAGCTATGCCGACTGGCTGGCCTTTTTTGGCTTAGTTTTTCACAGGGAGTTGGGGCGGGAGGTAGGGGGAACTTTTCTGCCCTGGCCAGCAAAGCATCTAACTCCAGCCACGGATGGAGTAGTTTCCTGTTCCCTAAATGGGAGTGGCCTGCACAGTGAGGCAATAGGGCCCAAATAATTTACCTAACATTAACAAAATATTGCCGTTCGTTGGTGACGAATATTTAACCCCTAACATTCAGCTTTAAGCAGAGGTGGCCCAAACCGGGTACCTTTTAGGGCTAGGCTGTGAGCCTCTTACTTAAGATGATGAAAAGTTACTGACATGAACAGATCCACTGAAGTCAATGGGACTACATATGATTATTAGTAATATTACCATAGCACCAAGGAGCCCTAGCCCAGGACCGGAATCCCATTGTGCTAGGCATTGTACAGACACAGAACAAAAACATGGTCCTTGCACCAAGATGCTTACAATCTAAGTAGTATGACTCCCTGCTTGCCAATATAAAATAAGGGGGTCACACTCTGGTCCTCAGATTGTAAACATTTCAAGAGAGTGGACTGTGCCTATATTTCCCTGTAAAGTGCCATGCACACCAGACCATCCACAGTCTTGGTGTAGAACCCATCCTCAATTCTCCCCTCATTCCTGTGAGGTGTCGAGTGCCCTCAACATACTCTGAAATCAGCAGGAGTGGAAGGTACTTGGTATTTCACAGGATCAGGCCCCCAGTCGTTCTTGTTTAGTCATTTTACTTCATTAGTCTCACAATTTTGGTTTCCTTCTAAGCACAGCTTTTGTTGTCAGAATGCACACTGATATTTTTAGATAATTCGTGAATTTCTCTTCCACACATTTCTAGCTGTCAGCTTTAAGTATTTTGTAATGATGTATTGTGATACGTGCTAACCAGCAGAGAATGGGAACACTTAATATTTAGGGAGTAAGCAGAGCTGGATTTAGGCAACCCCAAATCTGGTGGATGCGGATTTTAATAATTTCATAAATTTATGTCTATCCTTTCTTATTTTTACAGACATATTTGAAATGCTGTCCACTTTCTCAGTAATACTTATACAGATACAACTGCAAACATTTTCAGGTTTTGCCTGTTTTGTTATACTTCACTAGATTGTCCATTTTGACTACTTTGTTCAAAAAGAAAAAGAAAAAAGAAAAGCAACAATTTTCATTATTTGAATGTAATGATGGATACATATAAATAATTATGGAGATTTTTAGGCTTTACTGACTAATCAGAACAAGCCCAGTTAAAGTTCAGGCCTAGCATATTTTGATCAATGACTGCCACCTGCTGGTTAAGCTTTTATTGCAGACAAACTAACAGTTTGCAAAGTTCAATGGATTTTATTTCTGAAAAAATATCAGTTTACAACAATTACTGAAATGTCAAAGAAACAACAGAATAACTCAAAATAACCGAAAGATTTAATACTGATGATTTGTGTTACTTTAAACTGCAACACTGATCATTATACATATTCAAAATTGGAACAAACAAAAGAGGCATATTCTGAATTTGAGTCCTAATTGTTCTTCTATTTAATAATACTAGCTCCTGTATTTATAAATATTAGAATTCTGCTACAATGGATTTGAAATTAAAGAAAATCTAAATACATTGTTACATATACAAAATATTTAATTCAGGTATAAAAAAACCTACATTTGCAATAGTTTTTGGTTTTAAATTTAATCCATTGAAAAGTAATATTTCATTATATTTGCATGGAGTCAAAATTCATAATACTGTACCCACAACAAATAAATGCAAAATATAATTTATTATAGGATAAAAAGTAGTAAATGATCAGTTACATAACACACACCAAATAACAGAGGCACCCATTACAACATATGCCAATTTAATCAGCTTTAGATTCCTTGAATAGTAGCCAAGCATGAGATCACTTAGTTAATAATTACCTACTATATCCACTTTTTCATATCTGCAAATATACGTAACCAATTCAACCACTCATTATTAAAAAAAGTATTTTCCAATTATTTCAAATAAGTCTTAAAGTGGCTACAGTCAAAGTAACCTTTGCATTAAATCAGGCACATTTATAAACTACTAACAGGAGGATATTAGAACTTACAAGAGTTGTTATAAATTTCCCTACTTTGTTTGTCAAGATGTCTAAGAGAAGAGGAAGGGCTAAAATATGTTAATATTTTATTTCTGAGAGGTTTCCTCATATTTTATATTAAAACCAAGTTTATATAAGAAAGGCCTGACAGTGCAACCAGTAACACAGCCTTTCATAAATTAAAATATGGGTGCAAGCTGATATATGCCAAAAGCACCCCTCCCTCACTCTAAATTTGCAACTTGGCTACATTTGTGATATTGGGTGGGCAAAATTTGAGGTCCATGGATTTGTTAAAAAAGTCCTAACCACACAGGACTGCGTGCACCGGAACAGTGCTATTTAGTTCAGACAATTCCCATGCAGCCCAGGAACCAACTCAGAGCTTAAGCAAAACCACTTAATTTCCAAGTTTTAAAGAGCTAAATCCTCCTCATTACAGGTGAAAAGGAAAGGGAGGACAAATCTGTGGCTGCATCTTAACAACATCCCTCACATCTGTCCCTCCTCCCAGAGAGAGAGAGAGTGCTTCCACAGGAGACATCCTATGAATTGCTGGCATTCTTCATTGCTGAACCCTGGCTCCCATTCCTACCTTATCACACTAACTTCTGCTCCACTAACTCTTCTATGATGATTTGGGGAATCTGTTTATGTACAATTTATTAATCCTGTATGAGATTATGAAGTCTCTGTATGCCTAAGCCAGGGGTCGGCAACGTTCGGCACGCGGCTCGCCAGGGTAAGCACCCTGGCGGGCCGGGCCAGTTTATTTACCTACTGACGCGGCAGGTTCGGCCGATCGCGGCCCCCACTGGCCGCGGTTCTCCGTCCCAGGCCAATGGGGGCGGCGAGAAGCGGCGCGGGCAAGCGATGTGCTGGCCGTGGCTTCCCGCCGCCCCCATTGGCCCGGGACGGCGAACCGCGGCCAGTGAGGACCGCGATCGGCCGAACCTGCCGCGTCAGCAGGTAAATAAACTGGCCCGGCCCGCCAGAGTGCTTACCCTGGCGAGCCGCGTACCGAACGTTGCCGACCCCTGGTCTAAGCCCTTATGATCATCTTTACTGTTCTTGCCTCATATTCGTGTGTTAAGGAGATAGGGAGGGACACCTGAGTGTCTGACTCAGAGAGAGTCAAGGTAAGTGAGGTAATATTTACTGGACCAACTTCAGTTGGTGAGAGAGTCAAGCTTACGATCTTTCTAAATAGGACAGTCATTAAAGCCCATGAACTCCTGAATAGATATTGCCTGAACAGAACAATGGGATGGCTGCATCCTAGTGAAAACAGTTTTCTCCAGGTTGTCTGGAGAGGACTAGGATTTTAAGTAGTGGAAAATCTCCAGAAGGGAACAAAGAGAAGTTTTAGAACAGGGATTTAGAAAGACAAAGTATGAGAAGTTGAGGAGAGACTCATAAAAGAATGCACAAAGGGTCTCAAAGGGGCAAGTTTTCTGAACAAGGAGACACCTGTTGACTGTGTGACCAGCCAAAGCTATATAAAGCTAGGTGCAGGGGTCAGAAAGGAGACTCCATAATTATAATAAGAGAGGCCTCCATAATAAGAGATTCCTGACTTGGAGTAGTGATGTCACAGACAGAGGACCTGAAACCCTGGTCCAGGACAGTAACCCAAATCCCAGTGAATGCCCAGAAGTGGTGAGGAAACTGAGGCAGTGAATGGCACAGAGGGTTTATTCTTTTGCCTTGATCTGAATCTCTCTAGTGCTGTCTAAAGTAAAGAGTGATTGTTTTAGAAACACTTTTACAAAGTTTGGGCCTATTTACTTCAACTATCATGTGTCCCTCAAATGTTAAACTATAAACTGGAGTATCCACAAGTGTATTGCTCTGGGAAGAGGTATGCCTAAATTACTAAGGTGTCATGAGGGTGGGGGAGAGGGTTAGCATTGGTCCTGGGGGCCCAAGGCAGCTGGGCTGCAGGGTATCACTTCCTGAATGGGTACACAAATACAGTCTGTGCCCAGGAAGTGTGCCAGAGAGGCTGCAGCCTACCCAGTGATTAAGAGAAGCTTATAAGTACCGCCCAGCATGTGGGTCCAAACACAGCAGCCTGGTGAGCATCCAGCAGGGGGAGTTTGACGAGGCTGTGACACCTTCTTTCCCACATGCTTATCCCCTCCCTATGGTGTAGAAGAGCTGTGGGGGAGGAGTTACAGCAAATCCTAGCAACAGAAATTTATTATACTAAACGATGCATAAATTACAAGAAATATAAGGGGGAGTTTGCCATGCTGAGCAGCTGTTCCCAACTCCGCCCATGGATAAGCTGAGTATCAGCACAGCACCTTTAGTGGGCACAGAGCCCTCTAAGCATGGATGGAAGAGGATGAATGTTTCTATACCAATGCAGATCCTCCCATTCTGGCAATATTTCTACAGATTTACCATAACTCAACTGCACTCTGTACCATGCAGCAAAAGGAAGAAAATGGCTGTTAGGTGTTAATGGCAGTGGGTCTCCTGAGTATATTCCATTTATTCCCTAATGAGACTTTCAAGTTCTACCAGCAATCCAAGAGCACATTCAGCAACTAATACCACAGAATCAGTATTTCAAGTTGATACCAAGTGCTCATCACCCCATCTCAGAATGCAATTCACACACTCCCCTAGATTACCAACCTAGAGAGCAGGCAGCTCCTCTTCTTCACTGTCCAGAGAATATGAAAAAAAATAAAAAAGAATGATATAGCAGAACCTCATTAAACTGCACTCATAGCAAACTTCAAGGACCCAGTTCATCTCTCACTGACAGCAATATAAATCAGCATTAATTCCATAGCAATCAGTGTAAAACTAGTGCAAGTGAGTGAGTAACTTGACTGTACAAACTGTGCAATATGAACTTTAAAATATTCCCAGCCTGTTCGTAGAAATGAAGAGGGAATTTTCTTGTATGCCAAGAGTAATTCCATCATGCACAAACACTATCATCAGACTATATATCTTGGTTTAGAAGCCACCCTTATTTAGTCAGAGACCCCCATTTAGCAATATTTCCTTAAAACCAACTATTCCAAAGAAGGATTGGTGGGTAGGATAGCAAATGTACCTATCTTTAAATATGGCATTAGGATTGAGCATGGTTTTACAGAACAGTGAGCCTCACTTCAGTAGCATGTAACATGGTTGCAATGATCATTCAAAATAAACACCTAGATCAATATGATGTGATATGGATAATAATGGACAGTTATGTGTCTCTGATTTTCTCTGAGCATATCAATAAAATGGTAAGGCCAAGAGCTTAGTAGAATTCAAAAAAGGATTCCTCATTTACATGCATAACGAGAACACCCACAGTTACATTAAATAGGATTGAAAACATTGGCTTTTTTGACAGGATATGATCCCAGATGCTTTTGGGTATAAACCAACCTCTAAGTGATGGAGGCTAGGAAGAAACTTTCCCTATGACCTAGTTATTCCAGAATTGTCCATTAGAGGGTTTCTTGCACCTTCCACTAAAGCATCTGCAAATGCTTCCCCAAAGGCTCAAATATCATGAGCAAGGCTGTGAGTCTGTCATGGAGGTCATGGAAGTCACGGACTCTGTGACTTTCCAGGACCTCCGGGACTTCTGCAGCCGGCAGGTGCAACAGACCCCAGCACCTGCCACACCAGCCGCCCCTCTGCCCCCACCAGCAGCAGCGGCAGTCCTGGGCCACCCCCCATCCCGAGCACCAGCAGGTGCCCCAGAGCCCCCTCCAGCACCAGCCGGCGCCCCAGAGCCCCCCTCCAGAACAGCAGCTGCGCCCCCCAAGTCCTCCACAACACCCAAGATTTAGTAATGGGTATTTATAGTTCAAGTCATAGACAGGTCACGGGGCTGTGAATTTTTGTTTATTGCCCATTATCTGTCCATGACTTTTACTAAAAATACCTGTGACTACATCTTAGCCTTAATCATGAGTCAGGCCCCAAAACCCATGATATTTTAAAAGTAATATATTTTGGATTCCTTTTATTTACTTTCTTGGTTTTGAGCCTTTATGATTCATATTTTCAAGTTTTGTTCTGCAAATATCAATCCCAGAAACAAACGAAAAAGAAAAAAAAAAGCTGAGATTCTCATGTAATCACATCCCTCCAGAAGTTAGGGCTTTATGAAAATATACCAAATATAGCCCAAATCACAACAAAATTGCAAGAGATGGCAATGCTAGAACTGGTAATGACCATTGTAAGAGAAAGGATACTGGACTATTTAGACCACTAGTCCAATCTGATATGGCAATACACATTGTTCTCATTTAGTTATTAAGTGAGCCACAGTATAAAAATATTTAGATTTACTAGAAGATGGAATTCCCAAATAAAAATCTGTGATTATATATATATATATATATATAAAGCATCAAGACATATCCTCTGGCTCGGGAGCAATCAATATTCCTTCCAAATCTTCCCCCAAACATCTTATTGATGGAGCCCTGCAGGGAAGAACATGACCCCAGTGGCCAAGAACATCATAGCACATTGCTGGTAAAGGCAGCTCACCTTGAGGGAATTTGAACTGCAGAAGAGAGGCTGGTATTGTAAACCTTGATAATGGATAAATTATTATTTCAGTGAAATAATATACATTGATAATAAAATCCATTAGAAACTTTCAGATTGAAAAAGGCGTCAGATACAAAAATAATATAAAACCAGGCTACTAGGGGTGATGTGTGTAAGTATCAACAAACCTGCTCTGGATATGCCCTTACTTCCAGAAGTTCAGGATCCATGGATCCTATTTTGGCTCTCCAAACCCCGTCTGACCTATCTTTTCTCCCTCTGATGATTTTTGCTGTAAGAAGGGACATTTTAGCCTTTACATGGTCATATAGGTCATATATTAGTGGATAATAAAAGGTGCCTACAAATAAAAGAAATCTACTTTTGAAAGCAGTTTATCATTAGGGTTTCATTTGCAAAGATAGCCCGTAGAGCTCTCTCTCTCTCAACAATGTGTGTTTGAAAAAGTTTGTTACAGAAGCTGTCACTGAAGAGATTTCTGGAAGTAACAAAGATGTCAGATAGAAATGTCTCCAAAATCAGTCTCTTATTGTAATCTGATCCTGAGGGTCAGTTCTAAGACTTATTTTACACCATCCTTTTGAGACCTGCACATTTCATTTCAATTTGAGTTATTTACAGATTTGATAGTTTGAATAAAAGTAATTTCTTTTTAAAGGCTAAATCCAACAACATATATTGATGGAAATATCATATATAACGAGGAGCTGCTCTGAGGTATTCTAATTATGTCATTTGAGTTCTATTTTCATGAAAGTCGCCCTGTACTGTGTAAATTGTATTATAACTTTTTATTAGGGCTGTCAAGCGATTAAAAAAATTAATTGTGCTGTTAAACAACAATAGAATACCATTTATTTTAAATATTTTTGGATGTTATATTATTAATTTCAATTACAACACAGAATACAAAGTGTAGAGTGCTCACTTTATATTTATTTTTATTACAAATATTTGCACTATAAAAAACAAAGTTGTATTTTTCAATTCACTTCATACAAGTACTGTAGTGCAATCTCTTTATCATGAAAGTAGAATTATGTAAAAAAAACTGCATTCAAAAATAAAACAATGTAAAACTTTAGAGCCTACAAGTCCACGCAGTCCTACTTCTTGGTCAGCCAATCACTCAGACAAACAAGGTTGGTTACAATTTGCAGGAGATAATGCTGCCTGCTTCTTGTTTACAATATCACCTGAAAGTGAGAACAGGCGTTCGCATGGCACTGTTGTAGCTGTAGGTGTTGCAAGATATTTACGTCCCAGATGCGGTAAAGATTCATATGTCCCTTCATGCTTCAACTACCATTCCAGAGGACATGGTTCCATGCTGATGATGGGTTCTGCTTGATAACGATCCAAAGCAATGCAGACTGACACATGTTCATTTTCATCATCTGAGTTAGATGTCACCAGCAGAAGGCTGATTTTCTTTTCTGGTGGTTTGGGTTCTGTAGTTTCCGCATCAGAGTGTTGCTCTTTTAAGACTTCTAAAAGCATGCTCCACACCTCATCCTGAGTGCTGTAGCTATTTTTAGAAATCTCACATCGGTACCTTCTTTGCATTTTGTCAAATCTGCTGTGAAAGTGTTCTTAAAACGAACACGTGCTGGGTCATCATCCGAGACCACTATAACACGAAATATATGCAGAATGTGGGTAAAACAGAGCAGGAGACATACAATTCTCCCCCCAAGGAGTATCGTCACAAATTTAATTGACGCATTATTTTTTTAACAAGGATCATCAGCATGGAAGCATGTCCTCTGGAATGGTGGCCAATGCATGAAGGGGTATACGAATGTTTAGCATATCTGGCATGTAAATACCTTGCAACACCAGCTACAAAAGTGCCATGCGAACGCCTGTTCTCACTTTCAGATGACATTGTAAATAAGAAGCAGGCAGCGGTATCTCCCGTCAATGTAAATAAACTTGTTTGTCTTAGCTATTGGCAGAATAAAAAGTAGGATTGAGTGGACTTGTAGGCTCTAAAGTTTTACACGGTTTTGTTTTTGAGTGCAGTTATGTAACCAAAAAAAATATGCATTTGTAAGTTACACTTTCACAATAAAGAAATTGCACTTCAGTACTTGTTTGAGGTGAATTGAAAAATACTATTTCTTTTATCATTTTTACAGTGCATATATTTGTAATAAAAATAATAACATAAAATGAACACTGTGCACTTTGTATTCTGTGTTGTAATTGAAATCAATATTGAAAATGTAGAAAAACATCCAAAATATTTAATAATTCAATTGGTATTCTATTGTTATAAGTGCGATTAATCGCAATTAATTTTTTTGAGTTAATCGTGTGAGTTAACTGTGATTAATTGACAGTCCTACTTTTTATGTCTCATCGTCGGATTCACTCCTACCCTACTCACCAACAAGTGACTGGAGAGTTTTAATGTTCCTCAGTCAAAATGCTTATACAGTCTTATATTTCATTATCAGATGTTAGACACACAAGGTGGGTGAGGTAGTCTCTTTTATTGGACTAATTTCCGTTGCTGATAGAGACAAGCTTTCGAGCTTTCACAGAGTTCTTCTTCAGTGCTCTGTATAATGATACTATGAGGTATGATCCTGAGCAGATCAAAAGTGACTACAGGGCTCTGGGAGTAAGGGTGAAGGAGCTGGGAGTGAAGGTTGTGGTCTTTTCGATCCTTCCGGTTAAAGGTAGTGGTCTAGGCAGAGACAGATGCATCCTGAAGGTGAATGCCTGGGTGTGAGGATGGTCTCACCAGGAGGGTTTCAACTTCCTTGACCATGGGATGTTATTCCAGGAAGAAGGACTGCTAAGCAGAGATGGGGTCCACCTATCAAGGAAGAGGAAGAGTATATTTGGATACAGACTGGCTACCCTAGTGATGCGGGCTTTAAACTAGGTATAACGAGGGCATGAGACAAAAGCCCACAGGTTGGTCAAAAACTCGGACACCTGGCAGAAGGGTCGGAATCTGGAGGAAGCATGGGCCATTAGCAGGATAACGGAGAGACAAGAGAGAACACGGGGGGCGGGGAAATCAAATCAGTATCTTAGATATCTGTATACTAATGTGAGAAGTACGGAGAATAAGCAGGAAGAAATAGAAATGCTGGTTAATAAACACAACTATGACATAGCTGGTATCACAGAGACTTGGTGGGATAATATACATGACTGGAATATTGGTACAGAAGGATACAGCTTGCTCAGGAAGGACAGGCAGTATACACTTGGACTGAGGTTGAGATGGAAATAGGAGACAGACTTGTTGAAAGTCTCTGGGTAAGGATAAAAGGAGTAAAAAACAGGGGTGATGTCATGGTAGGAATCTATCACAGACCACCTAACCAGGAAGAAGGGGTGGATGAGGTTTTTTTAGAATAAGTAACAAAATCATCCAATGCACAGGACTTGGTGATGATGGGGGACTTCAACTACCCAGATATCCATTGGGAAAACAACACAGCAGGGCACAGATTATCCAACAAGTTGAAATGTATTGGAGACAATTTTTTATTTAAGAAGGTGGAGATAGTCACTAAGAGAGAGGTTGTTCTAGATTTGATTTTGACAAAGAGAGAGGAACTGGTTGAGAACTTGAAAGTGGAAGGCAGCTTGAGTGAAAGTGATCATGAAATGATAGAGTTCATGATTCTAAGGAATGGTAGAAGGGAAAACAGCACAATAAAGATAATGCATTTCAAGAAGGCAGACTTTAGCAAACTCAGGGAATTGGTAGGTAAAATTTCTGGGAAACAAGTCTAAGGAGAAAAACGGTTCAAGAGAGTTGGCAGTTTTTCAAAGAGACATTATTAAGGGCATAAGAGAAAACTATCCCACTGCATAGGAAAGATAAGTATGGCAAGAGACCACTCTGGATTAACCAGGAGATCTTCAATGATCTGAAACTCAAAAGAGAGTCCTACAAGAACTGGAAACTAGGTCAAATTACTAAGGATGAATATAAACAAATAACACAAGTATGTAGGGACAAAATCAGAAAGGCCAACACACAAAACAAGATTAAACTAGCTAGAGATATAAAGGGTAACAAGAAAACATTCTACAAATACATTAGAAGCAAGAGGAAGACCAAGAACAGGGTAGGCCCGTTATTCAATGAGAGGGGAAAAACAGTCACAAGCCATCGTTCTGAATTTTCTTTTCCTTTAGTGAACTGCGGCTTAAATCCCTCATCTAGAGGGAGAGTTTCATGGGACTCCATCCCAAGAAAGATGATGGCTAAAGGCCGGAGAATTAACTGGGGTATTGGTAGGGTCCAAACCTTTAGGCCATCCTTGCCTAGCACTGGATGGCCCTGACAAGCAGGGTTAAGTAGCCTCCAAGGACTGGTGCTACCCTAAGGTGGGGATTTATCATTCAAATTCCACGATATGCTCCTTTCTAAAGATAGGCATCAAACCCACCACCATGAACAGACGGAGGCTGATCTATAGAAAGGCTGAATCTGTCAGAACAAGAACTGATGACAGTATTGCCAACTTCAAGCCTTATTAGTGGCCTGGGTTAGCATGCACTGTGCTGGCCTCCTTGCTACTAAAATGAAACAAGGAGTTCACTGGGTGTGGCCCCCCTCTATCTTCAACAGCTGCAGCACCAGGACTTATTATTTAGGTGATTAGACGTACAAATGATTAGTCAAGTAATTACATCTGTTTTGTTTAACGTACAGCCTATACAATTTTGAACTTAAACTCACTTATCTGTGTCATTCAAGAATATTATACAACAAATAGAAGTAATTAAACCCATTAACTGTCATGATAGGTGACGTACAAACATACAATCTCTGTCACAAAGAGTTTATAATCTAAGTATAACAAATTCTGCAAGTACCTCTGACTTTGTTGCCTTTGAACTAATTTAATCAGAATCTCTATTTGGGAAGAACTGTGTTTTTAATAGATTATAATAGGATTTTAACAGAAAATTAAAAAAATCTTACAACTGTATGGAATTTGTGATTGGAAAATTAAATGCACTACTATGTATCATTGGAGACTAAAAAAACTTTGTAGATCTTATTTCCATGATATTGTATATAAAATTAAATCACGCTAATTCAATATTAGTTAATTAGGTCAGTGATAAAGTTTCGTTTGAGAATACATTAGGTAAATCTAATTTTTCTTCTTCACAAATCTGCATTCTATTTGATGAATACCATTTGTCTCACTAATAAAATTACCTAATATTTTATTACAATCTATACTATTCTTAAAACTAACATAATATATGTCAGGACTTGTTAACAAAATTAAAATTTCAACATATTAGCTTTGTAAAAACTATAGTGTAAAAAAATAATTCCAAATATTAACCATGAAAATGCAACATTTGCTTATGAAGCAGAAACTCAACTAGAATAAGTTAAGGCTGAAATTCTCAATGCCTTTACGTGCAAAAAAAGACAAATTTCAGCAGAATAATTGTGATGCTACTGCAATAGTGGGTCAACAGTGCACAAAACTGCCACAGTACTCTACTCTGTGGAAACCAGGTGAGGTAATACGGATTAGAGGTCCAAGACTGAATTTGGTGAGGCCATACATTTATTGATCCACTGACCCACAAACTGCAATACTAGAGGCCACATCTGGGTATGGAAATTGTATGGCGGGCCATGAATGCTCACAAAATTGGGAGCTGGGGTGAGGGTTCTGGCTGAGGGTGCGGGCTCTGGGGTGGGGCCAGAAATGAGAAGTTCAGGGTGCAGGAGGGATCCGGGCTGGGGCAGGGGGTTGAGATGCAGGGGGGGGGGGGGGGGGGGGCTCCGGGGGGGGGTGTGGGCTCTGGGATGGGGATGGGGATGAGGGTTGGGGTGCAGGAGAGTGCTCTGGGCTGGGACCGAGGGGTTTGGAGGATGGGAGGGGGATCAGGGCTGGGTCAGGGGGTTGGGGCGCAGGAGGGTGTCAGGGTGCAGGATCTGGGCGGCGCTTACCTCAAGCAGCTCCCAGAAACAGTGGCATGTCCCCCCTCCAGCTCCTATGCAGAGGTGCATCTAGGCAGCTCTGCACGCTGCCCTGTTCACAGGTGCCACCCCTGCAGCTCCCATTCACCAAGGTTCCCAGCCAATGGGAGCTGTGGGGTTGGCGCGTGGGGCGGGGGCAGGGTGCAGAGCCCCCTGGCTGCCACTACACATAGGAGCCGTGGGGGGACATGCCGCTGCTTCCAGGAGCCACGGCACATGCGGAGCGGGGCAAGCCCGTGACCCCGCTCCCTTATGGGAGCTCAAGGGCCAGATTTAAACATCTGAAGGGCTGGATGCAGCCCCCGGGGCCGTAGTTTGCCGGCCCCTGCTGTACTGGCTACTCCTGCAACAGTGTCTGTGAAGCAGCTCCATCCTGGCTGAGGCTAAGTGCTTAGAGAATGCTCATAACTACCATATAATACAATACACAATATTCTTTCTGGATTTTTCTTCTTTGAAAATGGCTCCAGGTGGCCTTCTCTCTTGCAACTCTAGCCCTCTCACTTTTTACATCTCTTCCCTTTCCCCTTTCCTGTTCTTTTCTCTCTGTTCTCTTTTTTCTTGCATGTGTTCTCTTTTAGCTATCTCTTTTGATTTTTCTTCCTTTCATTCCTGTTGAATTGACAGTGCAATCTTATAGATTAAATGAAAAATCCTGCTAACGATTTTGTGCAATTACTTATGATTTGCATGTTGTCTTTCCCCATCACTTATGGTACTTCACTGTTTCATGTTACATTGTGTGCTCAAGCAACAGATTTCTAACTCATAAACTGAAAAATTGTATCATGTACACTGGGTTGCATAACATATCATCAAGTGACCCCTGACACTGATGCTTCTATATTAATTCACTCACTCTATAAAACCCTATCATTCTCTTAAAAGGTGAGTACACTGATGCAGCAAAGTGAAGAACCATTTGTTATATAATATACTCCATGATAACACTGATCTGAGGTCAAAAGCTATTACAGTGAAATCTGCCTTGAGCCACCCCTCAAAGGACCAATAACATCTGGTCCTTATTCTTCTAATAAAGGTGCAGCAGAATTATATTCAATATATTTGTGTGGTCTCTTAAGACAGGAGGTTGTTTAGGAAAGATGGCTTCAGGTACAGGTTTCATTGTATTTTCCTGGACTTCAGATCTCTAACATTTTCACTGGGAGGATTAGATTCCCCCTACCTGGCACAGGTAGGTTCAAACTGCAATCGATCTGAACTCTGCATGGACCCACTGCATACTTTTTGCAATGTGCAGACAGACCTGATATGGATGCCCAAGGGGTAATAGTGGCAGACAAACAACTGATGGTAGAGGTGGTGGAGGTGAGAGGTAAGTAAGGAACTAGAGGACGGTTGGAAAGTCCAAGTCTGGAAAGAAAGGTAACCATCTAGCAGTACAAGCCACTCCTAAAAACAATCCAAGCAATAAATCCATATTAACGTAGCTCCTCCCCATAGCAGGGAGGATGGAGGCAGGGAGACACAATGGTGGAAAGGTGATTTTGGATGTAGAAAGATAGAAGCCACAGAGGGAAGCAGTCTGGGGAGCAGCAAAGTTCAACTTTGTGCAGCTTGCAAGTTTCAACCACTTGTATGCTATGCCAGGATACAAGTCACTAGCAATTTCTAATAATTTTTCATAAACCCAAGGACAAAGCATTTCATTAGTTTGGAGCAAAGGTGCCTCTAGCAAATATGTTTCATGGCTTTCAACAACTGCCTGCTATTACCAAGGTTTTAATTATCATATCATATCTTCAGAAAACAACTTTGTAGTTGGAATACATGCAAAGGTAAATTAGTTCAGTGTCTTCCCTAAAGTCTGACTCTCTAACTCATTTAAGATCTTCATTATCTCTAAAATAATACAGGGTGTCAATGCATGGTCAGTTTTTTTAATACGCTAATCCTGATTTAGTAAGGTTAAGATTTTGTCACGGTTATTTTTAGTAAAAGTCAAGAACAGGAAGTGAGCAATAAACAAAAATTCACAGGAGCCATGACCTGTCCGTGACTTTTACTAAAAATAACCAGGGAGGGGAGAAATGACAGCTGGAGCCCCATCAGGGGGGACTGACAGCCCAAACCCCACTGGCACAGCCCCAGCTGCAGCCATGGGGATTAGGGCACGGGGTGGGGGGTGCACAGCCCTGGCTCCAGCCCCGGTCGCAGCAGTGGCTGGGAGGCAGCACACAGCCCTGGCTCTAGCCCCCGCCGCTAACAGCTGAAGTAGAAGAAGTCAGCGAGGGCTGGTAAAGTCACACAATCTGTGATTTCTGTGACCATATCGTATCCTTGCATATCAGGCATCAAGTTTCTCTCTAATAAAAATAAAACTGCAGAGAACAAAAGTTCAATAGTTTAAAACATTTACTAGATTTTTTTTTTTGGCATGCAGGCAAAGAGGTTGAGAAGGACAATATTTTTTTTCAATGTAGCAGAGCTAGCTGCATAAAAAGTTGACATTATCAGATGCTGAATACATTTAAAAGGAGCCCTTAAAATTAAATTTCAGACATCCATTCAATTTAGATGGTGACAATGGTGGCGATTTCCTTCATTTGTGGCGAGGATAAGTCCTGTCAGCTTGCAGAGTGACATTTGGTAATAAATCTAAAACAAGACAAGGAAAAAGGAGGAAAAGAAGAAAATAGCTTTAAAAAGCTTATGGGATAAACTCTGATCTCCATCTCTTTCAACCCATTTTCTCATAGTGAATCAATCTTCAGGGCAGATAAAAGAAAATGATTACTCAGACTATTTTAACTTGATGTTCATGTCTTTTTATTCAGAAAAAACAGATTGCTGAAAAAATGCTGTCTGAACCTCTCACTTAATTGTAAGAATCCATATAGCCAATACTGCAATTTTCTGCTCTGTGACTTCATGGATTACACTACAGAGACAATAAGAAACCTATGCAGGAGAGGTGGGTCAGTGAATAGGGCAAAAGGCAGGAGATCGGCAGATCTGGGGTTTACAGGCACTGTGGGCTAGTGGAATAAACAATGTGATCCAATGAGGAACCCTTGAGATTAAATCCCAACCACTAACTGGCTGTGTGACCCAGAGCAAGGAGATTGATTTCATTGTGCGTAAGTTTCTCCAACTATAAAAATCATGATAACAATACCTTACAGGGGATTGTCAGAACTAACAAATTCCATGCAAAGCTTTTAACATGTAAAATACTAAAACAGTATTATTCTATTTCTGGCTCTGTCAAAATAAATTGCTGTCGGACATTGGTTAAATCATTTGTGTGCCTTGGTCTCAGAGCTCATGAAGGAAGACATTACATTCCAGGGTCTCATATTGTGGATATGGCACTATCCTACACGGAGGCAGTTGGGTCTTGCAGATCACCAGGAAGACTGGTTTTAATTCTGGCATCTTGGATACATGTGAGCTCTATATTAAAGTGGCAGCCATTTAATTTCTCAAACTATTCATTGCTATATGGCACTCTGCAAATGTCTGATTGTTTCTTGTACAAAAGATACATTTGGGAACTTGAACATTACTTACTACCACCTGTTGCCATATCATTGATCTATATATTATGGGATACTGGTTGGAAACTGAATGTCAAGAGCAACTGTATCCCTTGGGCCTTTATAAATTTGGGTCAGATACAGAGATTCCTTTAATATTCAGTAAATTTTCCACAGGTATCCAGAAATGGCTTCAATTTCTGCCCAGCAAAGAGAGTGCACTGAATTCTGCATCTAGAATCTCATTATAACTTCAAAAGAGTCTGTGAATAATTAGTACAACTAAAAGGTATGTGTTTCTTTAACAAAGATCTGCAGTGCCCAGAGGAACAAGATTATTGAGGCAGGATTATGAATGCAAACCAAGTGAAAAACTGGATATACAATAGGACCCATTCTCAAGGACCCATCTGTGATTCTTTTAATAACGTGGCCTTTTGAGAACATTAATCTTTAATAGCACATTTATTAGTAGCAGCACAGCCCTTACTAGCTGGGAATGGAAAAAAGAAACACACTGTACTTGGCACAAGAGAGTTTGGGATACAGATGAAAGGGGAGAAATGAATGTTTCAAACTAAAACTCAACAAGGGAGATGAAAAGCTAACATATCTAGATTTTTGACTTCTTGTTACTAAGATCTCAGATAAGGTATATTCCCCAGTTGTAACAGTAAAACCAGTACATATTTTTTTAGTTTTACACAAGATGCTGATTGCAAAAACCTCCAGAGAAGGACCATTAAAAATAAAAAAATACAGACTTAGACAACCCTTCCCTGCAAAAGAAAGATGCCCCTGACTGCCCCCCAATTTAAGACTGTGTTACAAGGTCTATAACCAAAATAATACCAGATAAGCAACAAGGAAGTGTCAGTTGCCTAAGAATAACTTTGTAGTGTTTGTGATGGAAAATATCCCATACAGATTTGAGCATTGCAAAATTATTTTGTTATTTTCATTTTTGTATATTTTATCATTTTGAAAAACAAATATTATTTTGGAAAAATGCACAAAGTTCTGATATATACCATTTTAATTTCTGTAGCTTTCACCTTTTACTTAACACAGAATGATTTTAATATTAAAGAGACAGGTATATCATTGCCAACACACGTGAATTTCACAATATTTCAGTGTTTTTCTTAAAGCCCTGCTCCTAGAGACAAATGATTATGTGAGAATTTCCACTTTCATATTTTAAAAAGTTTCTA
Source organism: Terrapene triunguis (assembly GCF_002925995.2). NCBI lineage: Eukaryota > Metazoa > Chordata > Testudines > Emydidae > Terrapene > Terrapene triunguis. The sequence goes on from NW_020664583.1 coordinate 1,916,727, forward strand.
GTCCTCACAGGTGGAGAAAAGTTTGAAAAGATGGACCCTAAAGACTCAAAATACAAAAGCCAAATAAAAAGAAACCAGAATGTATTTTGTTAAAATCTCATGATTTTTAAGCCAACCTCATTATTTTGGGGGGACCTGAATGCCTGGGATTGATGATATCTCTGGGTACATGAACACACTGAGACAAAAATGTCTTCTTGTTACTCTCTACTCATTGTTCAACTATTAGGAAGCTGTACATATCTTCATAGGAACAGAAATGTAGGTCTTACATACCAAAATACTTTGATCCCTGCAGCTTGATATCCTCTCCCCCACAGAAATCTATACTTATCACTCCGAAGAAGGGCTAGTTCTAGGGATTCTATTGTCAAAGGAAAATCAGCAGGTGTGTGCCCCTTCCCCCACACAGTTATTAAAACTTTGGTGCCCTAGAAGATTCCTTATGTGCCTATATACTGCTTCTTCCAGCCCTGCTCCAGAGAAAAGTGGCATCCCATCCCAAAATGCATGCAGACAGTCATACAATACTGTGCCGTGAAGAGAATGGAGAGGAGTGGGGATAAAGAAGGCTGGATGAAGAGGGTTGAAAGCCCTTGTAGCTGAAAATGTTATTCTCATTCATGTGTGTGTGGTTTTTTTAAAAAAAGTCTTACTAAACAATTTGCCTCAGTAAGTTAAAATGATTCATTTTACATGAAAGTGTTAACCGTTCTTTCTTGTGAGAGATATTGGCTACAAAGAAAAATCTGATTGTGACATATTTCTTGTAAGTTGCAAACATTTTTTAAAAGATCAAATTATTTTAAAACCTGAATGTTAAAAGACTGCTTAAGGAGACACAATTTTCCACTCTCCCTGTAACAACCAGTATACAGTGTAATGTACTGTCTCTGTAATCCCTAACCTAGAATATTAGCCAAGTATCTTCAGCCCTTGATTTAATTTTGAAGATTAAATATAAAACTTTATTAATTCGCACTTTAGTTGCACAATCATAAAAGGCTGCAATGTCTTTGCGTAGATGAATTCCTTCAAATATATCTGACATACAAAATAACTGTCAGCTTAACCTTCTCAAGCTGGGAAACAGCATGGTTTAGATGCAAAACTGCCTCACAGAACCCATTTCAAGTCACTTAATTGCTTGTGAAATCCAGTGATTCATGAACAGTCTCCCTGCCCTCACAGAAGTTCTTCTGTATGTGATTTAATGCTTACAGTCATCATTTTGCTGCAACATTGTTCTTAATTAGAAACAACTCAGTATAGGAGGCACTGTGCAAGAGCCTGCAGTGAGGTTTGCAGTTAAAAAACCCAAAGGGTTATATATTTTAGAGAACAATGCAGGCTGCGTGTCAAGGTACTCTGTGCTGAAAGGATAATGTAAGAATTAAAAAGAAAGACAGATAAAGGGCTGAGCCAATTAATTTAGAATATCCAACGTCAAGAATTTTCACTTATTGTGAAAACTATGTTGAATCACACACATGCAGTGTTCTGTCCAATATAGTCTCTGTCCTCAATCTTTATTCTTTTATGTCTACTTTTTAAATGTCCTTTACTTTCATAGCCATTACAGTACAAATCAGTTAAGAAAGGACCTGATTTAAATTAAAGAAGCAAAGACATTTTGAGTAGTATGTCACACAGTACATTTTCCATGGAAATAATAAGGTAATATAATACCTAGGCATAACAGTATTACTTAAGGACTAAGAGGACAACCTTTACCCAGAATCTTGCTGTTTTGTTTAGTTAGGCCTTCAGTATTATTTTTAGACTTACTTCTTAAAAAAAAAAAAAAAAAAAAAAAAAAAGATAATTCTATGTTACAGTCCACATACATGAATGCGCTTAGATACTCGGGGAAATTTCTCTCTCATTTACACCTGTGCAATCCTAGCAAAGTCAATTGTCATTTCACCATTATAATTAAAAGCAGAATTTGTCCCCTGATGCATATACTGTGCTGGAAAGAACAATTTAGGCCTGTACAAAAAACAATAGGCATAAATATAGTAAAATAATTGTTTCTATGAGCACACTGAGGTTTCTTTAAAATACAAAATTATTTCATACATTGTCACACAAAGATCTCAACTCCGTGTTTTTGAGTAGCATTTGCACAGCTAGCCAAATTATAGTCTTTTCCTACTTCCAAACAGGAGCTAATTCTATTATTTTCTAATAGTATAATTTCCTTAATTTGCAGTGGAATTGTCACAAAATCCTGGCTAAGCAGGGCTGGCCTTACCATGAGGCGAACCAAGGCGGCCACCTCAGGTGCCAGACTGGGGGGAGGGAAGGGGGCGCCACTAGGACCCAGAGTGTAGAAAATTGTGTCTGCTGCTGGTGCATATGTATTATCCCTGCTCTAGATGCACAGGGATGGTGGAGTGCTGTGCTGGAGGAAGGAGGGCACAAGAAACATAACAGGCAGGCAGGAGAAAAGGTCAGAGGGAATAACAGAAAGCAGCAGGAGCTGCAGGGAGAGAGAGGAGGAGGAGCCTCTTATGTACCTCTCTAGCACCCCCAGAAGCCTGGACTGATTAACACCAGCTTCTCAGGGAGCTTCCTGTTTCCTGCTGCTTCCCTGAACCCACTTGAGGAGAACAGGCAGTCAACTGAAGTAGTAGGAGCCAGTTAGGCCCTTAACACGCTGATATCTTCCCTCACTCAGGCCCTGCTACCAGCTTGCTTGTGTGTCCCCTTCAATTGAGTGTTGAGAGCCACTATAGCTGGCACAGAACAGCAGTCATGAGTGAAAGAAGAAAATGCCCCTCTGGGGCAGCATTCAGAAAAAGAAAGGAAGCAAAGGAAGCTTTTCTATCTAAGCAGGAAGGAGCTCTCCTGAGATACATAGACACAAATGTTCACGGTGAGCCTTCCGGCCCCAGTGAGGATGTGAGTGGTGAGGAGATGCCTGATCTTCCAGTTAGTCAGAGTGCAGGTGACCTGGCAGCTACTGCAGCATCCATATCTCCATTTCAAATGGATGTAAGCATGTACATTCCTGAAGAAAAGTGTAGATCAGAGAAGAGTGTGGTGGAGGCGCAAGAAACAGCTGCTACTGAGTTTAGTTCCTTAAGTCTAGATGATCCAGGACTGTGGACCCACTTGAAAAGTAGCCTGAGGGACTTCCTTGTACTGCACGGGCCACAGCAAGTGAAAAACTTCATGTTCCCCAAAGACAATGAAAATAGAATTTCCATCCAATACACTACTGGCGTGAAATCCCAATGGTGACAAAGTGGAGAGGCCATGGCTTATGTACTCAAAAACCCAGAATGCTGCATACTGTTTTTGTTGCAAACAGCCACATTGGGTTCTACAGGAACAAAGGACTGGAAAAATCTGGCTAGAAATCTGGCATGCCATGACAAGGCAGCAAATCACCAGAGAGCATTCCATAGATGGAAAGAGCTTGAGAGGAGACTAAGGTTAAAGGCCACCATAGATGATCAGCATCAAGAGAAGACTGCATCAGTCTCTCTTTACTGGCAAAATGTTCTGAAAAGGCTCCTTGCCATTGTGAGAATGCTTGCTACCCAAAACCCAGCACTGCGTGGCACTTCAGATCAGTTGTATGAACCAAACGATGGAAACTTCCTTAAAATTGTGGAGCTGATGGCTGAGTTTGATGCTGTACTCCAGGAGCATCTAAGAAGAGTCACCACCCAAGAAATGTACACACACCACTACCTTGGAAAAACAATTCAAAGTGAGATCATACAGTTACTAGCAACAAAAGTCAAACAGAAGATTGTGGCAGATCTGAAGTCAGCAAGATATTACTCTGTTATTCCGGACTGCACACCTGACATCAGCCATACGGAACAAATGACTTTAATAGTGCGTTTTGCAACAACAACAGAACCCAGTGAAAATGTCTCTGCAATGGTGACTGTCAGAGCATTTTCTAGAATTTATTGACATTGATGATACTACAGAAGCTGGTATGACAAATGTGCTTCTTAAAAAGCTAGAAGAAATGGGAATTGCGATAGCTGACACGAGAGGTCAGGGCTATGATAATGGTGCCCACATGAGAGGAAAGAATAGAGGAGTGCAGACATGTATCCGAGAGTTAAACCCTTGAGCTTTTTTTGTCCCATGCAGTTCTCATTAATTGAACTTGGTGGTCAGTGATGCAGCATCAGCTTCTAGTGAGGCTGCTGAATTTTTTAATGCAATTCAAAGCATCTGTGTATTTTTCTCTGCATAAACTCATCGATGGCAAATTTTAAAGCAACATCTGGGAACATCCTCTCTGACACTGAAACCACTGAGTGCCACATACTGGGAAAGTCAAGTAGAGGCGATAAAGCCTATCAAACACCAAATTGGGAAGATAGATGATGCTATAGTTGCCATTATGGAGGATAATGCTATGACAGAAACTGTTTGTGGGAGAACAGTGGCAGAGGAAATGGAATCACCAGAAACATACATAACTTCAAATTCTGTGTGGCTTAGTGTTGTGGCATGACATACTGTTTGAAATAAATGTTGTAAGCAAGAGACTCCAAGGTGTTGACCTCGATATGTCTGGAGCAATGGAACAACTGGACAAAGCAAAATCATATCTACAGTCTTACCAGTCAAATGAAGGATTTCAAAACGTTCTGAAGAGTGCACAGAAGTTGGCAGAGGAACTTCACACTGAAGCTATTTTCCCACCCACTCAAGAATACAAGAGTCACCGAAGAAGACGACATTTTGATTACGAGGCACGGGATAATCCCTAAGAGACCCCAAACAACAATTCAAAGTTGAATTCTTTAACCAGGTGCTAGATTGTGCAATACAGTCAGTTGAAGAACATTTCATGCAGCTCAAGGAACAAAGCAGTATATTTGGGATGTTGTATGATATTCCAAAACGCCTCACTATTCCTGAAGAAGACCTACACCAGCAATGCAGGACACTAGAGACAATGTTGACACATGATGACATGCGCGATATTGATGCGGGTGATTTAGGCGATGAACTGAAAGCCCTTTCAAGATGCATTTCAGCAGGATCAACTCCGAAGGCTGTTCTGGAATATATGTGCACAAATAAGATGTCCACCCTCTTTCAAATGCTTTTGTTGCTCTGCGCATACTTCTAACACTTCCTATAACAGTTGCCAGTGGAGAACACAGCTTCTCCAAGCTGAAGTTAATAAAAACACATCTACGCTCCACAATGACACAGGAAAGGCTGGTCAGCTTTGTGACCATCTCAATAGAGCATGAGCTGGTCCAGACTGTGGACCTTCAGCAGGAAGCAGTTCAAATCTTTGCAGCCAAGAAGGCATGGAAAGCACCACTTTGATTATTCAAACAGATAAAAATGCCAATGTTTACTATGCAGACAAGAAAAGTTACATTTTCTGTTCAGGCGTTTGAAAGTTAAGTGTTATTTAAAATTTTTGAACATGGCATTTTAAGTTGTTAATTCTCCTTTATTGGGGTAGATAGCAGAGCAGTACCATGAGAGGAGTAGAACAGGAAGAAGGCAGAATTGAGATCTTTCAAAGTTTTGGCCCAAGCGAGGAGGTATGGGGGCATCATTTGATCTCCCTGCTTTAGGTGCCAAAATGTTGTGGACCGGCCCTGTGGCTAAGTATCACAAACTTTGATACATATAAATTATAAAACACACACACACACACACACACACACACACACACACAGTCACCAAGATTTTCAAAAGTGACTAATGACTTTGCATGTCTCTAGTTTTGGTGCCCAACTTGAGGCACCTTAATAGTGGCCTGATTTTAAGAGGGTGGATGGTCAGCACTTTCGAAAAATTCAGATTCTTAATGTTGTTCATGTTCGCCACCCAAAAACCAAGACAACGAAAATCCCTAGTCACATCTGAAAATTTTAGCTACACACAAACATATCTCTATAAAATGTGTCATATACTACGAGTTGTCCAAAACCTTACCAGCATCTTCTCCACCCCTTTTGTACTCAGGCTCTGCTGAAAAAGCAGTGGCCCACCCTTTCCCCACAGACATTTGCAGAGGAGAGCAGTTGCACGAGTGAGTACCACAGCAGCACTTCAGTGCCCGTAGGGCTCACTTGTAAAAAAAAAAAAAAAAAAAAAGCAAATAAAAAAACCCTTAGATTATGACTTCCAAGAACCCTGTGACAAATGTGCTATGAGAGAAGAATTAGATAACTATGGAACAATATAAAAGCAACTAAACATCAGTTGTTACTTGGGACTCTTGGGAGTCTCCATTAAAATGGTCTGAACTCAAGGAATGTATATGGGGAAAAATAAAAGATCACCATCTGTGATGTAAAATCATGGATTATCCTATTTTATTACACAATTGTACTCAAAAAGGGTGATATGTGCATACACCCACACCCTCCTCTGTTGACAGCTCAAAAATCAAAGCCTGTTATCTTTGCCAGAGCAGCAAGCAACAGTTCGATTTTCCAGGCAAGCCAAAGTAGGCAGTGCTGCAACTTCTAAGGCCTTAAGAACATAAGAACGGCCATACTGGGTCAGACCAAAGGTCCATCCAGCCCAATATCCTGTCTACCGCAGTGACCAATGCCAGGTGTCCCAAAGGGAGTGAACCTAACAGGTAATGATCAAGTGATCTCTCTCCTGCCATCCATCTCCACCCTCTGACAAACAGAGGCTAGGGACACCATTCCTTACCTGTCCTGGCCAATAGCCATTAATGGACTTAACCTCCATGGATTTATCTAGTTCTCTTTTAAACCCTGTTATAGTTCTAGCCTTCACAACCTCCTCAGGTAAGGAGTTCCACAGGTTGACTCTGCGCTGTGTGAAGAACAACTTTCTTTTATTTGTTTTAAACCTGCTGCCCATTAATTTCATTTGGTGGCCCCTAGTTCTTGTATTATGGGAACAAGTAAATAACTTTTCCTTATTTACTTTCTCCACATCACTCATGGTTTTATATACCTCTATCATATCCCCCCTTAGTCTCCTCTTTTCCAAGCTGAAAAGTCCTAGCCTCTTTAATCTCTCCTCATATGGGACCCCTAATCACTGCCCTTCTCTGAACCTTTTCTAATGCCAGTATATCTTTTTTGAGATGAGGAGACCACATCTGTACGCAGTATTCAAGATGCAGGCGTACCATGGATTTATATAAGGGCAATAAGATATTCTCCGTCTTATTCTCTATCCCTTTTTTAATGATTCCTAACATCCTGTTTGCTTTTTTGACTGCAGCTGCACACTGCGTGGACATCTTCAGAGAATTATCCACGATGACTCCAAAATCTCTTTCCTGATTAGTTGTAGCTAAATTAGCCCCCATCATATTGTATGTATAGTTGGGGTTATTTTTTCCAATGTGCATTACTTTACATTTATCCACATTAAATTTCATTTGCCATTTTGTTGCCCAATCACTTAGTTTTGTGAGCTCTTTTTGAAGTTCCTCACAGTCTGCTTTGGTCTTAACTATCTTGAGCAGTTTAGTATCATCTGCAAACTTTACCACCTCACTATTTACCCCTTTCTCCAGATCATTTATGAATAAGTTGAATAGGATTGGCCTTGGACTGACCCTTGGGGAACACCACTAGTTACCCCTCTCCATTCTGAAATTTTACCATTTATTCCTACCCTTTGTCTTTTAACCAGTTCTCAATCCCTGAAAGGATCTTCCCTTTTATCCCACGACAACTTAATTTACGTAAGAGCTTTTGGTGAGGGACCTTGTCAAAGGGTTTCTGGAAATCTAAGTACACTATGTCCACTGGATCCCCCTTGTCCACATGTTTGTTGACCCCTTCAAAGAACTCTAATAGATTAGTAAGACATGATTTCCCTTTACAGAAACCATGTTGACTTTTGCCCAACAATTTATGTTCTTCTATCTGTCTGACAATTTTATTCTTTACTATTGTTTCAACTAATTTGCCCAGTACCTACGTTAGACTTACCGGTCTGTAATTGCTGGGATCACCTCTAGAGCCCTTTTTAAATATTGGCGTTACATTAGCTATCTTCCAGTCACTGGGTACAGAAGCTGATTTAAAGGACAGGTTACAAACAATAGTTAATAGTTCCGCAATTTCACATTTGAGTTCTTTCAGAACTCTTGGGTGAATGCCATCTGTTACTATTAAGTTTATCAATTAATTCCAAAACCTCCTCTAGTGACACTTCAATCTGTGACAATTCCTCAGATTTGTCACCTACAAAGGATGGCTCAGGTTTGGGAATCTCCCTAACATCCTCAGCCGTGAAGACTGAAGCAAAGAATTCATTTAGTTTCTCCGCAATTACTTTATCGTCTTTAAGTGCTCCTTTTGTATCTCGATCGTCCAGGGGCCCCACTGGTTGTTTAGCAGGCTTCCTGCTTCTGATGTACTTAAGAAACATTTTGTTATTACCTTTTGAGTTTTTGGCTAGCTGTTCTTCAAACTCCTTTCTGGCTTTTCTTATTACATTTTTACACTTAATTTGGCAGTGTTTATGCTCCTTTATTTACCTCACTAGGATTTGACTTTCACTTTTTAAAAGATGCCTTTTTATCTCTCACTGCTTCTTTTACATGGTTGTTAAGCCCCGGTGGCTCTTTTTAGTTCTTTTACTGTGTTTTTTAATTTAGGGTATACATTTAAGTTGGGCCTCTATTATGGTATCTTTGAAAAGTGTCCATGCAGCTTGCAGGGATTTCACTCTAGTCACTGTACCTTTTAATTTCTGTTTGACTAACCTCCTCATTTCTGAATAGTTCCCCTTTCTGAAATTAAATGCCACAGTGTTGGGCTGTTGAAGTGTTCTTCCCAGCACAGGAACGTTAAATGTTATTATATTATGGTCACTATTTCCAAGCGGTCCTGTTATAGTTACCTCTTGGACCAGACCCTGCGCTCCACTCAGGACTAAATCGAGAATTGCCTCTCCCCTTGTGGGTTCCTGTACCAGGTGCTCCAAGAAGCAGTCATTTAAAGTATTGAGAATTTTTGTCTCTGCATTTCGTCCTGAGGTGACATGTACCCAGTCAATATGGGGATAATTGAAATCCCCCACTATTATTGAGTTCTTTCTTTTGATAGCCTCTCTAATCGCCCTTAGCATTTCATTGTCACTATCACTGTCCTGGTCAGGTGGTCGATAATAGATCCCTACTGTTATATTCTTATTAGAGCATGGAATTACTATCCATAGAGATTCTGTGGAACATGTGGATTCATTTAAGATTTTTACTTCATTTGATTCTACATTTTCTTTCACATATAGTGCCACTCCCCCCTCCCCGCCCCCAGCATGACCTGTTCTGTCCTTCTGATATATTTTGTACCCCGGAATGATCGTGTCCCATTGATTGTCCCCACTCCACCAGGTTTCTGTGATACCTATTATCAATATCCTCCCTTAACAAGAGGCACTCTAGTTCACCCATCTTATTATTTAGACTTCTAGCATTTGTGTACAAGCATTTTAAAAACTTGTCACTGTTTATTTGTCTGCCCTTTTCTGATGTGTCAGATTCTTTTTCATGTGAATGTTTCTCATCTGATCTGGCCCATACTTTATCTTCTTCCATCTTCTCCTCCTGACTAAAACCTAGAGAATCTCTATCAATAGGCTCTCCTCTAAGAGAAGTCTCTGTCCGATTCACGTGCTCCTCTGCAGCAATCGGCTTTCCCCCATTTCTTAGTTTAAAAACTGCTCTGCAACCTTTTTAATGTTAAGTGCCAGCAGTCTAGATCCACTTTGGTTTAGGTGGAGCCCATCCTTCCTGTATAGGCTCCCCCATTCCAAAAGTTTCCCCAGTTCCTAATAAATCTAAACCCCTCCTCTCTACACAATCGTCTAATCCACGCATTGAGACTCTGAAGCTCTGCCTGCCTACCTGGCCCTACGCATGGATCTGGAAGCATTTTTGAGAATGCTACCATAGAAGTCCTGGATTTCAGTCTCTTTCCTAACAGCTTAAATTTGGCCTCCAGGACGTCTCTCCTACCCTTTCCTATGTCATTGTACCTACATGTACCACAGCCACCGGCTCCTCCCCAGCACTACACATAAGTCTATCTAGATGCCTCAAGAGATCCGCAACCTTCGCAAGGGAGGATTGTGATCAGTGCCGTATTATTGCCTAGGCCGACAAGGCCTAGGCCTAGGGCGGCAAATTTGCAGGGGCGGAAGCTCCCCTCCGCGCCCCGACCCCTGCTCCAGCTCACCTCCGCCTCCTCTGCAAGCGCGCCGCCGCGTCCTGTTTCTCTCCCCTCCCAGCGCTTGTGCCGCGAAACAGCTGTTTCGCAGGGCAGGGAGGAAGGGGGGAGGAGGGGGAATGCCGCGCGCTGGGGGAAGAGGCGGGGCCGGGGATTTGGGGAAGGGATCCAATAGGGGAAGGGAGGGGGTGGAGTTGGGGCGGGGACTTTGGGGAGGGGGTTGGAATGGGGGCGGGAAAAGGGCGGAGTCGGGGCGGGGCTAGGGCGGCAATTATTTCCCAGCCTAGGGGCAGCAAAATTATTAATCTGCCACTGATTGTGATGGTGTTAAAAGACAACCCATCAGCCTGAGTCAACAGAGGGTAAATACTGAAGGCCCTGGCCCAACTAAACATAAAGCATATGGCACAGTATTAAAGAATATGAGGATCTTAAACATAAATGCATTTTCCAGAGTTCATGAAAAGCTAAATATCCATCAATTTAATTTCAGAAAGATTAAATGTTGTGTGATTTGCAGAATGCACAAGAAACTTCTGATACGATCAGTCCTCCTGTAAGTAGTTACAAGCCCTTCACGACTGATTCTCTGCCTGTACTGGTAGTAGAGAGAGTGCCCTACATCATTGGCTTACCCTAAAAATCAGAGATCTAGATTTCACACCAGGTGGACCTTATCCATAATAATGTTGTGTATTTACAATTTTAAATTTTATTTTCCAATACCTAGTCTCAATTATGAATTTCCATTTCAGACTAGTGGCATTAGCAGGATTGTATTTTATATTAAAGCAAGGAGAAAGCTAAACATCTAACTAAAAGTGAGAGTCAGACTCAGTAACAAGAGAATAAAAATCCAAAACAGAACAGGCACTATGTAAAGCAAGGACTTTACGTTTTGATAATCACAGTAGCACGTTTTGATGAGAGAATGAGACACAGCCTAACAAGTAGCCTGTGGTTTATGCCCTTATGGCTTATGATACACGGGAGGTCAGACTAGATAATAACAATGGTCCCTTCTGGCCTTGGAATCTATGTGACTGGGACAACCAAATATGAAGTCTTAGTTGCCTGCGGACAGTTGGATGATTAATGATCAGATTAATTATTCTCATTAATCACGCCTAACAAAATTCAAGGTTTTGGTTTTAATCCATACAGATTTAAATTAAATCCTAAAATGTCTGGATGTAATACCATTCATACCAATCCAGAGCTAGCTCTTTCTCTCCTCCCCATCTACTGCAAATGCCTTGCCATCATTTGAGCCGTACAAACTCAAGTGAATTCAGTTACCACAATGAGACATGAAGAAAAAGTCAATCTCTAGGTTACCAGTAGCCAAGACCCAAATCATACAGAGCTGTCTAAATTAAAATAAACATTTTGAATTATAGCAGGAGACAGTGCAGTCTATGGAGTGCTGATTAAATCTGCCTTTATCCAGCATTTTCTAATCCAGTACTTGTTGTAACTAATGAATGACCCAAACTTCACTAATACATTGAGGTTTCTTTTCTGGGGGGTCCCCTATAACTTATAAGCAGAGATCTCTGGTAGTTTTTCTGTGTCAATGGTCGGAACTGTAGCTTGGATGAATCATACAGGAACTGATCCTGCATTATAAAATTATCAAGTTTAGCAATCATGCAACCAGGTTTGCTTTTGTTTGAGGCAAAAAGATAGCGGGCATCATTTACAGAGCAGAACTGATGAGAAACAACCATTTTTGTGTGCATGTTTGCCTGACGAATTCCCAAAAAAAAATATAAAATCAAAATATAAAATCATACTGGGAGAAAAAAATTGTACATTATATTCTGTGATCCAAGACAGTTGCCACCGAACAATCTGTGAGCAACATTCTGACATTTCATAAAGTATAACTCTACCTGACACTTTAGAGTGTGAAAAAATGATTTTTGGTACCTTAGAGGCAAGGTTGCCATAGGAACTCCTTCCCCCCCCCCCATTTAATTATATGAAATATAAAGCACACAAATTATCCAGGTGAACTGCTAGAGTTCCACTTCTGCAGTCCTTACTGATTTATTTAAATGGTTGTTTCTGAGATTAGATAATATACCTCTATAAAGTTACAATATACATATTCAGAAGATCAGAATCCTTTTGTATTATTTGAATGCTAACGTTTTTATAGATAATTTTGTTTAAAGAGCCTTACAAACAAACAAATTAGAAATTGTCTCTGAAAGGGTCCTCTTATTTATGTTCCAAATTAGGTATAGAGTATGAGTTTCAGGCCAGAAGAGACCATCAGACCATCTACTTTGACTTCCTGTATATCACAGGCCACCAGCACCATCCCAGCCATCCACACACTAAACCCAACAATGAAATTAGACCAAACTATTATAGCCTTCAGGAGACTAAACTATCTGTGCCAGAGGCAAAGGATAGGAGGGACCAAGGTGCACCAATGCCCGAGTTCTCCTGTGCCGGTCCAGAACTGATTACGTGAGATATACTCAGATGATCCCGGCAAGCGATCTGCACCCCACACTATAGAGGAAGGCAATCTCCCTCCTCCATCCTCAGTCAAGGTCATTGCCAATGTGAGTTGAGAAGATACATGACATATATGGGCATAATTTGTGTGCTGGAGCTCAGAGTCACAGGTCACAAAGAGGTGTATTTTTGCCATCGGAATAACATCGTGAGTATCAGGTCACTGATAGTTTAAGAAAAGGGGTTAGATATTGGTCACAAAAGGCAGTGAAATAGGTGGGATTTACTCTATATAGAGTCTGATCCCACATTCCTTGTTATTTAACAAGTAATATTACAAAACAAATTCATCAAGTGTCACTACTGCAATAGTCATGGTGTGGGACCATGATCCTGAGAGACAGAGAGAAGGGGATGGTCCTGGAGATCCTCAATAAATGGTCCACATTTCAAAAAAGCTTCCCAACCCCATGGCAATGTTTGAATTCCAAAATCAAATACTGGCTGTTTAAAATGACGTCTAGAGGATGGCATTTTTACTTAAAAAAAAGCAGAAACGACAAACTGTTTTGAATATATATCTAATGGTCAGAGAAGCGCTGTGGCAAACAATGAGACAGGAATATGTGCTAACCAAATATTAGCAAAGACCCTTTATGGGATTGTGATGGGGCACCTGCCCTGAACTGGCCCTGAGAGGGTTAAAACCAGCCTCGGGAGGCTGAGCGGCAGGCAGCCAAAGGAGTGTACAGGGGAAACAGACAATTAGGGCAGCAGCTGGACCAGCCAATCAGGGCCCAACTGACCCATATAAAAGGAAGCTACAGGCCAGAGCAAGGTAGTCTGCTGCAGGGAGCCCTAGAGAGAAGATTGGCTTCCTAGAGGGCTACAGAGAGACCAGCACCTGGGGAAGTGCAGGTGCTAGCAGGGACTGTGGGAACTAGAGAGCGCTCCTGGCGGGCTGCCAGGACTTACAGGCTTGAGGCCCTGGGAAGAGGGCAAAGGAGCTGGAGCCAGAGACAGGAGCAGAAGGAACTGAGGCTGCAGGGAAGTGGCCCAGGGAACAGAGACAGTGAGCTGGAAGGAAGAGGCAGCAGGACACTGCTGTTTGCAGGGTCCCTGGGCTGGGGTCCAGAGTAGTGGGCAGGCCTGGCCCCCACCGTCCACTTGCCGCTGAAGAAGCGGCCAGGTTATGGACTGCCAAACCATTGTGAGGAGCAGCTAGACTGTTGCGGAAGGAGTCCCCCGGAAGGGGGGAACCCAGATTGTGACACGGCCAGAGGGCTGTGCCAAGAAGCAGAGGCAGTGAGACTGGAACTGCAGTGGGTCTACAGGCGGAGATGAGGTCAGTAGAGCCACTACCACCAGAGGGCACACCCGCTGACCAGAGCTAATTCCCGAAATGGCCAGCAAGAGGTGCCAGTGTGGTGAGTGATTCCGTGACAAAGATCAATACATCAAAACTTGCCCACCTTTTCCATTAAAACTCAGCCAAAGCCATGAAAACTTAGCTGTCTTATGTTGTGCAATAGCTAGACTTCTCTTGTGAAGGGCAAGGACTTGAGCAATATTGCATTTCTTGTAGTTTTTCGTGCATGACAACTGAAAAAATAAAACGTTCTTATTAAAAATGTAATGGGCATTTCAGAGCTTTTATTCTGATAGTGTTTCTTTCAGCATGCTTAATATTTTCTATAACCACCATGTAGTGTAGCTTACAGTCAGATTCCAAGCAAATAAAACTCTACAGGATAAAAACCAAGTACACCTCTACCTCGATATAACGCTGTCCTCGGGAGCCAAAAAATCTTACCGCGTTATAGGTGAAACCGCATTATATCAAACTTGCTTTGATCCACCAGAGTGCACAGCCCCGCCCACCCCCCGGAGCACTGCTTTACCACGTTATAGCCAAATTCATGTTATATCGGGTCGCATTATATCGGGGTAGAGGTGTATTAGAATAAAGGAAATCTAAAGCTGAAATAGTAAAACTATGCCTCTCTTTCTGTCTCAGTGCAATTATATAATGATGTACATCCTTCATGCTGGATTATTCACTAGACCTAAAACTTGTTTGAAGATTATCTAATCCAAAGATTTGTGATGGGTAATTACAGTTAGGAGAATATTGTCCTTTATGAGGAATTTGTGCTGGAAGAGAGATTAATAACAGTAAATGCCTTATGAATTTAAAATTGCTGTTACTATTCTTTTAAATACCAAGAAGAGGTGCAATCTTCATCTACACCAAAAAATGTGTTTTGCTAATTATTTTTGTCTCTTGAGCAGTTAAAAAAGTTCATTTTAATTTATATCAATGTCTATGGGTGTCAACCCTTCAGGATTGTCCTGGAGTCTCCAGGAGTTAAAAATTAATCATTAATTAAGGATAATATGTGATGAAGCCTCCAGGAATTTGTCCAACCAAAGTTGGTAACCCTATCAATGTCCTAGGCTGGATACATAAATAAAGTCCTGACCCTGCAACTGACTGCATTCTGGCTCTGTCCATTCAGAGTCATATTGAACTTGATGCTACATGCAGTCAGTTGCAGCTCTGAGCCCAATACCCTCACACCAGCAGAGGGAACAAAGAGATGCCTTGATTTCAAAACCAAGCTTGAAATACTCTTCCAAGGTGAAGAATCTGCTCATTATGGAAACTGATCCACAAGTGATGTCTGTTTTAGGTCACTCCAAAATACGATAATATGGACATCACTCTTCCAATGACTTTCCCTTTTTAAACAGAAATAACTGAAGTAAAATTAAATTGATTATATTTTCCATACCAGATATTATTACCCAATGCCAAATTCCCAAATTAGTTCCTAATTCTGATTTGGCTAATTTTAAAGATTTTCTATACTGCTGTATATATTTCATTATACCCTGATGTCCAAATTATGTCCCAGGTCTAGACTTCTAATGGCAATTAATCAATACACCTTGTTGCTTTGCAATTTGGAATATTATTTATACATTTATAATGTACACTTATAATATTTATAACATTTATAAAGCCAGTGTTTTCTTAATGAAACTTTTTGCAAAGCTAGTGTTTTATTAATGAAACTGCTTTACACAAGCATATTTTTACAGATGAAATTATCTTAAAGATTTGATACAGTCAAATCAATACATGGGAAGATAGGGAGGAATGTTACTAATAAAACGAAAGTAAACAAAGCTACACCATAACCTCAAAATATTTCAGTAGGAAGGTTTTTAATGGTCACAATTAAGAAATGGAGAGAGTTGGGTTTCTGCGGTTTAAATACCCCAATCTGTTCTGGTAAGCTTTCCATCTGGATACTTTTGACTGGCACATAGTCCACTCTTAAGACATTAAGGTTTGGTACCATCACTAGCCCTTTCATATCAAATTACTATGTCCTTTATGTAACAGCAACATGTTGCTACAACAACACACAATTCATGGCTAACTGGAATAAAAAGCATAGGCTGTGGGTCCAGCTAATATGAGAATGATATAGTAGACAGGGCTAATTAGAATACTAGTCCAGACACTTTGCTGTAAGAAGCAGTACCCAAAGACTTGGGAAGAATTAAAGAATATTTATCCAACAATATTCAGGAATAAGCGTGTGGAAAGCTTCTTCTACACACCCACATGACTGCATCTGTGAACGTTTCAGCATTTGATCCATAAGTGCTTGGAAAAGAAGCAGTGAGATTTCTAAGTGGAGATGGAGTGACAAAATTCCTCAGCAAGAGCAAACCTCCATTTTACCTAACAAGCTGCCTTTGCTCTTGGGTGAATGAGATATAGTGACCAACAGAAAACCTTTTGTCCTACAATTCACTAGTAAAATCACAACTACCCAGATAACAGGGGGTCCAGAGGCTCTTTTCTCCTCCTTAGAAGCATGGCTAGATCCTAAAAATACTACACTCTTTCTTTAGTGCAGGAAGCAGAGCGTGGTTGGTGAACAGTGCCAGGAGTAGTCCTAAAGATCACTGTTGCAGGAACTAGACTGGAGGAGGTCATTGTTGATTTGCTAAGAGCAGTTTTGGTTCAGTGGAGGAAGTGAAACCAGATTGCAGGGATCCTGAAGAGACTCCAGTACTGAAATAGCCTCCAATCTTCTCACTGACTGCATGGGTGAACCCATGCCTCTGCATGGAGTGCTGTTGGCTGAAACATAATTCCATGTAGACACAGGAGTCCCCCTGTGTGGAGCTGGTTGCAGGATCAAGACCTCAGAGGGAACAGTAATATCCCTTGAACCACTAGCACAGAGGCAGGCAAACTTTTTGGCCCGAGGGCTGCATCGGGTTTCGTAAATTGTATGAAGGGCCAGTTAGGGGAGGCGGTCGTGGCCCAGCCCCCACCGCCCCACCCAACCCCTCCTCTCATTCCTTACGGCCCCCCGGGACCCTTGCCCCATCCAACCACCCCTTCTCCCTGTCCCCTGACTGCCCCTGGAACCCCTGCCCCTGACTGCTCCCTGCCGCTCCATCCAACCCTCCCTCCTTCCTGACTGCCCCCAATCAACCCCCTGTTCCCCCCCGACCCCTATCCACACCCCCACCCCCCGACCACCACCCCAAACTCCCCTGCCCTCTATCCAACCCTCCCCTGCTCCCTGCCCCCTTACCGCGCTGCCTGGAGCACCGGAGATTGGAGCCAGGCCATGCCGCCGCTGCCGCCGCCACCATGCAGCACAGAACACCGGGTCAGGCCAGGCTCTGCAGCTGCGCTGCCGCAAGTGCTCACAGCCCTGCCGCCCAGAGCATTGCACCGGCGGCGGATCGAGCGAGCTGAGGCTACGGGGGAGGGGGAACAGCAGGGGAGGAACCGGGGGATGGCCTCCTGGATCAGGAGCTTGGGGGCCGGGCAGGACGGTCCCGCGAGCCGGATGTGGCCCGCAGGCCGTAGTTTGCCCACCTCTGCACTGGCAGCACTTCCTGCAATATCCTGTTTTTCCTTAGAGGGTTCTCAAGCAAGTATTGAGCAGGAGTAACACTGCATAGTTTATGCCATATGATGAAATCTCACAGTCCGAGATGGTGTGGCTGCAATCTGTTATGAATACAGGTTCACTTAGAGATGGAAACAACCTGCCTCCTTAGTTTAAACAAACTGTTGATGCTACAGAACACCATCTCTGAAAGCACTTTCCTTTAGTCTAAAGCTACAAACCTGATTCCAAGCTAGCCAGTTCACTGTACAGTGTGTTTCCACCACAATCCTGAACAATCATTTTTCCAAAATCCTTTTAAAACAACAACATATCATGCTAGTTATTGAAAGCTGGTTCACAACCCATACAAGTTAAAAACTGCAAGTCAGGCATTCAAACAAATGACAGTGTTACAAAAGGAACAAGTCTTTACCATATTTTCCCTATTTCTTCAAAGAATTATACAAATATAGGGCTAAGAGAGACCTCGAGAGGTCATTTAGTCCAGCCCCTGCATTAAGGCAGGACCAAGTAAACCTAGACCATCCCTAACAGTTCATCTAATATGTTCTTAAAAACCTCCAGTGATGGGAATACCACAACCTCCCTTGGAAGTCTATTCCAGAGCTTAACTATTCCTATAGTTGGAAAGCTTTTCCTAATACAATAGTACCTCAGAGTTACAAACACCTCAGGAATGGAGGTTGTTCATAACTCTGAAATGTTTGTAATTCTGAACAAAACGTTATGGTTATTCTGCTTTCCCTTTATTCTTATTTTTTTTAGTTGTTTACATTTAACACAGTACTATACTATATTTTCTTTTTCTTTCTTTTTTCCCCCTGCCTGATTGCATACTTCCAGTTCCAAACAAGGTGTGTGGTCAGGGTCAGTTCATAACTCTGGTGTCCGTAACTCTGAGGTTCTACTGTATGTAACTTAAATCTCCCTTGCTGCAGATTAAGTCCATTGCTTCTTGTCCTACCTTCAGTGGACATAGAGAACAACTGATCCCATCCTCTTTATAGCAGCCCTTAGCATACTTGAAGACTCTTATCAGGTCCCCAACTCAGTCTTCTTTTCTCAAGACTAAATATGCCCAGTTCTGTTTTTAACTTTTCTTCATGGGTCTGGTTCTTTACACTTTTTATCATTTCCCCCCCCCTCTCCTCTGGACCCTCTCCAATTAATCCACATATTTCCTAAAGTGTGACACCCAGAACTGGACACAGTACTCCAGTTGAGGCCTTTCCAGTCCCAAGTAAAGCAGGACAATTACCTCCTATGTTTTAGAATAAGTCTCCTGTTAATGCATCCCAGAATGATATCAGCCTTTTTTGTAAATGAATTATATTGTTGGCTCATATTCAATTTGTGATCCACTACAACCCCCAGATCCTTTTTAACACTAAAATTGCCTATTTTATCTCTGCAAATGTATCATACATGCCTTCTGCACTGAAGTAAAAAATTCACTAAAATTAAGTAACTTCAAAAACAAAGCTATCTTTAATAAACCCTAAACAATGATCATCCTTGGCATAAAGGCCACGATATTTTCATTAGTAATATTTTGCCAAGCAGCAACAACAACAAAAAATGGAACTCCTTTCCATACACACACAAAACAGAAAAGAGAAATAGATACAAAGTTTCTATATGAAGTCCTCTCCAGGAATAAAATAGCCTGAAAATATACCAGTTTGGGTTGCAATCCCATAATATTTTAGATGTTTAGCAGTGTTAGCCCTGGTGAATACTTGGAGAGAAGACCTCAGGTGCTGGAAATTTGGTAAGGGCTCTACTAGCTCTTAGTGTGAAACCAGTTAAAATGTGACACTTTCCCCAAACCGGGGAAAAGTCGCCTGATTGTGTTATAACACAAAACTCAGGCCAGATTTTCTAAAATGTTCATAGATTAAGGCTAGCAGGGACCATTATGATCATCTACTCTGAGCTCCTACATAATACAGGCCAAAGAACCTTACCCAATACTTTTGGCATCAAGCCCATACATTCTGTTTGAGCTACAGCATATCTTTTAGGACAATATCCAATCCTGATTTAAAGATTGCAAGTGATGGAGAATCTACCATGACCCTAAGTATGTTGACCTTCAGATAAATCAGGGCTAAGCTTCATATACGTGCGTGGGACTTTGGGTGGAAATCATGTGTTTTTTATTCAAACCTCACAATGAAGTAAACAAAATCAAACCACTCCCCAATCTGCAAACGGAAATTGTCAGTTTCTCATACCAGACCATATATAAAACCACTCTCCAAGCTACTGTCAGAGAACACTGCACTTCTGCAGGTATTATGTTTAGAAGAAATATAGCACTTAAAGACCTGATCAGCTGCAGTCATGACACACCGTTATTATTATTTCTGAGCACATTGTAAAAAGCATAGTCAACACTGCAGTTTTTTGAAAATGAAAGCAATACATCTGGGGAAATAAGTGACTGACACTAAAACACAGTAGATATATTATTATTATTATTTACTTAAGTTGTTGGGATTTACTGAGGAAGACAGATTTTTGTAAGCTACTGATGTACACACACACACACACACACATTATATATATATATATATATACACACACACATTATATATATATATATATATACACACACACACACACACACACATATATACATATTATTAATGTCTTTATTATGTTTAAGCTCCTTGGACAGTATTTTCCAAATACTATTTTTGGCTGCATTTGGATCACTGCTGATTGCTACATATTTTGTAGTACTTCCAAGGCATCCATTTATGCAAACTGCAGTTCAGTTTTATCAATCTAAAACAGCACAGAATGAATTCTTGCTGGACCGGCTAGTGCACTTATGGAGCATGCATTAGCATTTGAAAGTCCTCCATTTGTAAAAAATATTCCACTTTCTTCACAAGTTTTTGAGACAATGCTAAATTATTGCCTATTTTGATAAAAAAAAATGCTAAAATCCTTGGGAAATCTCACAGTAATGATAGCTTGTGTCCTTTTATGAGTCTGAACAACAGCAAGAGCCAACAGGGTTATGTTCCAAGGAAAAACTACTTGTGATGCACCATGTAAGATCCTGGCCTTTTGTTTCCCCTGGCTTCTGTATTCTTTTTTTTTACCACGACCACCTTTTACCTATTTTTCCTCATTTGCTCTCTACTTCTGTTCATCTCACTGTCTCTCATTTTCCTGTCTCATAGCTCCTCTCCTGCTCTCACCCCTACCTCTCTATCTAATTTTCTTTCCCCAAGCCATTTCTATTCTCCTCTCCTCCTTACCTCTCTCTGCTTGCCCCTCCCCTTTTTTCCCTTGCCACCCATCTGCCTTTCCTCTACCACATGCCACTCTTAAAATATGCTCTTGGAATTAGATACTGCTAGTATTTCCACCAGAAGCACTACTAGTAATAATCATCAGGCATTTGATGGCAGTGCCACGTATGCCAAATTGCTCTAGGGAGCTAGGAATCGTACAGCACTGAATTGAGTTTGCACACCCAACCTTAGTCAAATTCTATATTTGCATTTTGTTTCAAACTTCTCTTCCATTTATTTTTGCCACTTCCCTGTTGTGATGACAGTCTGAGGATGAGCAGGCCCAACGACATCCATTAAAAGGGAAATACAGACATTTTATATGAAGCCCCAGAGGCATAGACATGGCCTAGGATCTTCAACGAAGCCTACGGGGGTTGGGTAACCAAATCCCAACTACATGCAATGGGAGTTGGCTGCCTGAACTCCCATAGGCTCCTTTGAAAATCCCACCCAGAGGAACCAACTTCAGAATACTCACCACAGGGCTGGTTTTCTTTCTCTCTTGTTCCAAATCTGATTACCTTAGTGAAGTATTTTTTATCCTACTGGGTTTCTTCTGCATCCAGAATCTACCAGCATTTGCTCCTGAGCACCATATTTGATCAAGTAGGGCGAGTTTGAGAACACTGATTTATAGTCTCACTCAGTGGCAGGAATGCAACATCATAATTTCCCACTGAGATGTGAGCAACTGCAAAATACTAACCTGTGAGTTTCTCTTAACTCTTGATGTCTGTGTGTGTCAAAGGGTGGCTGACACTGGTGGGCCCTTCCTGCTGGCCCCAGAAAAACAGCCTGGTCCACACATACTCTAACAGTATAACTAGGTCGGCTAGGAGTGTGATTTTTTTTTTTTTTATTGAAATGGTTATACAACTCCTAGCATGGACACACTTACGTTAGTACAAAGGTGCTTTATACAGGCCTAGCTCATTTCTGTATGGAAAGGATAATGAGCTATACCGGTATGAGACACCATTATACTTGGGGTGGGCACTACCCTGCTTTAACTATACCAGTATAGTTAAAATATGCACGCACGCACCCACATATGCATTTATAGGGAGGTGAGAAATATTATTCCACCTGCCTGTGTCAAAAGCTTATGCAGAGAATGGAGACATACTTCCACATGATTGTGCTAAGAATTACTTGTAAAATGCCTAGGAAATTAAATCCCTCCAAAGAGGAAGAGCCATATCTGTGCATTTAACAAGTGAAAAAGTAGGACACTGAGTAAACAATAAACAACACTCAGCAGGAGGATACAAGGCAACCGCACAGAAATATCTTGAAGTCCTAATAATCAGCATGAGGCCCTTAGAGCTGAACTCAATAAGAAATGCTTGTTGACTTTATTATCTCATTCAGTATGACTTGTTTTCTGGTGAAATAACTAGCTCTGACCATGGGAGCTCTCTCTAGTAGTGGGTTACAAAAGAGAATTAAACTACTCTGTTGCCCAGCTGTTTTAAGTTGTTGGCACCTGACAGAAAATGACTGTCTATGCCCCATGTCAAATAGAAAACAAATGTAAATGTCCTGTATGTCAACATTTAAAATATCACCCTACTGACTGGAGTCACTGGATACAGCTGATAACTTCTAAATAACTAGTGTATGTGAATGTAATAAGAGAAAGTACAGACCAAGCCAACATATCTGCAGTTCTCTGGCTACCTGCCTTCAGTCAGTGCACCTAAATGCAGACCAAGCCAGCATTTCTGCAGTTCTCTTGGCTACCTGTGTTCAGCCAATGCACCCAAAGGCAGAAGTATCTGATCCAATTAAAGCTACAATATTTGAGTAGAGCTGGTCAAAATTTTTCATCTAAAACTTATTTTAGGATAAATACAGATTCAGTGACACTGAAGTGTTTTGTGAATTTGTGTCAATTTCACTGAATTGGGTTTTTTTGGGGGGTGGGGTGGGGAACATCCAAAACATTGAACTATTTTGTTTTGACATTATTGAAATGAAACATTTTTACTTTTTGGATGAAAACAACTTTTACTTTGAAAATTTCCTTTAAATTTTTTAAGTTTAAAAAATTAAAGATCTAAACAAAACACTTTGTTTGATCTGCAGTGAACTTTTTCGAGTTTTTGATTCGCTGATGAAAATTTTCATTTTTAGTTCTATCCCAAATGTGTTTTTTTTTTAATTTTTGAAATTGCCAACTAACCAAAAAATCAGTTATTTGCCCAGCTGTATATTTAAGTTTTTACTAAAAGTGTTCCTATACATTGATGCCCGCAAAGTATGTACAACTGTCTCCATACTTACTGTAGTTTTACTTTTCCTGCGTCAGAGTCTCACTTAGAGCCTGTGGCTATTGAAGTCAATAGCAAAAATTCAACTGACTTTAGAGTGGTAGGATGAAGCCCTTACTCTGGCTGAGTACTACCCTCTCACTGAAATCTCCGTGAAATCAATGAGACTACTTAATGTGATTTAGGTACTACTCAGAGTAAGGAAGGGTGGCAGAACTGGACCTTACTCATGATTTAAATGATTGTAAATGCAAAAGGTGCTAGAGTAAGCCTTGCTGACAAAACCAAAAGCTCAAGAAAAACAGATGAAAAATAAAACCTAAATGCAAAAAACATGACATCAGGCAACTGATAAAAGAATATCACTTGGAGAATACAAGACTACAGATACACAGGCTTCAGCTATTGATGGAATCTCATTCCTAGTAACTACAATCCCTGCAGAAACTGATCTGTCACTTTTGTTTGACAGAGCCCCAAAACACTTCCTAATCTGGCTAGTACTGTAGTGTCTGTCTTAATGCTCCACACAACAGTGTTCTGTCTGAGAAGCAGCTGGAGCTGTACTGAGAATACCTACCTGGAGAAGTGCTGCTGGCTTCTCCCAGTGAGTGCTTAAAACCTAGTGTTTGTAAAGTGCAACTTGGCTATTGACAACTCCAGTAACTAACTGTAAGGATAATTAGGAAAGTTATCAATGGTATTTAATTAGTGTCACTGAATGATATCCATTTATAAACTATTAATTCCAGATTCAAATCTTTTCTGTTCTAAGCATATGGAAATAATGGGTTTCAGTGGGGTAGCCGTGTTAGTCTGTATCAGCAAAAACAACGAGGAGTCCTTGTGGCACCTTAGAGACTAACACATTTATTTGGGCATAAGCTTTCGTGGGCTAAAACCCACTTCATCAGATGTATGGAGTGAAAAAAAACCAGTAAGCAGACTATATATTATAGCACATGAAAAGATGGGAGTTGCCTTACCAAGTGGGGGGCCAGTGCTAAAGAGCCAATTCAATTAAGGTGGAAGTGGCCTACCTTCTTGTCAACTACAGTAACTCCTCACTTAAAGTTGTCCCGCTTAACGTTGTTTCGTTGCTGATCAATTAGGGAACATTCTCATTTAAAGTTGTGCAATGCTCCACTCTTACGTTGTTTGGCTGCCTGCTTTCTCCACAGCTGGCAGCCTCCCTACGCCCCCCTCCCCCACAGTGCCTCCCGCCCGCCGGCAGACTCCGCGGGCTCAGCACCTTCCCCCCTGCCTCCTGCCCGCGGCAATCGGCTGGCTTGCGGCGTTTTGGAGGCAGGAGGGAGGGGGAAGGAGCGAGGACTCGGCGCGCAGGCTCCCCCTCCCTCTCGTGCCTCCCGAACGCGGCAAGCCAGCTGATTGCCCCAGGCAGGAGGGAGGGGGGAGAAGCGAGGACTCAGCGCGCAGGCTCCCCCTCCCTCCTGCCGGCGGCAATTAGCTGGCTTGCGGCGTTTGGGAGGCAGGGGGGAGGCGCGCCAAGTCCTCGCTCCTCCCCCCTCCCTTCTGCCCAGGGCAATCAGCTGGCTTGCCACGTTCAGGAGGCAGGGGAAGCCTGCGCGCCGAGTCCTCGCTCCTTCCCCCTCCCTCCTGCTTCCAAAACGCCGCAAACCAGCTGATTGCCCTGGGCAGGAGGGAGGCGGGAGGAGCGAGGACTCAGCGCACCTCCCCCCTCCCTCCCCTGCCTCCTCCGGCGGCAATCAGCTGGCTTGCGGCGTTTTGGAAGCATGAGGGAGGGGGAAGAAGCGAGGACTCGGCGTGCCTCCCCCCTCCCTCCCCTACGCAGCAATCAGCTTGCGGCGTTTAGAAGGGAGGGGAGGGAGGGGGGAGGAGCCAGGATGCAGCGAGCGAAGTAAAGGTGGAGGAGGTGGGGAGAAGAGGCGGGTCAAGGGTGGGGGCTTGGGGGAAGGAGTGGAGTGGGTGGCTGAAGGTCGAACCCCTGCCTCTGGTGTTTGCAGAGTAGGGGAAGCTTCCCTGGAACCTAACCCCCCCATTTACATTAATTCTTATGGGGAAATTGGATTCGCTTAACATCGTTTCACTTAAAGTCGCATTTTTCAGGAACATAACTACAACGTTAAGTGAAGAGTTACTGTATTGGAAATGAGCCACCTTAATTGCATTGGCCTTGTTAGCACTACAAAAGTAATTTTCCCTCCCTTGGTATTCACGCCTTCTTGTCAACTGTTGAGAATAGGCCACTTCCACCTTAATTGAATTGGCTCGTTAGCACTGACCCCCCACTTGGTAAGGCAACTCCCATCTTTTCATGTGCTATAATATATATATTGCTTACTGTTTTTTTCACTCCATGCATCTGATGAAGTGGGTTTTAGCCCACAAAAGCTTATGTCCAAATAAATTTGTTAGTCTCTAAGGTGCCACAAGGACTCCTTGTTGTTTTTATGAAAATAATAGTCTCTCATACTATCAAATTGTGATTACAGCTAGTATAGACAGCTAATGTGGCACAGTGATGTAAAATGTTTAAGCTGCAAACTATGAAATAACACAGATAAAGTGTTAGATCAAATGTCTATTTCATATTACTTTATGTAATAGAGTTACTTATATTAAAACAAATTCTTAATTTTAACAAAATGGTTTTCTTGTTTCATTCTTTGGATTTAGTATCTGACAGATGCCAATAACTAAGGTAATATTTGATATCCTAACAAATTTCAAAAAGAAGCCAATGGGTCACATAATTGTTTTCTTTTCTTTGTATTAAAAAGGAAAATAAGTGCTAGAGGACCTGAAGCTTCCAGTGGAGCTGGAATTGAGAAGAGGAGACAGGAGGCACTAGTATATTCGTCAGGAGACGCTTATGATGATATATTTGCCTTGTACCCAATTCACTTCTATTGAGGGCAGAGGTTCCTATCTTGTGGTACATAGAGAGCTGACTAATTATGTGGTGCTCACTCTTTCTTTCCAGCTGAGAAGCAGCAGTAGAGATACAAGGGGAGATTGAAATGAAGAGCAAAATTAGATAGTGTCTTCACTTTTACAAAGATGAAACATCTTATTGAACCAGAATTGTATAATCAGTTTCCCGTGTAAGCAATTTACATAGTTGCCATACAGTTGTTGTCATGAATAGGAAAGGGGGAGGTCCTCAAGACAGCAAATGGTAAGGAAGTTAGCCCACCATCTATTAAGATGTGGACCACAACATGAAAAAGTTTAAGGAGTTCTGATTTATGGAATAATTTTGTTTTGGAGGGATGGGGATTGAGATAGTCAACTGAACTTCTCAGTTGAAAAATGTTGCACAATACTTCACTTTCAACAGAATTCAGCTGGAGAAATTTGAAACTATTAGATTTGCTGCTGTAGCTCTGAATGAGGCTGGGATTACATGCCTCTCCAGCTATCAGACAACAACCTCAGCCGACATCTTCTTCTTAAAGCCACAATGGACAGCAACTGAATGTGAAATATGCCAACAGCCCAATCATAAGAATGTAAAGTCTAGAATGTAGGTCTACACAGCAATTAGACATCCATGGCTGGCCCGTGCCAGTTGACTTAAACAGCCCCTTAGCCCGACCCCAGGAGCCTAAGTGCGGTTTAGACTCTTGGGCTGCAGCCCAAGCTCTGGGACCCTTCCATCTCACAGGGTCCTAGAGCCCAGGCTCCAGCCCAAACATCTACACCACAAAATAAACAGTACCAAATCAGCACAAGCTGCATGTTTTTAATTGCAGCGTAGACATAACCTAAAATACTCACAGAGTATTGCTGTTAGCTTTACAGTTGCCACAGCCCATGAGAAAAATAATGTATCCGCATGTTACAGAGAATGTATGAATGTAAGAAATGTATACGGTAGCTTCCTACTAGCCCTCAGTCATTACAGGAGAGAGAGAGGACAGAGGGAAAGCTTCCCTAGTGATTGATACCTTGAGTATCATTATATAGATAACTATTAGCAATCGGAATATTATTCTCCCTCTCTGCCTATTAGCATCACAGAGTCTTAAATATATTGTGCATACAATTTAATATGCCATTTTAGAACAGCAGCTGCTAGTTCCACATCTTTTCCCTTTGCCTGAATCCTTTATTTGTTTAAATAATTATCTACAGCTGTTTAACTCTTCATTTCATTTACCTCCTTTTTGGTGTAGTAGTGTATTCTTATTAATTTCCTTCAAACTAATAGTATATACTCTTTCTACTGCATCTCTTTTATGCGTTTTCTAAAAGAGGTTTTGCATTTTATTCTCTCCTATTTCCTTAAAGGCAGCAAGTTATGATACCGTTTTCTCCCTTTAAAGGCAGTACCCTTCCATTATCCCCAGTTTCCAGAAGCATTATAATTATAATTTTTAAAAACGTTCTCAGCCATGATTGTGTGCCTCAGGTTATGTAATGCTGCTATGTTCATGCAAGTCTGATTTTTTAGCAGAACTGCCCCTGCCCTGGTTAAAAATGACATCAATGACACATAAAAAGGCTTCCCAAAAGGTACACTCTTTTATTTTTCTGCACTAACTTACATGTGAGCTGCATGGTACCAAAGACATTGGCCCTCATCAGCTAACCCCCATTCATTCAATAAATAGAGTTCTAGCTGGCAAGTCTCACTCACAATAACTCCATTCAGGAGCTGCATATAGAGTCACAGATTCCAAGACCAGAAGGGCTCATTGTGATCATCTAGTCTGACCTCTTGTATACCACAGGCCATAGAACCTCCCCAAAATAATTCCTAGAGCAGATCTTTTAGAAAAACATCCAAACTTGATTTAACGATAGTATGTTGGTGAAGTACAGACTGACAATGACAATGGGTTCATTTCCTTTATGTCTGACAAATAGGGTAGAAGTATATGGGAAATCAGAAACACACTGCTGAATCAAGTATAAAATATGTAAATAGCTTTTTTGTTTTCATAAATAAATTTAGTCAGTCAAAGTACATTTTTAGATGCATGAGTTATTGAAATTAAAAATAATTTTAGTCAAAGTTAGTTTTTGGAGGAATGCATTTTTATTTAAGCTCCAGTTTCGCCAGTGTCATTAAAATTAAGTTGAATTTTGCAATTAAAACAAGGATTCAATCTTTTTGTTATATATGAAAATGTAGCACATCTTCTGCTAAAGTAGAACACATACTCTCTGAATACAGAATGTTTTTTCTGAGAGTATACAGTAAATCCATTAATGGGTTTAGAAGTTAAAATTAATTAAAAATGGGTCCTTTAAGAAATTTAGCATCTGGTCTCAAACCCTTTTCTTCCCTATTATCTCAATAATGGAGTAACACAGACTCTTCAAACTCTTAAGTTGTTAAAATTTACTGAAGTCTTGTACATAAGGGTGTTTTTTTTTAAGGATCAATTACCATTTTATCCCATTATCCTTCACAATAAAAAGTTTCTCTGTCTGCAGTGGTTGAAGAATAATTTTATATAGAAGATTCTATGGAGAACTTCCATTTTGCAAAACAGCTGTCATCTCCCATTGTTCTCAAAGGTTCCAGGGACTTGTGTACATGTTTCATTAGTCCACACTAGAGGGGTGTCAATTCTAGTTCATGCTAGCATGTTGTGCACTAACTAGCCCTTGTGGACCCTGCTGGTATGAATTAAAAGTTCCCTAGCGAGCATAAACATAGTACTGTTTGTAACAGTACTACATCAGCACACACTAGGGAACTTGTAGCGCACATCAGCAGGGTCCACATAGGCCAGTTAGTTTATTACATGCCATTGCAGTCTAGAATTTACACACTATTGGTGTGGAGTAATGCACTGTGTAGACAAGCCTTAAGTGTTTTCCTCTCTGCCTCCTGACAAGAATGGGGCCTACCAACTTCTCTATGGATAGTTTGACTTCCCTCTCCTTGAGAACAATGGGAAACGGTGGCCATTTTGAAAAAAACTGCAATTCTTAAATGAGCTGCTCTGAAGGTGAAAATTTTATGCATCAATCTCTGCTGAAAAATAAACTTTGCCGTTATTTTTCATAACTGCAAAATGTCCATGAATCCTAAATATTTATTTTCAAAAGCTACTCATTGCTTTAGCCCAATACAATCAGGAAAACAGGGCATGGGGAAACTGATGCGTGTGTGTGCGTGCGCGCACATTTACATAAAGGAAAACACAGAAGGTGCAAAAGGGATGGGGAAACAAGATTAGCATGGAAGGTAATATGCAGTGCAAGAGGCAGGAGTTATTTGGCAAGCAGGAGGAAGGGGAAACTGAGCTAGTTGGAAAATATCCCATCCCCATGATGGAAAATGTTGAAAAAATGGTTTTTCAGCAAAATTTCAAATACTGAAATATTCTGGCCAAACCCCATAATGTATGGTGCCTTATGGGAGTTATTGTTCAGGTGCCTCATGCTCCCATTCTCCACTACAGGCTGGGCTTCCTGGTTGAATGACATCTCCTATGATGCAACTGCCTCCCATCACCAACAGGAGAGACCAGTGCATCATGGGAGCCAGTCTGTGGTGTATAAAGGTAGATGCACTCCAACAATGGAGTCTAGCCCACAGAGCAGAATGGGGAAATGAGGCAATTGAACTACAGCTCCCAGGAGGCATAGAAGGAGCATATCCAAATTGAAATGTTTTGCTTTTTATATTTCAGTTTTCAGGCTTTCATTTTTTAGTGAAAAATCAAATTTTTCTGTGAATAGCAAACACTTTTAGTGAAAAATTACATTTAATTGAACAGTCAGTTTCAATGGAAATTTTACAATCAACCCTTCTGCAAATCTAGTTTAATTAGTCAGAATGATCTAGCTGCCGGGTACTACTCCAGAGTAGCATAAATCAGCCAGAATGTAATAGTGAATCTGGCCATAAAAGCTGAAAATTTATTTAAGGTAGAGGGTAGAATTTTCAAAAAAGTGCATAAGTGACATAGAAGGCTAATGGAACTTGTGCTCCTAGGTACTTTTGAAAAATCATTCATTAACACTTCATATCTTCAAATCATTCAAATATCACATGCTAACAGTCTCTTTTAGTTTCCTATTTAGTGTTCATGTATTAAATTTTTAATTAAAAACCCAAGGCCATTCCCCAGGCAAAGTCTATT
Organism: Terrapene triunguis; assembly: GCF_002925995.2. Classification (NCBI taxonomy): domain Eukaryota; kingdom Metazoa; phylum Chordata; order Testudines; family Emydidae; genus Terrapene; species Terrapene triunguis. Next base: position 1,947,007 of record NW_020664583.1, read on the forward strand.
TTAAGAAAGAAGTAACAGAGTACATACCAGTAATTGAGAATAAAATATATTGCAAAGATTTTGTAATTATCCCAAACTTAAGTGTTATTAATCTAAGAAATTTAAACTGATGATTCTTCTTTTGAGAGCTATTCAGTTTTTGTCTGTCCCAGAGTTAGACAAAGACCCACTCGATTTAATGTCTGCGTGAGTCAGCATCTCCCCACAAGTTCCTTGAGTCGGATATTGTATCATATGTACCCATATGCCTTTGTCAACATAACTGGGTTTTTCCCCACCACCAGAGGATTTAAAGTAAGGGCAGGTACTTGCAGAAGAAATGCTTTCTAAGAGTATGTCTACACTTGGAGCTGGGGGTGTGATTTCCAGCTCAAGGAGCCAGGCCCACACTAGCTCAGATCAAATTCGCATGCTAAAAATAGAATGCAGCCACAGGCAGTGTGATCAGCAGGAGGGACGAGCCACTCCAAGTACGGATGCGTCCAAGACCACGGGCACCAACTCCATGGGTGCTCCGGGGAAAAATTGAGCACCCACTGGGAAAAATTAGTGGGTGCTCTGCACCCACCGGCACCCACCGGCAGCCAAGCTCCCTTCACCCCCCACTCCACTTCCCCCCCCCCAGCGTGCTGCTTCCCTGCTCCTCCTGCCTACTTCCCAGCGCTTCCCGCCACCAAACAGCTGTTTGGGGGTGCTTAGGACTTTCCAGGAGGGAGGGGGGAAGAGCGGGGACATGGCACGCTCAGGGGAGAAGGTGGAGAAGAGGCGGGGCAGGGACTTTGGAGAAGGAGGTGGGTACTTTGGGGAAGGTGTGGAATGGGGGTGGGGGAAGGGCAAGGGCAAGGGCAGGGCAGGGGCAGAGCCAGGGGCCGGGGTGGGGTCAAGCACCCACTGGGAACAGTGAAAGTTGGCGTCTATGTCCAAGACCATAGGCACATACTCAGTGAAGCTAGCCCCTTCTGCTGCTTGTGTTACCTTTGCTATCGGAGCTAGCATGAATGTGTCTCCTCCATCTGGGACTCACACCCTAAAAGCAGGAATGCTAATTCCAATCATCATCCATAAAAAATTGAAAAATAGAGATCTTTTAAAACTAAACTAGAAAGCCCATGCTCAAATAAGTACTTATAAATACATTTTTAAATGACCCACAGTTTATTCATGCTAATCCTAGCAATTCATTGCCAGACAAAACTGCACCTACAAAAATGGAGGCACAGTCTGAAAATCAGGTTGCCAGATACCAAATAGCAAGTGTTAATGCAGTAAACCAGTTTATAAAATAGGTCCCTTTCTCCATATTGACGCAATTGTACTCTTCCTTAATATAGGGTTACCATATTTCCACAAGCAAAAAAGAGGACAC
>NW_020664583.1:1948772-1958767 GCF_002925995.2 Terrapene triunguis
GAGCCGGGCCGGGGGTGCTCAGCCGGAACCAGGGTCGCCGCCCTGGGGCTGGAACCGGGGCCGGAGCCACTGGGGCCCGAGCTGGGCCGGAGCCGCTGTGGCCGCTGGGCGCTGCTCGGCCCTGCCCGGAGGGAGCCGCTCAGCCAGGGCTGCGCCTCCCTGGAGCTCTCCTCTTCGCGCCCTCCCGCCCCAGCTTACCTGCTGCTGCCTCCCGCTTGCCCCTGCTTCTTTTCAGACTTCCCGCGAAGATCTGATTCGCGGGAAGTGGGGGAGGGGGAGGAGCAGGTGGGCGGAGCGTTCAGGGGAGTGGAGGAGGGGGAAGACAGCGTGGTAAGGCTGCAGGGGATGGGGGGAGCAGGGAAGGGGCTTTGGGTGCCCAGCGGCGCTTGGCTGCCGCTTTTCTGTCTATAAATAGCTGACCGGGGGGAAATCCCGGACATTTTTAGATTTTTAAAAATCCCCCCCGGACGGCTATTTATAGACCGAAAAGCCGGACATGTCCAAGGAAATCCAGACATATGGTAGCCCTACTTAATACATTCTTACTTGTTCTAAGACAGCACATTTTCACTGCTTTAAGTACTCTCTTGATAATTGCATAATTACACAATTTTGTGGTAATAGCTGTTAAATACAGGGAATATTTTAGCAACACTAATGTGAAAAAATCATGAAATATAGCTACCTAATTTATTAAAGTAAACATGTTTTAAACTTCCACTTGCTTTTGCAATGAGGGAAAGGCAACAGAGTTGGTGAAATAAATATAGCATTTGCCATAATCTGCAACAGAAATACAGGACACTTGCAGCAGAATTTTTCTGAAAAGCAACTCAACCTCAAGAGAGCATTCCAACCAATCAGAGGGATTAAGTAGTCAGCAAGGTATTCATTAAGTACATGTGGCCTTGGAGAATAACTGCAGAGAAGAACCAGCTAGAGCAGGGGTTCTCAAACTGGAGGTCGGGACCCCTCAGGGGGTCGTGAGGTTATTACAGGGGGGGTCACGAGCTGTCAACCTCCACCCCAACCCCGCTTTGCCTCCAGCATTTATAATGGTGTTAAATATATAAAAAAGTGTTTTTTATTTATAAGGGGGGTGTCACACTCAGAGACTTGCTATGTGAAAGGGGTCACCAGTAAAAAAGTTTGAGAGCCACTGAGCTAGAGACTCCTGCCAGTAGGAGCAGAAGCAGCCAAAACAGGGACTTGGGTGGGGGGGAGGGAAAGAGAGGGTAAAATGGGACCCAATCAGCCCACCATTGTGCAGAGGAAACCCACCCACACATAGGGGGCACTAGGATCCCCCATACCTAGTGATGCCTCCATACCTAGCCTCCATGATGCCTTTGAAAAAAAACTGTAGAGAGGAACCAGCCAGAAACTCCACAGAAAAAGTAGAAACCGCTCAAGTAGGATGTTTAGAGAACTTTCTACAGTTTTGACTAGATTTTCACTGCCCTATCGCTCTTCCCTGCCCTTTCCCCCTTCCTACTTTCCCTTCAGCAAATTCCTTCCTAGGTAAAACCCAGCCATTCTCCCCACAACAAATTGTTTTTGCCACCATCACATAGTTCGCTCTGCTCGTGTGTTCTACCCCTTCCCCGCACTGCATCTGTCTTGTCTATTCAGACTATAAGCACTTCAGGGTAGGGACCATCTACTAGTCTGTGTTTGTTCAGTGCCTAGCACAATAGGGTCCTAATAAACATAATTATTAGTAATAACAACAGTCATGTGACTTATGAGACAGCCAATTTGCTATCACATTTCAGGCACATCTGGCAGTCCCTTGCTATTCCCTTATTAGTGTTTCCTGGAGAAGGAAAAACATCTCACTGTCCCTATAAAAACTACTAAAAGGTCTCTTTCTAAAATATCACATTGTGTTTTGGCACAGGAGGTAGATGGGGGAGCTCTCAGTCTGATGTTTAGTGCTTAGTGTTGGATGAGGGACAGCAAAAGCAAGGGACAGGCAGGCAGGCATACAGACACAAACAAAATCCTTTAACTTAGCCCAGGTTTAGTTTTCTCTGCTTCTCCTCTGTAAGCACCTCAGCTCTGTCTGGGAAGTGCACATGCATATGGTACAGACTCAAATCCTGCTGCCAACACCAGGCTGTGCCCTGCTCATTTTTTATCCAAGTGCGCAGCTGAGCGCACCTGCTGCCCTGCACGATCACTGCTGTTGCTGCCGATGCATAATGCTGTTGAGTATCACACTCCTTCACTGGGGGAAGTAATATTAAATATTTTTAACTGGTGGATGTGGAATGCTCTCAGACAGTGACAGCTGGGGAATAGGAGGCTACTGCCTAGCACTGGCTGCTATGGTGAAACTCAGTGAGTTCCCCTAGGGTATTACTGTGCTACAAACCTCCAATACAAACTGTGGCCATCCTACCAAATCTATGCAGGTGCTGAACTCTCCTTCTCATCATAGCTCACACTTTAGTTGATAGCTCATGTCACCTCATTGCCTTGAGTTGGAGTTCACCCCGCCCCACCCCCGGTGGAATATGCGTCAGTTTTCACCCCAAACCCTGTAGTCTTTAGGAGATCCACAGTGGGTCCTGATGCTTCTGGCAGCTGTGGGAGCTCTGAGCCAGGAGCTATGAATTTTCCTGAGAAACTAAATGCTTCTGCTGAAAAGCATCTCTCACATCTCTGTAGCCAGATTTTCTAGCTTCCATGCAAAGAAAATTCTACAGTGCGGAAAACAGCTTCCTACTAGAGCCTCTTTTGACTGATAGCTACTGTTAAACTGTCTCAGTAAACATTAGAACAATAAAAATGCTTACAGGGTCACATGGGGATTTTAGCAATTCCTGTTCCAATCTTACACATGTGCTCTCTGTTTTACATTTTGTTAGGGTTACCATATTTGAACTTTCAAAAAAGAGGACACTCCGGGGGAGGGGGGGTGTAGCCCCACCCCCTAGCCACTCCTTCCCAATTCCCGCCCCCCCTGACTGCCCCCCACAGAACCCCCAACCCATCCAACCCTCCCTGCTCCTTGTCCCCTGATCGCCCCTTCCCGGGACCCCTGCCCCTAATCACCCCCCGGGACCCCACCCCTTATCTAAGCCTCCCTTATCTTTGTCCCCAACTGCCCCCTCCTGAGACCCCCCCACCCTACCTGTCCCCTGACTGTTCTGACTCCTATCCACACCCCTGCCCCCGCCAGATCCCCGGGACTCCCACGCCTATCCAACCGCTGCCTGTTCCCTGACTGCCCCCGCCCCCGAACCTCCAACCCATCTAACCCTCCCTGTCCCCTGACTGCCCCAATCCCTCTCCACACCCCTGTCCCCTGACAGGCCACCCCCAGAACCCCTGACCCATCCAACCCTCCCCCTGCTCCCTGTCCCCCGACTGCCCCAATCCCTCTCCACACCCCTGCCCCCTGACAGGCCACCCCCAGAACCCCTGACCCATCCAACCCTCCCCATGCTCCCTGTCCCCTGACTGCCCCAATCCCTCTCCACACCCCTGCCCCCTGACAGGTCCCCCCAGAACTCCCACCCCATCCAACCCTCCTGCTCCCTGTCCCTTGACTCACCGCGCTCCCTGCCCTGCCCCACCCCAGCTCACCTCCACTCTGGCTCTGCTTGCTCCCCTGAGCGCGCAGCCGCCCCACTTCTCCGCCCCGCCCCCGGCTTGCCTCGAATCAGCTGTTCGGCGGCAAGCCTGGGAGGGAGGGGGCGAGAAGCGGAGTGGAGTGGCACGCTCAAGGCAGCAGGCAGAGGCGGAGTGGAGGTGAGTTGGGGCAGGGAGCGGTTCCCCTGTGCCCCCCATTACCTGCTGCGGGCAGCCCTCCCCGCGCCCCCCTGCCCCAGCTCACCTCTGCTCTGCCACCTCCCCTGAGCGCTCCGCTTCTCCCCCCTCCCTCCCAGGCTTGCCGCGCAAAAGTCTGGGAGGGAGGGGGGTGGAGGGGAAAAGCGGCACGCCCGGGGGAGGAGACGGGGCCTGGGATTTGGGAAAGGGGTTGGGATGGGGGCGGAGAAGGGGCGGAGCCGGGCTACAGTCGGTGCCTATGCCCCACGCAGCGCTGCCGGCGTGCTGAAGCTGCGGGGGAGGGGCTTTTGCTGCCGGAGCGGCCCCAAGTGAGCGGCTCAATCCGGCGCGGCTGCCCTGTCAGCCGCTTTTGGGTCTTTAGATAGCCGTCCGGGGGGAAATCCCGGACATTTTTAGCTTTTTACAAATTCCCCCCGGACGGCTATTTAAAGACCCAAAAGCCGGACATGTTCGGGGAAACCCGGACGGATGGTAACCCTAATTTTGTAAGGTGTCTAACTGGCTACCAGAGAAACCTATAAATAAACTAACAAACTGAAGATGCCTCCTAAAGAGAGCTCTGGAATAGGCTTCCAAGGGAAGTTGTGGAATCCCCATCATTGGAAGTTTTTAAAAACAGCTTGGGCAAACACCTGTCAGGGATAGTCCTGCCACAGCACAGGGGGCTGGACTTAATGACTTCTCAAAGTCACTACCAGCCCTATATTTCCATGATTCTAAGACTTAACTTTCAATTATGCTTCAAGCTGGTACAAATTTGCTGAAGTTACATAAGAGTCATGCACAGCTCTTCTCTTTATTAGGGTCTAATCACATAAAGTGTGAACTTGAGTATTCTTAAACTGTCTTATAATAACAAATGAACTTTAAAGATTTGAGCTTATTTTAAAACAAGGTGTAAATATTCAGTATGTGAATTTGAAATGAGGCCATTGTTTGAACTCGTTTTGTTACACACATGGTAGCTCTGCAGTAGGAAACATTAAATCAGGCTTTGGCTACACTAAATTATTTTCTTAACATTTCCTACTCCTGCACTGGTGGTATTAGGGGTTGGAGAGAGATGGAGACAAAAGCCCAGTGACCAATGACAGTTTAATCACCATTATCTAGACCTACTCTGAACAGAGTCAGGACACTTTAAAATGGCCTGTTTTAGTACTTCCACATTACAAGCACCAGTGAAGCTGCACTGGTGGTAGCAATGGTGAGTAATTTGGGAGGGGACAGGCTGGTGTAGACCTTCCCACATAGGTCCAGGTACATTGCACTGTTTCCCAGTGTCCTTTTCAAATATAGACAAGTAACCAAAACATACAGAGAATAAGCAATAAAAAGAGGTAAACAATTCTGTGTAGGATTAATTACAGTATCCCCTGCTGTAATTACTTTCTTCAACATTAGCTTCTCTGGTTCTTTTTATTTTTTTATAAGCCTCCCCGCATATTCTTTAGATCTTTGTAGAAGCCTATAGAAAAAGTTCCTGATTTGCAATTGGATCCTCTAGGACAGTGGTTCTCAAACTTTTTTTTCATGGACCACTTGAAAATTGCTGAGGGTCTTGGTGAACCACTTAATGATCTTTCTAAATGTTGTTTGTACCGTTAGCTAACTATTGTAAAGCACTTTGGATAAAAGTGTTATATAAAAAAAAAAGTAATAATTTTTTTTTGTTCTACAAATAAAAGCATACAACTCATATTTTAATATCACTAGTCTTACCTTTCTAATGCAATGGATGTGCCCTCTCTCCCCTGCCGCGGCAGCCCCAGAGCTGGAGCTGGGAAGGAGGGCCATGTCTCCCCAGCAGCCTTAGGCCTGGAGCTGGGGAAAGTCACCTCTTTCTCTGGCTGCCGCAGCCCTGCATATCCCTAAATCCCCCCCACCCCCTCTTCTCACCCCACTGTCCCCTCCCACCTAGGGGTCCTCACCAAACTCTGAAGGCAGCAGCGCAGAAGTAAGGATGGCATGGTATAGTATTGCAACCCTTACTTCTGCGCTGCTGCTGGTGGGGCACTGCCTTCAGAGCTGGGCACCTAGTCAACAGCCACTGCTCTCCGGTGTAAAAGCAAAAAAGGAACTGTCAAAAAAGAACTGCTATGCATAACAGTTTGTTAGCAAAAGTTAGGCTAACTGTAACCCTAATAACGCAAAATTTGTAAAAGCAAAAATTGTGTAAGGCGGGTAAAAAAGTACTGTGTAAAAAGTTATTGTGACCTTGTATAAATAAGGTGTAAAAGACCTTGTGTAGATAAGGTATAAAAATTATTGTATGTTGGCAAAAGTCAAAACAATTAAGAAATAAAATATCAAAATGGCCTATGTACAAACAAAATGCAGCTGTCCCTCATTATTTCTGTAATGAAAGGTATAAATGCTTGCTGTAATTAGTTACCAGGGAGAGAGACCTGCTTAGCTCTCTCCCTCTGCACATTGTAAAAGTTAATAAAGCTTCTGACTTGCTGTTCACAAACAAAAAAGTGAAAACTCAGTTTTTCTCCGACACCGGCCACCCAGTTCTGAAGGCAGCATAGAAGTAAGGGTGGCAATATCGCAACGCCACTACAGTAACCTTGTGACTCCCCCCACAACCCTCTTCTGGGTTGGGACCCCCAGTTTGAGAAACACTGGTCTCCGCCATGAAATCCATATAGTACAGGGTAACAATAGACAAAAGACCAGATTTCACGGGGGAGACCAGATTTTACGGTCCGTGACGCGTTTTTCATGGCCATGAATTTGGTAGGGCCCTAATCATTATGATTTCACTTGTGAATGAAGCAGCTGACTGGCAAGAGAAAAGTTTCTCTTTTCCATGCAAACCTCCTGGACATTTAGAACCAACAGGAGAGGGTCTGATGAAAAATGCATGATTTACATTACATTAACTGTACGGTTATGTAATGTGTTGAGTTTGCCCAGTGGGGAATCCCTCTCATTGAGGGATAGTTGAACTTCAAAATCTAGAATTAAATGAAATGCTTCTCAATTAATTATAATTAACAAATCCAGTTTCCTGATGTCTGTAAAACATGTCTGGATTTCCTACATTAAATTCATCACTTCTCTTCCTTTTTTGTATTAAAAAAAAAAATCTAAAAGATGACTTGGTAGGACTGTGATCATTAGTGTGTGTTCTAGAGAAATGGATAGAGTAGTTTGATCAGTTGTATGTTTTTTAATAGCTTGTCTTTGTCCTGATTATTGAAAATATGAGGTAATGGATTATGCAGCTAGCCATTTATTATACAAGAGAAATGGTGAGTGGATGTGTTAAAAATACAAATAAGATTTCTAGCAAAATCAGCTGAACATAAAGTAGTGAAATGGTCAGAAAGTCTGTCATGCAGCTATGAAACATCTTCAATATTTTTTTTATAAAAATAGAAAAAAATATTAATTCCTACTTTTTCCCCTCTACATTTATGTTGTATGTTCCTATAAATATGAGTGTAGATTAGCTGTAAAATACATATACTTAGTTCAACAAACAAAGAAAAGATATGCAATAAAAAGCAACCTGAGTAAAATCACTGACAAGGATTACATTTATCTATATATTAATCCTGTTTTATATAATGTTGCCTTTTAGTTTCAGTTATGGTTGCGTCATAATTTCAGTTATTGTACCCACAGTAAAGCCCAGCTTTTCAAAGGCCTCCTAAAAATACATGTTCATTATCTGGCATTTAATTCTTTTGCACATGCCAATACTTTCATTAGTGTACTTATCACAAATTTAATGTGTGCACATATAATAGGCACATTTTCCCCCTTAAATTGGCACCTTAAACATGTGATTCTCCAATACCTTATAAAATCAATAATGCAAATTCAATCTTATACCATTCAAATATACTAAGGAACACAGAGATAAGATTGAGTCTCCAGCCCAACAGCTTGCTTGTGGTTCTCCCATATTACAGACATAATACAGAGGGATCTTATAAAAATAAATGACATTACCTATCCTAGCATATACTACTGTTGAAGTAGTTAGGGGGAATGGCCTGAGCTAGGTATAAGGCATGTGCCTATGTTTCTTGCTTTTGCTGACTTGAACCAGACTCCAACAATATTTTTGGGAGATGGGGCATGCTTTCTGATATACAAATAGCACAGTATGGAAAAAACATGCAGTGCTTTTTTTTCTTTCCCTTTATGGTTAGAATTTGTATACTGCAGAAGGCTTCATGAAGCATAAAGTACTGTAGATTTAGCCTTTTAATCAACCAGTAGCTTTTTACTGTAGATCACTTTCTTACATTCCTTTTGAAATCTAATATCACTGATATTCAGATGTCAAACAGGCCTACCTCGACCCAGAACTGAACCATTTACGGACTAAACAAACAAGTAATCATCTTAAGTGAATCTGTCTCTTGGAAAAGAGACAGCAAAATTAGATAAAAGCTTTGTTTTTGCTGCTAAGGCAAAATTCCATCGTGGCTTCATAGATGAATTTCTACAACAAATATGAACAAATGGCACCACTTATTTTTATGTGGTTTACTCCAACGGTACTTAGGAATCAAAAACAAGTAATTCAGTTAATAGAAGGATGACATTTTTCCACTGATATAAGTAACAAAAAGATATGCCTTTTGTAAATTCATCACAGTACACTCTAAAGTACTTTTACAGATCAAGGAGGCATTAAAACTCTAAGCCAATTATTATTCAGTTAATCAATAACGGCACTTAGCAACTGCCATTCTTTTGCACCAACACCCTTATCATATGCAGTTATATAGTGAAATATTTTAGAAATTTGGAATAAAATGCTCTGAATATATTTTACTATGAAAATAAGTTACTGGCTTTGCCTTGATGTTTATTTTAATAAACCTCTTATCTCTGCCTTGGAATTAGAAGAAGGAAACTATTGGCCTAGCCAGCAAGAAAGTACTAATTATACTGATATTACTTCCCAATTCAAATATTATTTTTGCATCACTGAAAATATATTACACATAACATATTTACATTTCATACAAGAAAGTCAAAGAAATATTCTATAAAAATGTATTTGGGGAAAAATGTAAATAAATCCATTGATCAGGACATGCAGGTGAATGAAAACAGCCAGAGGGATGGATTTAAGTGGCAGGCCACAACTTTATACACTTAAAAATTGAGAGTATTATCCAGAGCAATCTGCACTGTCTCACGCAACTCTCAACTACCACGCTTTAAACGGGTCTAGTGTGGAAGTTAGAGGGCTCCCACCATACAATCCATAACTTGGGGTGGACTCTCCTCAGCCTACCCCATAGGATTCAGTTCACTCTTCTGAAATTTCTCCTCTCCACCCTTCGTGAGGGGGGCAGAGGGTACCAATAGGGGGACCTCAATCTGCAAAGACCTCAAGTCTCCCCTTCTCCCAGAGCCACATGCTCTACCAGGTAAAGAAAGAGATAGGCTCTAGAAGACCCAGGTAAAGGTTTAATTTAATGAGAGGGGAAGAGCAAGAGACCAAATAGCTCCACTTTCTCACTGTCTAGTTAATGAGAGGCAGAGAACCCTTGGAGGAGGAGGAGCCCATCCCTGCATTCTCCCACATCTCTCTTTCTGGGCTGTCCACCACAGTGCAGGTCCAATCAACTTCCTCTCCTCACCCTCACCACTGAGATGAGTGGGTGGCTGCATGTGCACTCTGGAACGTGTCCTAAACTAAACTTGCTTAACTTTAACAGGTAGCTGCATGGGAAATGTCAGATATAACTAATATATCCTTTTAAAAAGAATATGCAGCTGTGATTAACCATCACAAAAAATAATACCCTAGGAAAAGTAACTTTAGGGTTGATCCTTCAAGGCGCTTAGAGCCTTCACTCCCAAAAGTTATCAATACCTTGCAGGGTCAGACATTTTACTTTCAACAAAGCAATTCCATTTTAAGACTTAACCAGCAGGGGAGATTCCAATGTATGGTCTGTACCACAACTCTGTCTAGCAAGTCAGTGAATCCCCATCTCCTATACCAGGGGTCGGCAACCTATGGCATGCGTGCCAAAGGTAGCACGTGAGCTGATTTCTGATGGCACGCGGCGGCGGGCTGAGCCACTCAGCCCACCGCCGCTCTGGGATTCCCACTGCTAGCCCCTTGCCAGCCGGGGTCCCGCCACCGGCCCCACTCAGCGCCCGCTGCTGGCCTGGGTGAAGGAACCCCAGGCTGGCAGCGGGCTGAGACCCCG
>NW_020664583.1:1958777-2015988 GCF_002925995.2 Terrapene triunguis
CTGGCCTGGGTGAAGGAACCCCAGGCTGGCAGCGGGCTGAGACCCCGTCTGGCAGGAGCCAGTGGCCAAAACCCCAGAGCGGCGGTGGGCTGAGTTGGCTCCTGCCAGCCGGGGTCCCGCCTCCGGTCCTGCTCAGCCCTACCAGCTCCACTCACCTCAGCTGCCGATCTGGGGTTCCAGCCGCTGACCTCCTGCCAGCCGGGTCGGGATCTCCAGCCTTGCTCAGCCTCCTTTCCGGCCTGGAGTCCCAGCAGGCCGGCCTGGGCTCTGTTCCTGGCCTTGGATCAGTGCTCTGCAGCCTCCCCGCTGTGGCCCACTGTCCCCAGCCTGGGACAGTGAGGGTTGCACACAAGGCAAGAGGGGGTGCAGCTCAGCACCCCCATTTTAAAATTGTTTATATCAGACCACACTGCGTTTGACCTTTTGCCTGCTTCTATCGCCATTTTTTTCCCCACTGAGAGTTGAAGGGAACATTTGACAAAATGGCAGCTCCTAAGAAAGCGAAGCTAGATGTCCGATCATTTCAGCCTGCTTGGACAGACGCATTTGGATTTATTGAAAAGAAGGACCGTGCTATTTGTGCTTTCTGTTATGAAAGTGTTGTTTGTCGCACATCAAGTGTTCGACAACGTTTTGAAACGAAGCACGAGAAAACCTTTCTTGACGAAGCAGACAAGACTGAATCGATCAAAAAGGCAGTAGCAGTCTATGAGAAGCAAAGCAGTGTTTTTAAAAGCTTAAGTGTAAGTAAAAATCAAGCTACAGAAGGAAGTTACAAGATTGCACAGTGCATTACAAAAAACGGAAAGCCATTTACAGACGAGGAATATATAAAAGAAGCTTTTCTCAGCAGTTCGGAGATTTTGTTCAATGATTTGCCAAATAAAGGTACAATCATATCTAGAATAAAAGAACTGCCCATCTCTGCCATAACAGTTGAGAGATGCATAAGTGAAATGGCAGAAAACATTAAGGAAAAGCAGATGACTGCATTGAAAGACACAGCAGTGTTTAGTGTTGCAGTTGATGAGAGCGTGGATATAAATGACGTTCCACGTTTGGCAGTTGTTGCAAGATATTGTGCTTCCGATGAAATCCAAGAGGAACTTTGTTGCCTAAAACCCCTGCATGGCACAACAAAGGGGGAAGATATACTGGAAAGTTTTGTAAACCATTTTGAAGAACGAGGAGTTGACATCAGAAAAATATTTTGTGTGACAACAGATGGTGCTCCTGCCATGGTCGGAAAACAGAAGGGATTTGTAAAGTTACTTGAAGATCAAATTGGCTGTCCGACAGTCAAATTTCATCAAGAAAACCTGTGTGCTAAAATTTCTAATTCAGAGCTTAATAATGCGATGAATACAGTGGTGCGAATTGTGAATTTCCCTGTTGCTCGATCTGCTTTGACTCACAGACAATTTCAAGCACAGCTAGAAAAGATGGACAGTGCTTATAACGACATCCCACTTCACAGCAACATTCGGTGGCTAAGTCTTGGCAAGGTTTTGGTGCGCTTTGTAAACTGTTTTGATGGAATCAAGGCCTTTTTGTTGGAAAAAGAACAAAACTACCCCGAACTGGTTGATGACAAATGGCTGTGTAAGCTCATGTTTCTAACTGATATCACCGCTCACCTAATCGAACTCAACCTCTGTCTCCAAGGTGCATGGCAAACAGTTCTGGATCTTTATGAAGCCTGGAAAGCATTTGTTGTGAAACTAACAGTTTTTTCCAGGGATATTCAAACTTCTACTTTCCGCTACTTCCAACTCATAAAAGAGCTATTGACATGTTGCACTGTCAATGTCGATGAGATTGGAAAGTACATGCAAGAACTGGAATCAGAATTTTGCGACAGATTTCAAGATTTCCAGCGACGTGGCCCAATGCTTTCTTTTCTAATTAAACCTGAAAAGTTCAATGAAAGCGACTTGGATTTGTCTGTATTTCAGTGGATGGGTGTTGAAGATTTCGAAATGCAACTCATTCAGTTAAAAAGCTCAGAATTGTGGACATCAAAGTTTGTGGATCTGTGGAGCGCACTTGAAGCTACCGAGAGAGATCATGGGGCCTCTATTCTGACCTGCTGGACGTCCCTGCCAGTGAAATTTAACTGTTTGAAGAAAATTGCGTTTGCAATGCTTTCAGCATTTGTATCCACATACCCGTGTGAACAGGTATTTTCACACATGAAATCTGTCCTCTGTCCCTCTCAGAGCTGGTTAACAACTGATCACTCAGAAGCCTGTGTGCAGCTTAAAGTATCCAAATATGTGCCAGACATTGGAAAACTCAGCAAGGAAAAGCAAGGGCAAGGATCACACTAAACTGATAAGATCTGCATTTTAATTTAATTTTAAATAAAGCTTCTGAAACATTTTGAAAACCTTGTTTACTTTACATATAACAGTAGTTTGGTTATATAATATATAGACTTATAGAGAGACCTTCTAAAAACGTTAAAATGTATTACTGGCATGCGAAGCCTGAAATTGGAGTGTATAAATGAAGACTTCTGAAAGGTTGCCGACCCCTGTCCTACACTGTAGGGGTATGTGTGTGTGTGTCTCTCTCTCTCTCTCACACACACACACATTTCCTGTGTTGGCCTCATTTGCATGTTTTTTCATTTTATTAGTTAAGATTTTTGCTACCCTCAATATCCCATGATCCATTTCAAATTCCTTTTCCTCTAGCTATTTTGCACATATGTGGCTTGTTCCAGATCCCAGTGAACTTAATGGCAAAGGTATACACAAAGTTTTATATATATAAAAAATGTTGTGTATACCACATATTTTATGAATTCTTTGTTATATATATATATGAAACTGTTTTTGAGAAATAGATGTTTTTTCAATAGGCTGGCATGACAGATGGGACAGCTCTACTCATGAAGCTAACGTATCACCTGACCTGATTTACTGTTGGCAAAAGCTTTGAAGCAGAATGTTTGCTACACATTCCTCCCTATCTATCTTCAGAGTCACAGGTAGAAAATCACCTTAATCTCCAATTGGCAACATGCCACCCAAATAATAGCCCTAGATTTCTGATTTAAAATTAGCACAACTGCTGATCTGTCACCCCATATTAAGTCACATCACATACTGATGTTACTCCATATTGCAGCTTAAATCAGCTTCACATAATGTGGCACTGGGGATAAGAGAGTTGCCTTAAAGCTGCTGCATCATGCACAGGGCCGGCTCTGGCTTTTTTGCCGGGGGGGGCGGCCGGAGCCCCTGGGGGAGGGCGGCGAGCCCCGGCGGCGGCTCCGGTCTCCCCCCCAGCGGCCAGAGCGCCGCGCCGCCCCCCTCCAGGTGCCGCCCCAAGCACCAGCTTGGGTGCTTGGTGCCTGGAGCCGGCCCTGATCATGCAGCAGGTTCACACTTAGAACCTGGCAGTATCACACACAGCTGCAATCACTGAAAAAATAGTGAAGGGAACAAGTGGGACCATTTTATTCAACAGAAAAAAATGACAAAATCGTGAGAGATGTACGATTATCAGAAAGGGCTGGTGCTATGAAAATGTCTAATCTCACCACCAACGCACATTTAATCCTATCCATTAAAATAAAGAATTTATTACACTTGGTTATTTTTATTCCATCACTTTGATGCAGTATCTTTTCTTCCTCTTACAGGCTCTGCCAGGTGCAGCACTATGGGAGTCAGCCAGCACTAACAGGATATAGATATGGAAGGAAAGAGAAAATGGTTTGGACCAGGAGGCATTAAACAAAGAAGATTATCGAGAGAATGGTGTGTTTTAGGGGAACAGGAAAAGTCATTTCATTTTTAGCCTCCAGTCATAGGGCAGTCAAAGTTGTGGCTGGGGCGGGAGGGTGTGGAGAGAATTACCAGAGGGAATAAAATTCAGAGGGGGCGGGGAGAAAGAATACTTGCAAATAAGGCACATCCTTTCTGCAGGAGAGCTGCACTGCCATGATAACTTGTATTTCCTTGGTCTCCTGCTTATATATAAATTAGCCTATAGAGATTAATGTTAGCATGCAATAATAAATGTATATTGTTTTGTTTTCCCTCTCCTGCAACTGAATATTCATAGTGATCTGGGGAGATGCTATTCTACCAGTGATCCACCCTCAATAATACTTCAAACTAAGGCTATGAATACACTAGCATTTTGTCAGTAAAACTTATGTCAGTTAGGGGTGTGAAAAAAACACCTCCCTGACCAACAAGTTTCACTGACAAAAGTGCTAGCATGGACAGTGCTATGTCGGTGGGAGATGCGCTCCTGCTGACATAGCTATCGCCGCTTGTTGGGGGTGGTTTAATTATGCCAGCAGGAGAGCTCTGCCAGGGTAGAGCAGCTATATGGGGGACCTTACATGGCACAGCTGTATCATAGAATATCTGGGTTGGAAGGAACCTCAGGAGATCATCTAGTCCAACCCCCTGCTCAAAGCAGGACCAATCCCCAGACAGATTTTTGCCCCAGATCCCTAAGTGGCCCCCTCAAGGATTGAACTCACAACCCTGGGTTTAGCAGGCCAATGCGCAAACCACTGAGCTATCTCCAGTATCAGTACAGCTGCGCCGCTGTAAGGACTGTAGTGTAGACATGGCCTTATTAAATGGGATCAGGGAGAGAAAAATAATTAATGGCAGTTTAACAACATAAAAACCCTTCTAATGAACTCTCACTGGAATAATTTCTGGTGGGAGGAACTGGCTGTGGCTCTATGCAAAATGGAAGTGGTAGACCGATGAATAATGGAGAGCTGTTTTAATGACAATAGTATTAGGAGCTCTACCTCAGGTTTTGCCCCTTAGGAGAAAGTGTTCTCTCTCTGCACAATGAATACAATATTTGAACCGAAGAACAAATGGCAGGCCCTCATTAGGGACATGGGCACGAGAACAGGCAACCTATTGTGAGCCATTCTATAACTCTGCATGAGGCTCAGTGCTACATTTACTTTATATTCTTCTTTAGATTTCATCTCTAATTAGGTTAACTGGATTTGTTATATATGTGTTCTTTGCAATGAATGTGTGTGTGTGCGCGTGCATAACTGACCTACGGTCTTCTTCCTATCTCTTTTCATGGACACCAAGCCTTCCCCCATCTAACTGCAGCCAACATCTAGCCATAGACTATTGGAAAGAGGCACCTCTTTGTGCCCCATTCTATTGACCCTACTTTGGAAAAAGGGTTGTTAAAGCAGTTTTACTTACTAGCTATAATTTAGCATATGTAGGTCCAGACACAAGAGAGCACTTAAGCAATGGCTTACGTGCTTTCCTGAATCAGGGCCATATCGCATAAAAGGCAAATTAACATTTCCTGTTAAACGTGGGCTCTGAAATACCACAGCAATTCCTCTCTCCTATTGAGGTCCCCAAACAGGATACTTAAGAATTTGCAAATGCAGTGTTTCTATACTGGCCCTGTGAAAAATGCTAATAATGAAACAATTAATGTGTTAGGTAATGCAGCCCCATATTTATTCCACAGCCTGAAGAAAGTCTTGCAGCTAAAGACCTGGCTTTAACCTTATCTACTGGTGGCATGTGCTTTCACAATCTGTTTGATTTGCAGCCAGCTCACACTGTATATATTAATTCAGTTTCTGACTTTTACTACATATGGTGGACATCACTAAAATGCAAGCCTTTACCTGAGATGCCACTGTATTTCTTAATGCAAGGTGATTCTGACAAATCTCAGAATCTGCTAGTAAATTCTGGACATTTTAACAGTAAGCTCTGTAACTCTACAACACAGAATGTCTCTCTCATCTCTCATTCCTTATACCAAAATCTCTACGTTCAAATAATAATGAGGAAGCCTGGTGGAAGAAAGAACACAATACTTTTTTTTACCATGTCCACAGTGAAAAGAATTTTAAAACTTGCATATAAAAGCTATGCAATTTTTATTTCCATGATTTTAGCCCTGCTACCTAAGCAAAGGGAGTTGTTTCTTTATCCACCCAAAATAAGTCTGTAGACAAGGGTATACAAGCAATATATTTGAATTTCCCAATCAAGCTATAGGTCACATATGATAAATGTTGCATTTTTGGGGGGGAGGGGGAGGCATTAAAGTAGTCAGTGAAAACACTCAGTCTGTAAAACTCATATAATTTATTATTTCACATTGGAAAATGGTTCTTGTTATTCTTTAAATATTTGCTGCCTCATAAGACATTCTTTTCTAACACTACATTTGGCATTTGCTTAAATGTTCATAGTTTGTTTAATATACTGATTTAATTATTGTATATAGTGTCTAAAATATTAATTGCAACATTCATGGATGCAGGTAGCTACTTAGGAAGGTACATTTTTCTGACCCTTAGTTTACGGTAACTGTTAATGCATTTTACAGTAGTTGTAATGTTTTATCTACTGTTTTGCTGTAAAAGTTGTACTCCTTAAGAAACACAGTTAATAATTTTGATCTCCCTTGCATCTATTACAAATTTGAATAATAAAAGTTGTGTTTATAGATCTTCATGAGACCTACTCTGTAATACGAGCATAATTAATAAGTTAAATAATGTAGCAGAAGTTTACTCTATGGCCTAAAAACCACTCAGAATTGGTTTTCAACTTGGTTTTCTTATCCCACTATACAATTTAACAACAATCAGAATTTGTTTGATTTCCAGCCAGCACACTGAACTGGTTCACAGATCCAGGATGGAATTTCTGAACAAAATGAGAAAGACGCAGCTCACCCCAGAACAAACCAATAGCTTGGTGGGTAGGGCACTCACCTGGGAGAGGGTAGACTGCCTACTGGGCCCAATTTTAAGAAGGATTGGATTAATTACACGCCTAGCATTATCCATTCACCAACATATGTCAACCTTGTGGTTAGTGGTCTAGACAGCTGCATATTGAATCATAGGTTCCATTATACTTTTAATACATTTTAAGTTTCCAACTATACCTACAAAAGTTCATTGTGGCTCAGCCTATTTACCGACAAAGCTTAACGTGAGTTCAGTAATATGTTTTAATCAATCATTTCATTTTGCCCTTTGCAGTTGGAACATCCTACACATCTGCAAAAACAGGTCATACCCTAGATATAGCTTTTGCTTCATAAGCAATATGAAATTTTATCTGCTAATGATTTTCCATTTTTTCTCTTAGCATAATTTATCCAAATGTAAGCGGGGGAATGATCCCGCTATTGTGGGGAACTTTCCTGGCTTCTGCACTACCCCGGTGAAATGGGCTAGCGAAAGGATCTGAGTCCTCGCTCCCACTCCCACTCCCTTTACCCAGAGGCCTCCCTACCCTTGAGGGCTCCCCTTCCACTCTCCTGTCTGGCAGAGTCCTCGTAACCCCAACAAGGCTGGGCCCAGGATTCCTGGGGGGCTCAACCCCCAACCCTGCTGTGGTCACCTAGGACAGGGGCTAGGGTGTCCCCACTCCGGGGTACTCTCTCTGCACTGGGCACCTCCCTGATCCACTGATTATTCCATACAATTTAAAACAAATACAAGTTGTTTAATTAACAATTAATCTAAAGAAAAGAATAAGGAAAAATGGGAGAGGTTAAAGGAAAACACATCACTCCGCTCTGTGGTAGGGAACATCACAAACAGTGTCTCTGGACATCAGGGCACTTCGCAGTCTGTTCCTTGTAGGTCCCAGATTTCCTTCTCAGGCCCTGGCTGTGCTGCAGGTATGCTGCGGGTTGGACACTTGCAATGGTGGTGGCCACACACCTCCGGGCTTTGAGTGGTGGGACCCTTCTTCCCAGCGTCAGCCCCCCGTCAGGTTAAGGTCCCCCTCCCGGTCTGGCCTGCAAGGGCCCTTGTCTGGAGGTGTCTTTCTGTGCTGGGCTCTTTGCCCAAGGTCCCCCCTTGGCTGGCCCCACTTGCTCACCAGACCTGGCTCTGTGGCTGCAGCTCTGCTCCCAGCACAGGATCTGCTCTCCCTGGGCTGCGTCTCTGGCTCTGTGGCTGCGCCTCTGGCCCCTCTGGATCTGGCACGGTTCTGCTCTCCAGCTTAGCTTGGGCCCCTGCTTTCTCCTTAGCTCGGCCCCATTCAGTCTGACCCTGGCAATTCCAACTCACACGGAGGATGGAACCCACCCTGGCCTCCTGTCATGCTGATTAGCCTGCCCGCCCTGTCAATCAGCCTCTCACCATTGTTCCTGGGGACTGTCAGTCTCAGGGTCCTGATTTCCCATCGACCCCTCCCCTTTTAGTGCTGGGAGCTAGCCAACTAGAACACCCCCACTGAATGTTCGTAAGGGGCAACAGTCCCCTTACACAAAGCTTTATAGTAGGCTGGTTTTTATCCTAACAGTCACATGCACCTTTTAGTTCCACTCAATATAGCCATGAGGGATGCTTGGAACTCTAGGTCTACATGGCAACATCCCTGTTCCACCACCGCGTCACAGGGATTTAAAACATAAAAATAAAATAAGTCTGTTAATGCCTTTAAAGCCACTGCATAAAGGCATATTATGATATTCCAACTTCGATGGTTCATGATGTCTCCAATTAAAACTATTTTCATCAGTTTTGCTATTTCTGCCATGTATTCTGCCCTCTTCCTTCTTTGTGTTTTGAGGGCAATCCAAGCCAGCATTACAGGTGCGAGTATGAGAGCTCCTCAGTTTGACGTCTTTGTTACAAAGTTCATAAAACGTTGACCAGATCAATCATTGACACTCTCTCTCTATATATATATATATACTATTATATATATATATAATAGTAAAAAATATGCAGTCCCACCCGAACAAAAAAGATCTCAGTAAGGCTCTGATGAAATTAATAAGAGATGGTTTCTGAATTCATATTCTTGCATATTAAAACATATCTCAATCCTCATAAATTTCTGTGGCACAGAGTTTTACAAACCACATGATTTCTGCAAATGTCACAGCAAAACCCCTACACAAGATTTTGAAAGTGTCAGAGTAAATATCTAATTTTATCAATTCTATAATTTTTAATATAGAGCTGCCAGAGCTGTGAGTAAGCAATGACTAAGTCTCTATTTTATTAGGATCAAGCACTAAGCAGTATTAGTTTTAGAAACAGACTGTAAGGAACCTTCCACTGCAGAAAAACACTTTTCTACTAATAATGCCCCAGCCACTCAACACAGGTCAAGAGTTATAGAGTGCCATATTTTTTCAGACTTCTATTTTATTAAACATTTACTCATGCTCTGTATTTCAAGTTTTAAGCTGTGTAAATACAGCATAGAAAAGGTTGATCAAAATAAAGACATTCAGTACTTTTTTCTCAGTAAGAACAAATATTCATGATGACTAAAATATATTAGTAATTTGATATCATATTCTAAAAGGAAGAATTAATCTGGATCCAGTAGAAGTATTTATAAATACTACTAGTGTATGTGGATATCTCTATGGACATACATGCACACAGTACACATTTA
Source organism: Terrapene triunguis (assembly GCF_002925995.2). Lineage (NCBI taxonomy): Eukaryota > Metazoa > Chordata > Testudines > Emydidae > Terrapene > Terrapene triunguis. Next base: position 1,968,197 of record NW_020664583.1, read on the forward strand.
TATAATGTATTTTGAAACCTGGAAAAATAAAAATCCCATAGGAAAATAGCAGTGCTGAGCAAGTCTGGTATTCTGATCTCAAATATTTTTTCTCATATTCTATTTAATGCACAGCAGAGATTAAACATATTAGGAATTGCATCTCTCTCTAACTCTTGTTGAATTGCAGTAAATTTATGCAGTCTGCTATCCTAGGAGCACAGGATTTATTTTTGCCATCTAATTATTGGTATGGAGGACTGCAACATGACGGAGGTAGTTTGATTTGTCAGTCATGGCCAAATAAATGAATTCTCTCAGCTCTCTTCTGGACTTTCTGTGCAGGGCTGTTACTATACATATATAATACTTCACTCCCTACAGAAATTCCTCTGAACTGTCCCATATTTTTTCTGTCCCATATTCCACTGAGCTGCCTCTTTCCTGGGAGACAGAACTGAGAAGGACCCTGGCCTAACATTAGCAGGACTAGCTCTTGTAATCGCCCTTCAGAGGCTGCTTCTCTTACCTGTTCTCCCTGCTCTGTGCCTCCATCCATCAGCACAGAAGGGATCCGATACATGGGAAGCAGTTAAAGCTCCTCACAGACCAGCAGGGGGTAGTCACAGGAGGGGGCAAAGAGGAAGGAAAAGAATTCAAAGACCCAAGGGGGAGAACTTAAGGGAAGAAAGAAGATGAAAATGGCGAACTTGGAAGGGTATTAACCAGAAAGCACACACCACCTTCTGTTGGCTGAAGCCCTAGTGCCTACAAGCCTTCATTTTATCTGGAAATGTGCTACACTGAATTATTTTCAAATTAATATTAACAGCTACTGGGAGAAGGGAAGAGAGTTTCCAACCATCCCATTTCCCCTATTCCCCAGGGATTCTTATTCCAAATAGTGATGTTCCTGCCACTCTTCGTAGCTTGGCTCTGTATATTCAACGGGCATAGATTTCCTGTGGGCTCCTCTCTGTCTGAATAGGGGCTAAGAGGCTATGTCCAATACCCTTTTTTAAAAGAGGATTCCCCTGCTTTTCTTCACTATCCCACAATTATTCTAACATAACTGGGGAGGAAGGATGACCTTGTAGCTAAAGCACAAGATTTGGAGTCAAACTTCTATTCCTGGCTACACTGGAGACCAGGGGCGGCTCTATGTTTTTTGCCGCCCCAAGCACGGCAGTCAGGCGGCCTTCGGCGGCATGCCTGTGGGCGGTCCCACGATCCCGCGTGGATTCAGCGGCATTTCTGCGGGTGATCTGCCGGTCCTGCGTACCCACTGCCAAACGGCCGCCAAAACCGCGGGACCAGCGGACCTCCCGCAGGCACGCTGCCGAAGGCCACCCGACTGCCGCCCTCACAGCGATCGGCAGGCCGCCTCTCCTCGGCTTGCCGCCCCGGACACACGCTTGCTGCACTGGTGCCTGGAACCGCCCCTGCTGAAAATTTCCTGTAAGAGTCTGAACAACTTAACCTCTCTTTGTATTATTTTCTTTGTCTATCAAATGTGGATATTAACATTTATTTATGTGACATGCAGGAGAGAGGAAAGACTGTAAGGCATTCTTCCTTAATACCTATAAAGCACCTTGTGAGCCTCATTTTTAATATAATCAGTCTACACCATGAGACAAAGAGCCTGATTATCAGAAATTCATGCATGAATAACTACATGCAACTATGTGCCTGATCTGCACCTGCAATTACTGGAATTGCATATATAAACAAGAGAGTTGCACATACAAATAGCCAGTTCCGCATCTGATGAGCAATTTGCATGTGCGCATACTGGATTTGCATGTACGCTTCTGAAAACCAAACAAATAGTCTCATTCATGCCAAAAAAGTGATCCACAAAATATAATATTCTTCATATCTTTAATTAGCAAAGAGTTTTAACTTTACTGACTCTACAGAGAATTAAAAAAATTAAAAATATTTTTTAATTTAGTAAAGCTGCCACATGACATCAGCCAATGAAGAACTGAATGCAATTACTGAACTGCATTAAGGATTTGAAGGGTTTGTTTGTAGTACTTAGTATGCAAACAGATGTAACCATCTAATTTTCCAATAAAAATATAGTGAGTATGACATGTTGTGACTCTGAAACATGCTTTAATTTTCACCATTATTTGTGATGCAAGTACAGTATTAAGTTGGCCTCAGAGACCTTTATGATTAAGACATTTCTGAGAGTTGCGGTCATGCCTCGGCAAGTAAATTACCTCACCCATCTTGTCTCTCTAATATCCTGGGGCCAACACAGCTACAAAAACACTGCATACAATAAAGATTGAGATGAGTCAGTATTAATGGAACATATACTTTTAAAAGGGAATGTAAAAAATAAAATATACACCTCTACCCTGATATAACGCGACCCGATATAACATGAATTTGGATATAACGCGGTAAAGCAGCGCTCCGGGGGCGCGGGGCTGCGCACTTCGGCAGATCAAAGCAAGTTCAATATAACACGGTTTCACCTATAACGCAATACGATTTTTTGGCTCCTGAGGACAGCGTTGTATCAGGGTAGAGGTGTATAATTTAAAATCTAACTTAGCTATAAAAGTAGTGGTTCCCGGCCAACAGGAGCTGCGGACCCAGCACTCGAGGCGGGGCCAGTATGCGGAGCCCCCATGGCCGCCCCTGCGCCTAGGAGCCAGCCTTAGCTAGATGCTTTCAGCAGCCATATGTTGTCTGCCTTAGCCCAGCTGCAGGTGGCCAACTGGACTTTTAATGGCCCAGTCAGCTGTGCTGACCAGAGTCGCCAGGGTCCCTTTTCAACCGGGCATGCCGGTCGAAAACTGGACACCTGGCAATCCTAGGTAGTTCCCTAGCAGGGCATAGAGTAGACAGTGAGGCACTGCTTAGGTGAGTAAAGATATGCCTGAAGCCTATGGATATGTATCCAAATACATACCCTACACGACTCTCTACTCACCCAAGCTGTGCCTCTCGATACCTCCCAGCTTCTGACGTCTCTCTCCACCACAGAGGAGGATTCTGGTAGTGGAGAAAGTCTCTGGCAGTGGGGAGGCGGGAGGGAAAGACTCCTGCAGAGGAGAGGCAATGAGGAAAAGCTCCACCAGCTTCCCGCTGCTGGAACTGCCCACTGCTGCAGGGAAAGACTCCAGGAACGGGAAGGCACTGGGGAAAGGCTCTGCCACCTCCCTGCTGTGGAGCCTTCCCCCACGGCCAGAAAAAACTGGAGCAGCAGGAAAAGGCTCTGGCAGGGGGAGGCAGCAGAGAACTGCCAGAGCCCTGCCCCAAGGCCTCCCCCCGGCTGGAGCCTTTCCCCACTGCCTCTCCCCTGCCAGAGCCTGAGACATGTAGATATACACCACAGTGTGGATGCAGCCTGCTTTTCACTGTGCCATGTAGCTACACATATCTTACATGATGCCTGGTCTGGTGGTGTAGTGCAGATGTAGCCTTCTGCTTGACTATATGATCTCAGTGGCCATGCAGATCCTTCTACAAAGTCTAGAGTTACTTGGCAACACAATGACAATCTATCTGGTTTCTAAATGGCTTTTCAGAGGGATTTTAGCTTTTTTAAAAAAGACTTTTTCCCATCTTCACATATAAAACTCATCCTTTATATCTCGTAATATTTGCTACTCCTGCCACAACATGCTACTGATTTCATCTAATGTGACCTGGTACTTTTGGTTAAGGTATTATGTTATTTCTACTTTTCATTAATCACCAAAGATGTCCTGCACTCTAAGTCAGAGTGTGGTGTGTTCAGTTCTTTAAATTCACAAAGCTGGATATATAAGAACTAGGGCTGTCAAGCGATTAAAAAAATTAATCACAATAATACATTTAATAAAAATTAAAAACAATAATAGAATACCATTTATTTAAATATTTTTGGATGTTTTCTGCATTTTCAAATATATTGATTTCAATTACAACACAGAATACAAAGTGCAAAGTGCTCACCTTATATTTATTTCTGATTACAAATATTTGCACTGTAAAAAACAAAAGAAATAGTATTTTTCAATTCACCTAATACAAGTACTGTAATGCAATCTCTTTCTCGTGTAAGTTGAACTTACAAACAGAATTATATACAAAAAAAACCTGCATTCAAAAACAAAACAATGTAAAACTTTAGAGCCTACAAGTCCACTAAGTCCTACTTCTAGTTCAGCTAATCGCTAAGGCAAACAAGTTTGTTTACATTTACGGGAGCTAATGATGCCCGCTTCTTATTTACAATGTCACCTGAAAGTGAGAACAGGCATTTGCATGGCACTGTTGTAGCCGGCGTCACAAGATATTTACATGCCAGATGCGTTAAAGATTCATATCACCCTTCATTCTTCAACCATCATTCCAGAGGACATGAATCCGTGCTGATGATGGGTTCAGACTGACGCATGTTCATTTTCATCATTTGAGTCAGATGCCACCGGCATATGGTTGATTTTCTTTTTTGATGGTTCAGGTTCTGTAGTTTCTGCATCAGAGTGTTGCTCTTTTAAGTCTTTTGAAAGTATGCTCGACACCTAATCCCTCTCAGATTTTGGAAGGCACTTCAGATTCTTAAACCTTGGGTCGAGTGCTGTAGCTATCTTTAGAAATCTCACATTGGTACCTTCTTTACGTTTTGTCAAATCTACTGTGAAAGTGTTCTTAAAACGAACAACATATGCTCGGTCATCATCCGAGACTGCTATAACATTAAATATATGGCAGAATACAGGTAAAACAGAGCAGGAGACATACAATTCTCCCCCAGGGAGTTCAGTCACTAGGTAATTAACGCATTATTTTATTAATGAGCATGGAAGCATGTCCTCTGGAATGGTGGCCGAAGCATGAAGGGGCATACGAATGTTTAGCATATCTGGCATGTAAATATCTTGCAATGCCAGCTACAAAAGTGCCATGCAAAGCCTGTTCTCACTTTCAGGAGACATTGTAAATAAGAATCAGGCAGCATTATCTCCCGTAAATGTAAACAAACTAGTTTGTCTTAGCGATTAGCTGAACAAGAAGTAGGACTGAGTGGACTTGTAGGCTCTAAAGTTTTACATTGTTTTGTTTTTGAGTTCAGTTATGTAAAAAAAAAATCTACATTTGTAAGTTGCAGTTTCACAATAAAGAGATCGCACTACAGTACTTGTATGAGGTGAATTGAAAAAATACTATTTCTTTTGTTTATCATTATTACAGTGCAAATATTTGTAATAAAAAATAATAATATAAAGAGAGCACTGTATACTTTGTATTCTGTGTTGTAATTAAAATCAATATATTTAAAAATGTAGAAAAACATTCAAAATTATTTAATTAATTTCAATTGGTATTCTATTTTTTAACAGTGTGATTAAAACCGTGATTAATCGCGATTAACTTTTTTAAGTTAATCGTGTGCATGAATTGACTGCGATTAACAGAAAGCCTTTGCAAGACATGTAAATTTTCATTTAACATAGGGTTTGTCTTTATTACCGCATGACAAGCTGGTGTGGTATAGATATACACACCCTGGCTTGCTGGGCAGTAACTCACTGTGTAGACAAGCATATAGTCTTGATGGTTGTGCTTTATTTTTTTAAAGTTCAATCCAATTCTGTAAATTTATTAAAAACTGGTTTATATTTTTCTGAATTATTAAAAACTCCTGGATTGGTTGGTGGCATTTATACTGCTCTAAGGTTTCAGAGTGGCAGCCGTGTTAGTCTGTATCAGCAAAAAGAACGAGGAGTACTTGTGGCACCTTAGAGACTATCAAATTTATTTGGGCATAAGCTTTTGTGGGCTAAAACCCACTTCATCGGATGCATGCAATGGAAAATACAGTAGGAAAATATATATACACAGAGAACATGAAAAAATACAAGTTGGTATGGCAACACCCATTTTTTCATGTTCTCTGTGTGTATATTATATATATATATAATCTTCCTACTGTATTTTCCACTGCATGCATCCGATGAAGTGGGTTTTAGCCCACGAAAGCTTATGCCCAAATAAATTTGTTAGTCTCTAAGGTGCCAAAAGTACTCCTTGTTCTTTATACTGCTCTAAGATGCATTCACTTTGCAGAGAAAAATACATAAACATTATTTTTATAAAAAAGTGGATGATTATGTAGAATTTGCAAGCTATACAGAGATTCTCAAGGATCACTCTAAGCAATGGGTGGGCAAACTACAGCCCAGGGGCCACATCCAGCCCTTCAGACATTTTAATCTGGCCCTCGACCTCCTGCCGGGGAGTGGGGTCCGGGGCTTGCCCCGCTCCACACGTGCCACGGCTCTGTGTGGCTCCCGGAAGCAGCAGCATGTTCCCCCTCCAGCTCTTACGTGTAGGGGCAGCCAGGGGGCTCTGCACGCTGCCCCCGCTCCAAGCGCCACCCCCGCAGCTCCCACTTGCTGGCAACCATGGCCAATGGGTGCTGCGGACAGGGTAGCGTGCAGAGATGCCTGGCCGCGCCTCTGCGTAGGAGCCAGAGAGGGGACATGCTGCTGCTTCCAGGAGCTGCTTGAGGTAAGCACCGCCCGGAGCCTGCACCCCTGACCCCATCCAGCACCCCAACCCTCTGCTCCAGCCCTGACCCCCTCCCGCCCTCCGAACCCCTCAGTCCCACTCTCCTGCACCTCAGAGTCCACACCCCCAGCCAGAGCCCTCACCCCCTCACTGGCACCCCAACCCTCTGCCCCAGCCCTGAGCCCCCTCCCACACCCTGAACTCCTCCTCATCCCCTCCCGCACCCCAACCCCCAATTTCTTGAGCATTCACGGCCCACCATACAATTTCTATACCCAGATGTGGCCCTCGGGCCAAAAAGTTTGCCCACTCCTGCTCTAAGCCCAGAAGAAGAAAAAATAATGCACACAGAGACCATTTTCAGTTAGACTGAAACCAGTCTCTGAAATTGTACAAGTATCTCCATTTACATGCTAATTTTCATGTTCAAATAAACATGGACTCATAACTTATTTTTACAGTTTTGAAGATCAAGGACTGCAGCAGCAGATTTGTCCCAAAAAGATTCTAGTGGGTATCAGTTGGTAGGTACAAGTAGTGGGTGTATTAAAATCTATTTTATTTAGTGTTTGCAAAGGGGTCCTGACTCACCAACCTGAATCCTGAAATTTTCTATCTCCAGGACAGGTGCAGTTTTGCTACGAATGCTGGACAAGTTGCCAGTTAATGGCAGCTGGGATGTGAATGTAATTCATTACAATCTGCATTGGGACACAACCTCATTTCTCAAAGAAAACTGAAGAAATGTCAGTAACAATTTTTCATCCTCTCTGATCTGGATTTGAATTGGCAACCTAGAGAAGAAAAGTTTCAGATCAGATTATCTATCCTGAGTCATTCACTCTCCTATAGTGGACAGTTTAAAACCTAAAATATTAATGTCTGAAAAGAATAATTGGATATATGGTGGAAAACAGAATTTCCAATATCTGATGCTTACCTGAAGCTTGTATTTGCTTTTATCAAGGTAACTGAATTAACACAAACAAGGGCTTTACCTTACTTTTTTTACTATTTTTTGTACTGCAATTTGACAAAGTTTTCCTTCCCTCCCAGGAGAAAGTATAGCATTCTAGAAAAAACTCCTGTTTTATGGGCCTTACTGATGGTTCCAATATCCACATTTGCACGCTCTCAGCTACATTTTTAATACTGGTATACAATAAATGTATAGAAAACATGCTTTTATGAGAATATTTTGTTGTATAAAATCTTGTAGATTATTCTCAGATGTCATCACCTAATTTATTCATGCATGTTTAACACTGGATGGGTTTCCTTTTAATTAAAACAGGTCTAATGATTTCCTCTTCATGACTCACTTTGAGTTGATGCAACGTGATCACCAACAGTAATGAACTAAAGGCATTTAATACTTGTTAACAGAATGATTTGTCAAGGATTCTAGAACTTCCTGTGTAAATTTGCTAAAGCTAATTCTTTCTTTAGCTGTTTCCTGTGACTGAGATTTTTTCCTTTTAAGCACATTTTTCATCATGCTTTGAAATATTTATGGAACATCTCCAAGGAGAGCAAGTCTTTTATCCTATCCTCTAATTCATAAATTAAAAAAAACACTACTTAGAAACAGCTATTTTGATAGGGCTGCTCATTCCATCTTGTGGCTTTATTGTACATAACTTAATTTCTCATTTCCATCTTGAAAATTCATACCCGTATGCGATCAGATTTTCAAAGCAAAAAAGTGTTTTTCTAAAAAACACTAACAGATTAATAGTTGGGACTTATATAACACTGCTCACAAGAATCAAGAAGGTTTTCACATTTGCAAAATATACAAGAATCAGAAATAACTTCACCCTATGAAATGCAGCCACCTGTGAGGTTAACATGTGATTATTGAACACTGCACAACAATATTAGCTAACAGTTAAGGAACTGAAGTGAAGAAAACTGTGCCCACTTGGACCTAAAGGGGGGAATTTATGTAGGCAGAATATTATCCTCCACATCAGAATTTAGCAAGGACACTGGGTTTATGTCCCTTTTCTTAGAATATAATGACCAGAAATGATCAGATCCAGGTTTGTGTCTCTTACAAAATATAGCACTCCCCAGGAACACAGTACCTCTAACACCTGCCTGCAGCATTGGTTCAACACTGATGTAGAAGGGAAGTGCCCCCTACTGAATTAGCACCATCACTTCCTGCAGTAACTAGGTGTTTCACGGAGGCAGACTCTCTAAAGCAGTGACTTAGCCTAAGCCTACTTAGCTTGTGAGCTGTGTTCAAATCTCAGACAAAGTGGTATGGGTGCAAATTAATTCATTGTTTAATGACTTGACTTCTGGCTGTGCCATACTGTTATCCTGCCAGTAACACATTATACTGCTATAAAGTACCATTGTGACAGTCTGTACCCTTTCATATACCACTTTTACAAGACTACGATAAAATTTTGTACAAAGTATGCCTTGTGAGGTATCATTTGAAAACTTATAATCTACTGAACATTATTGTCCCAGTAAAATATGTGTGGCAACATTGTATGCAAAGTTATAAAATTCTACTGTATAAGACATGTTCCAAGTCTGGGGAAACAGCTTCAGACCAGTTCTCCAGAGACAAAAGTCTAGCCAACACCTCAGATAGGTGTCAACATAATCAACTAGACTATCATCTGGTTAAGCAACCATTCTTTGGCAGGAAAAAGGGCTTGAGCGAGAAATTTACATCTTGGCAATGGAACAGTTGGAGGTTCTCGTGCAAATGGATTTTGGGCCTCCTGAACCTCAGCTGGAGATGATTTTCAAAGAGGAAAATAACTATAAGAAATGAGAACAGAGGACACACATCATCTCTCCCTTCATCTCTACTCATGGCATTGACAACACTTGAAAGAGAAAGGAAGCATCATTGGACTGTGGGGAGATCCTGGCTGGAAGATTCAGCCAGTAAGACTGCTAGAACATGTGGTCAGAGGGACTTCCACTTTGAATTCATTCAGCTTGTTAAGTTAGGTATTAGTTTGCATTTTACCTTTTATTTCTTTGTAACCAATTCTGACTTTTATGCCTCATTACCTGTAATCACTTAAAATCTTTCTTTCTGTACCTAATAAAGTTGTTTTATTGTTTTATCTAAACCAATATGTTTGGATTGAAGTGTTTGGAAACTTCACTTGGGATAACAAGATTTGTGCATATCATTTTCTATTACTGAAATGATGGACTTTCAATGAACTTGTATTGTCCAGGATGGGACTGGGCACACAAGACACACATTTCTGGGGATAATTCTGGGACTGGGAATTTGCTGGTGTTGCTCTCTAATATAATTCATGGGTGGCTGGCTGGGTAGCTATAGCACTCATACAGTATAGCTGGGGGGTCATTTACATGCTGGAGGCTGTGTATGGGTAGACCAGAAGTGGTTGCTCTCAGAGTGAAGCAGTGTAAAAGACACCCCAGGTTGGAGAACTGAAGGGACACAGCTGTTCAACAGTTCAGATTGTACTGTTGGTAATGTCACAAACATACTTAACATTTAGTTTGAAACTTGGGACTCTTAAGTGTTTACATCACTATTTACACTGCCCTTTATTTGGAAGAAAAACATACCTTTGTCAGTGAACCAACGTAATAACCCACAAGTCTGTGTTTCAGCATTTGAGCAGTATTTAAAAACCATCCTAAACAACACTAGCTTTCAACTTCTGCATTCATGCTTGAGTACAGACACCTATGCCTCCAAGATGATAACATTGTTCAATATGAATTATTTAGCAGCATTTTGGAGCACATGCCACACAAAAAAAATACTTGAGTGCATGAAATTTGGGCATCTCACAGACTGCATTTCAGAAAATCCATGCACTCCAATGTTCTTTCCACTCTATTTTGGTTGTAATTAGAACAAATATATCAGTTTCTTCAAAATAGTCTCACTTCAAGACACATACATTAAATAAATAAAACAACGCTGCTTAAATAGACACTTAGTAAGCTACATTATACATGGTCAGAAGTAGCAGAGCATCTCCAGTACCACAAGAATTACGGGCATGTCCTTCGATCTCCTAACTTAGCCCTTTCCTACCCACAGTGATTAGTGTTATGCCCTTATTATTTCACATGTAAACAAGTAGTTAAAACACATACACAGGTTCATGCCAATTTTTGAGAGAGACACAACCACTGCTCCAGAGTCTTTTGGTTAAGGAAAGGGCTAGCCAACCACTGGCACAGTAATCGTAATCAAAGTCACAGTATTAGATATGGATATGGTAAAGGGTAGGTGACAAGTGGAGGGTGTCCCTAGGGCAGAGATCTGTGGGACCTTCATGGAAAGTGGGAAACAGGAGGAGATCCAACAGCAGGAGGTGCTATAAAATAGCCAGAGAGGTAGGAGGACCACCAAGAGATGACAGTCTCTGGAAACCAAAGGTGGACAAGATACCTATCAGAAAAGAGTGATGAACAGTGTCAAATTCAGCAGAGACGTCAAGGAGGATGAGGATGGAGAAAAGGCCCTGAGATTTTGCCAGAAAGTGGCCACTAGAGATCTTGATGAGAGCAGTTTTGGTGCAATAGAAAAAGTGATAATTCCAGCATTTATATTAACTATACTTGAGTTGAAAGAGCATTCTGGGAACATCAAACAATGCATTTAAATGCAGAATTGACATGTCCATAAGTGCAAAGACATCTATTTCTCTCTACCTGGGGTTTTTATCCACTGCCTATATATAAATAGCTATATATGCCACATATGTTCTCTAGCTTATAAACACATACACAGTAGAGCTGGCTAGAAAATTACCATCAAAACATTTTTCTGTTGGAAAATGCCATTTTGACTAAACGAAATATTTTTGTGAAATTGTACCAATTTTGATAAAATTTCCTGTAAAATAAATTTCAAAGTGAAATATTTCTTTGTTTCCAAAAAATTCATTTTCAAAAAATTACAAACACTCATTTCAAAATTAATATTCAGTTTGTAAATTATTTTTTATTTATTATTTTTACATTTTATGACAGTAGTAGTGTACAATATGTCATGTTATAATATGACACAGTATGACATATTATATACTTCTACTACTGATTTGTCAAATAATATAAAAATAAAAAAACAAAAATTTTGATTTCTAACAAAATTTTTAAAAATGGCAAAAGAAAATACTCAACGTCAATTTTTTTTAAAAAAGAATTTCAATTTAATGGGAAATTTCTAATATGTATTTTTTCTGTTCCAGTTTGAAACAAAAACAAATTCCAAAATGTTGAAATTATTCACATAATGGGTGGCAAAAATATTTTCACATGACTATGCTGAACAGTAAAATAGATCAGGATACTAAGCATTCCTTAAATGCAAAGTTGAGGTATTATAAATCTAAACTGGTGCAGGGAAGCTGAGCTTGCCAGGCCATGTTCTCTATGGGGTAACCCTGCGCAGTGAGTGGCTGGCTTGGGGCACGACACAGAGGGGTTAGTCCCGGGAGTGAGGGGCCGGCCAGGAACAATAGGGCCCAGGCTGGCTAGAGTGACAATACATCCCGTTTTGGCCAGGACAGTCCCCTTTTTCAGCTTTGTCCCGGCCGTCCCTACTTCTTCATCAAAACTGGGCATTTGTCCCGGCTGCAAGGCAGAGCGGAGAGATGTAGCTGCTGCCTGGGGATCAGCTGAAGACAGCAATGCCCGCCAGCAGAAAAGTGGAGAAATTTGCTACTGGCGGGCAGTGCTGGCTTCAGAGCTGACCCCGGGTGGCGCCGAGCTTGGGGGCGGGGGATGAAATCAGCCTCAGCCAGGAGAGGTGGGGAAATCAGCCTCAGCTGGGGAAGGCATGGAGTTCTGGGGTGGGGGAATCAGCCCCTGAGCTTGGGATGGGGGTCAGTCCCAGCCCTGGGCAGCATGGGGCTCGGGGGTAGGTGGGGTCAGCCCCAACCCTGGGGGGTACAGGGCTTTGGGGGGGTCAGCCCCAGCTGCGAGCGGCATGGGGCTCGGGGGTGGGGGTCTGCCCCTGAACTCAGGATGGGGGTCAGTCCCAGCCTTGGGTGGCACGAAGGGAGGGGTCAGCCCCAGTTGCAGGCGGCACAAGGCTGGGAGGGAGAGACCCCACAGTGGGCAGTGCAGAGCTTGGTGGGGTGGGGCAATCCCAGCTGCAAGCAGCAGGGGGCTTGGTCGCAGGGGGGGGGGGGGGGGGGGGGGGGGGGGGGGGTCAGCTCCAGCCCCGGGAGGCATGGGAGGGCGGTTTGGGAGAGCCTTACAAGTGCGGGGGCCACTCCGGCAAGCCCCTGGCCATCCTGTTTTTACTTGTAAAATGGGATGAGAACTACCTTACTTTCTGTAGACTCTTCTCTTCCCACCCTCTGGTGGCAGCTTGTGTTACTGAGCCCAACCAATCAGGTTTTTCAGAGCAGCTCATGCTGCCCTCCCACCCAGAGGCTCTGCGATTAATGCACATTAAAAAAATTAACACGTTAATTGTGCTGTGCATTAATCGCAGGCGTTAACGGCAGTTAATTGACAGCCCTACTTTATACACTTCAAAACACATTCATTTTGTATTTTAAGGTTCTAGAATGGATTTTCCACTGCCTTTAAATCCAAGACATCTGCACAAGACAAGTGCAAAGTAGGCATGAAATATCCCCATGTCAGAATTCTGCACTAACGCCAATGGTAGAATTTTACATCCAGTTTGCACAGGCATAAATGAAAGCCAAACGCATAAAACAGTGGAAAATCAGGTGATGTGTGCACTGCAGTTAAACACAGATTTACCAGACAGTATTTCCACTGTAGCATATCAGACAGAAACATAGGCATAGAAAAGCTAAATTATAGATATGCCTCCTTCTATGGTCTTTTGCGCCACTCTAGATTCATTTAATTCCAGAACACTATAGGAATGTATAACAGCTCTATTTACTAATACAGTGTAAAATTATACCAATTATTTAAAAGGACATTAACATGTACTCCGCCAGATCAACATATGCAAAATTATGCTTCTGGTCTTGTCAAAACAGAGATCCTGCTCCATCCAAGATGAAATATCACACTCCAAATAAGTGATATCCAAATGTCCCACCCACATGTAACAGAAGCAACAATAGTCTCTGACCTATAATACCATCTCTTCCTGATGGAAGAGGAGCAAGAAATGGAGCCCTCTCCTCATATGTGATGAATTTACTACCTACCCTCATGTGATAGTCATACTCGACTCATCCTCATTCCAAATCTACCATATATATACCCTGCTGAAGTGCAAAGGTGTTGACACAGTATTACACTTTGGCCCTTGTTAAGTCCGCAAGCTGCTACTGTACAAACATTGTGTGTAGGGTAAACTCCTCATTTGGTCACACACTTCCTCCCGTACAAAATTTGATAACTAACTCTGAACATTAAAGCATTCTAAAAATTCAAGTTGAAAAACTGTCCAATCTCAGAAATGGTAAGAACACTTAGGAAATGACTCCTGCTCTTGCTCCATGGCCTCAGCACTAACAGCCATAGAAATAACTGAAAATTAATCTGAATATTTATATTCACAATATTTCTTAAATGAGAAAACATACAACTTAACTAGTCCACAGAAGCTTACTTCCAGAATGCACTTTCATGCATGAATCATCATTCAATCATAACAGAACTGTTTTATTCCCTCACTCAATTTTTTTCTGCTCTCCCCCAATTCTACTCAATTACCCAGTTTCTCAATTCCCCCACCCTTCCCAGATACCAGCCCTTCAATTGGCGGGTCATCCGGGGAAAAGGCTAGAATAGAAGAAAACCCATTTTAATATGTTTCTCTTTTCCTCAATTTTTCAGTGACCTGTCCCCAGCAATTTCCCCCCATCAAAATATTATCCTTACTACAAACTGCATCCATCCATCTATCTATCTATATAGGTATGTTTTCCTTTCACCTTCCTTCCATACAATAAGTCAATGATCCCACTGGGTATAGCCATTCAAGAAATCTTTGATGTATAATTTAAATTCTACATTTTGTAATGTAAATCTTGTAAAGATGAAAATATCAACTAGAAATTAACTTTTTCTTCTCCAAAAACAGTAACAAGTACTTAGTTTACAGCAAAATTGTACACATTACCATTAAAAAACACAGCCCTCTAGCACACAAAAAAGACTCTTAAGTAAAATTTTCTTGCTAAAGTATGTTCCTTTCCCATGTACTTGGAAAACTGGAAAAGACTGAATTTATTTAAAAATATCATGATTATATGACTGATCTTCTGCATGACCAATTTCCCCCCTACTTAATTACAACAAACCAAAATGTCAAGGTCTGTATTTTATATGAGTTTTTGATCATGCATGCCACTACTACTATGAAATGGGAAATGAAATTTCTCTGTGGAGTCACCATCATTATAAAAAATGGCTACACTGAGCCAACTGACAATTCTCATCTGGTGATTATTTTAAATAAATCCTAGAATAATAGAAATGTAGAGCTTGAAGGGATCACAAGGAGTCATCAGGTCCAACCTCCTGTGCTGAGGCAAGATCAAGTAAACCTAGACTATCCATCAATGGCTATTAGCCAGGATGGGCTGGGATGGTGTCCCTAGCCTATGTTTGCCAGAAGCTGGGAATGGGCAACAGGGGATGGATCACTTGATGATTACCCTTTCTGTTCATTCCCTCTGGGGCACCTGGCATTGGCCTCTGCCAGAAGACAGGATACTGGGCTAGATGGACCTTTGGTCTGACCCAGTATGGCCATTCTTATGTTCTTATCCCTGACAGGTTTTTGTCCACTCTGTTATTAAAAACCTCTAATGACAGGGATACCACAACCTCCCTTGGAAGCCTATTCCAGAGCTTAGCTACCCTTATAGTTAGAAAGGTTTTCCTAATATCTAATTTAAATCTCCCCTGCTGCAGATTAAGCCCATTATTTCTTGTCCTATCTTTAGTGGACAAGGAGAAAAAATGATCACCATCTATATTATCATAGTTCTTAACATATTCAAAGACTGTTACAAAGTCCCCGTTCAGTCTTCTTTTCTCAAAACAAAAAATGCCCAGTTTTTTTTAACCTTTCTTCAGGGGTCAGGTTTTCTAAATCTTTTATCGTTTTTTGTTGCTCTCCGCTGGACTCTCTCCAATTTGTCCACATCTTTCCTAAAGTGTGGTGCCCAGAACTGGACACAGTACTCTAGCTGAGGTCTCACCAATGCGGAGTAAATAGGAAAATTACCTCATATGTCCTACATACTACACAACTGTTAACGCATCCCAGAATGATATTAGCCTTTTTGGCAACTGCATCACATTATTAACTCATATTCACTTTGTAGGGTGACCAGATAGCAAGTGTGAAAAATCGGGATGGGGTAGGGGGTAATACGAGCCCATATAAAAAAAAGCCCCAAATATCAGTACGATCCCTATAAAATCGGGACATCTGGTCACCCTATCACTTTGTGATCCACTCTAACCCCCAGGTCCTTCTTAGCAGTACTACCATCTAGCCAGTTATACCTATTTTGTAGTTGTGTCTACTCATTTTGTAGTTGTGGATTTGATTTTTTCCTTCCTAAGTGAAGTACTTTGCACTTATCTTTATTTAATTTCATCTTTTTGATTTCAGACCAATTCTCAAATTTGTCAAGGTTGTTTTGTATTCTAAGCTTGACTTCAAAGTACTTGCAACCCCTCATATCTTGCTGTCTTCCACAAATGTTATAAGTATACTCTCCATTTCATTATCCAAGTCATTAATGAATATATTGAACAATACCGGGCTGAAGGCAGACCCCAGTGGTACCCCACTAGATATACGGTACAAGTTTGACAGCAAATCATTAATAACTACTCTTTGAGTACGGTCTTTCAACTAGTTGTGTACTCACCTTATAATAATTTCATCTAGACTACATTTTCCTAGTTTGCTTATGAGGATTTCACAAGGGACTGTGTCAAAAGCCTTAATAAATCATCAGAAAGCCAGGATCATCCCTGGAGAAGCTCTGGGCCAGCATATCATTTGTGTGTCTCTGGTTACTATCCTCCTCCCTGGAAGTGCTGCTTCATTGGACCACAATCCTGAAAAGACCTACATGTGTTTATCTTTATGCAACTTCAAAGACACTATTCACACTGCATAAAGTTAAGCATATGCAAGATTAGGGTCTTGGACAGCACATGAGAAGAGCAGGAAAGATAATCCAGGTATTGCCTCAGAGGGAAAGAACCAAAGGGAATGGCAGTTTAAATGAAGAGCAGAAGTACAGTTAACTTTTTTCAAGGATAAAACATTTATTAAAAACACTTAAATACTTCAGATTATTGCAGCAGATCAAAACAAGAGGAAAAACAGTTTTACAAAAAAGTTGCAACATTTTGATTTTTGTTCCAAAACTGAACAAATGTTTGCATTTTGTTTCTAATTTTTCATTAAACTTAAAAAAATATTTCCCCCTTTTTGTCAGTAAATACAACAGATTGAACAATGTCCAGATTTTTTCCCCTCCTATTAATTTTTTTCCTTTCTTTCTTTTTTTGTTCATTTTTCCTTTTACCATTCTGTAAAAGTAGAGGAAATTTTGTGAAGTGGAGAGGTGGGGTGAGTTAAAGAAAGATATCTGGATATCATTCCTTCTATTGTAGTTAGGGAGAAAAAGGAAAAAAGTGGGAGGGAAAGAACCAAAAATCAAAATGTCCAGTAAATAAAACAAAAACACTTTTTATGTAAGTCCATTTGGGGAAAAGGCCATTTTTGTGGAAAGAATTTTTGAGTAAAAACATTGACCAGTTTTACCTACTATTATTTCTTCACTGCTATAGAGTTTATTGGCACTCTCTTTATTAAGAAAAGGCCCATGCTATGAATAAATGTGGGAGCCACTGGTTAGCTAAACATTTTTTATGTTTGCTAGGATATTGCAATTACTCAGCATGAATTCCATTTTTAAAATTTACAATAGGGTACTGTATTTTGTCAATGTTTAAACTCTGCTCTATGGGTCTGTTTTGAAAATACAGAGGAATATTCATTTTACTGCATACTTAAGAGTTAAAAGCATAACGAGAGCATAACAATATGAAGACACATCAAGAAGCTAAAATATTCTGACTCTAAATTAATTAAAATCTGTTATTCATATTATATACAGTCTTTGCACATTCAGAATATTTGGTTTCTTGACACAGGTGTGCAGAAAGAAATGTTAGTGATGTACTTCAAAATTAACAGAACCTAGGCACTTGGTGGTTTTGTGAAGTATATTCCGCAGACCTTTACAAATTATTTACATTATCATGAACCTTTATTTCACCAAATAAAAATGTCAGTTTAAAATTTTTTTCAGAAGAACCTCCTTATAAATTAGCACTATACATTTGAACTTTTTGGAAACTGCATAATATATGCCAAAATATTTTTTTAATATATATGCACATATAAACTGAGAATACAGGCTTTCAGACTAATGAATGCTTAAAAGGACATATCTGTACAACATCCAAAATTTTATAATAAATCGTATCAATAAGGGTGTATCATTAGAACGATTGGAAAAAGGCAAACAGTGTCCATCTTTAAAAAAGGGAAGAAGGAGAATCCGGGGAACTACAGACTTCAGTCCCCAGAAAAATCATGGAGCAGGTCCTCAAGGAATCCATTTTGAAGCACTTGCAGGAGAGGAAGGTGATCAGGAACAGTCAACATGGATTCACCAAGGGCAAGTCATGCCTGACCAACCTGATTGCCTTCTATGATGAGATAACTGGCTCTGTGGATATGGGGAAAGTGGTGGACGTGATATACCTTGACGTTAGCAAAGCTTTTGATACAGTCTCCCACAGTATTCTTGCCATCAAGTTAAGGATGTATGGATTGGATGAATGGACTATCAGGTGGATAGAAAGCTGGCTAGATCGTCAGGCTCAACGGGTAGTGATCGATGACTCGATGTCTAGTTGGCAGCCGGTATCAAGCAGAGTGCCCCACAGGTCAGACCTGGAGCTGGTTTTGTTCAACATCTTCATTAATGATCTGGATGATGGGATGGATTGCACCCTCAGCAAGTTCACAGATGGCACTAAGCTGGGGGGAGAGGTAGATACGCTGGAGGGTAGGGATAGGGTCCAGAGTAACCTAGACAAATTGGAGGGTTGGGCCAAAAGAAATCTGATGAGGTTCAACAAGGACAAGTACAGCCTCCTGCACTTAGGACGGAAGACTCCCATGCATATAAAAATGGCAAGATATTACATTTCTCATAATGTTCATATAAAAGATATTCTGCGATGAAGACTAAATGAAGGGCAAATCAAAATTGTGTCACTCTATTTTTACCTACTCTACATACCTACAACAAGGCCACGGTGTAAACCATAACTTCTGGTATATATTGACCACATAAAAAAGGTGAATTAAGAAAGTTACCATGATGATGACTTAGAGATGAACATATAGGTCTCAGTGTAAGCGTGAGAGAGAATAAGTTTTAAGTATTCCATCTTCCATGAGGGCACAGACCTGAGCTTCTCTTAGAGAAATAAGCATTCAGAACTCAAGTTATGACGTGAACATACACAACTCACACTATGATATTTTTTTCTATAAAAATCTAGTTACGATAACCTCTTTAGTTTCTAACCTGCCTAATCTTTTCTCTGTGTGTAAAACTATGCCTAGTTCTTTCTCTGGTGTGACTTTAAAGTACCCTGTCTCTTCTGCCTGATACACCAAATTCAGAACAAAGGACTAAGTGGTCATTTATCATTTTAGCTTCTGTGGGTGGTTTATTTTACTCCATATGTTTACTCTAATTATTGGCATTTAAATTCTTTGGGCTTGTGGGTTTAAAGCCTCGTCACCAAAATTATTTTAGCAGCTTTATATATTTAAAGGGACATTGTCAAGACTGAGAGAACAAGAATGTTACTGTTTTTCTTCTTTAAATTTATGTTCTAAATTTTAACATTATTGGTTGATGATTCCCCCGCCCCCACTTTCCCCAAAACAATGTTTCCATGCCTCTTTTGAGCAGAGACCATAAGCAAGTCCATAACAGCCAAGAAAGCATGCACCCATACCCAAACAGTAAAAGGGGAATAATTTGGTAAGAAAAGATTTTAGATTCACACTTCTTTATAGCTACGTATAAACTGAGAATTTTTAAAATATTGACTAATAAACTCAGTGACATATCTTGACCTAGCTCTTTCCGTCTGCTCCATTGTTTCTCTACTCAAAGATAGACACTGTTCTTAGTATGTATCAACTACTCAAATCAACAGGATTTTTTAAATTGAAACTGGTATGTAGAACTCTAGTACTGTAATAATGCACGAATCCCTATCTGCTCTGAGCATTTTTTACTGCTCTATTTGTTGTTCATTTCACCCTTTCCAGTGCTATACGTGCAGCTCCAGTTCTCTCTTAGATCCTCTTAGCTTTGCCAATCCCTTATGTCAGCTCCTCTATAGCGTTAATCCTCCCTCTCTGCTTCCAGCCCTCTCTGATCTTCCTTTCAATGGCTCCAAAATGCTGAAATAACCTCTTATTCACCAAGAAAACTTAACCCTCTCCATGAGACAAAAAAAAGACATTGCCTGGTTTGGAAAACTAATAGAAAATAAAGAAAAGGGGGGGGGGGGATTTAAAAAATCTGAAATAGATCAGTAACTAAATTCTAAAGAGGCAAAGTGAATACCGCTTAGTCTCAGGGCTTGTAATAAGACTTTGTTCTCCAAGAATCACAGTGGTCACCATTAAAAAGATGATAGTTGTCAGCAGTTATCATACACTCTGATTACCCCTTTGGACAGAGAAGGAGGAAAACTACTTGAAGATGCCCCTTGCAGAGTTTAATTCAGGTGCAGTGTTTACCCCCTTAGACTGTGAGACCCATCCCAAACCCAGAGGATCCCTGATCAGTGGAAGACTAGAGCAGTCCGCTTAGAGATCCCGGTCCTCGCCAGGGGCTTGTGCCGTTGGGTTGCTCTGGTTGTGACCCTGACACCTGGCAGCAGAGCTCCAGCAGAGCCTTGTAACCAAGCTCCCCCAAACCTAACCACAGCTGCCTGAGACCCCTCCTTAAAAGGGGATCCTATTGCACAGAGGTCTCTTCAGCAAAAACAGACAGACAGTAGCAGGATGTACTGCCCTTCTTTGCTAATCTCCTCAGGCGGTAGGGGTATAATTTGTGACGTACCCTGGTTTTCTCCCCTCTAGTCTGCTCACTTTTATCCCTTATGCTAACTTCGCTGGCCTGAACCATCATTTCTACATTATTACTAATAATTATATATTTAAAATGTATTACCACAAATTAGATTCACATGCTGATTATTGCTCTAGATATATTGGATTCTCAGTTTCCTTCATCCTTCACTTACAAGTTATTTAAAACTGCTGCCGATTTGCCTTTCCAGTGTCCCAAGTAGTCCCACACTGCCCTATTTACTTACATAGCATGTTGGCTGCTCATGGCATGAGAACTGGATTAGACATTCTGTTGCCGAGGAGTAATTTTCAAACATCTCAACAATATCTTACCTTTGGGATCTGAAAATCTGTTTATTTCCCCAGTGCACTCTGTGTTCATGTCATGACTTGCTAAGTAGTTATCTCATCCTCACCATCTGTATATTCTAAAGCACCATGCTCTTCTATGTTGTTCCCCTTTCATAAAAGCATCTTCCCAGAGAAATTTGGCAGGCTGACTCACATACTATATTTAAATCTAAAATTGAATATTCCTTTTCCGAAGCTTCTAATTTAATATTTGTTCATTCTGACATTTTAAAAATGACAGGTTGCCAGTGACCAAGGCTTTATAAAATTAATAAATTATCTTATACATGTACCTGCAAAATTTAATCTTTAAAAGACAAGATACTTTAAGCATGTGAAAAAGTCAAAGCAATGGGGATTTTTGTTTGATTGATTTTTAGTTTTTAAACCAGGTCTCTATGCACAAGAAAATCTTTAATATTTATTTTTATTAATTTGGGAACAGAAATAAGAATAATGTGTCAGAGACAGAAACTTGCAAGCAAAGTTACTGCACTGTTTGATATTTAAAACACTTGACCATCATGTTTCAGTTTAAGGTCGCACCTGAACCTTAACCATAGATGAACTAACAGGCATTTCTTTCTGTTTATACTAGAATGTTTGAAATAGAGAACAGCTGCAAAGCTCATATTTGGATACAAAACCAAATTCTCCTAAATTTGGGTGGGTAAAATGTTCTGGAACCAAAGCTTTGGTTCAGGCTTGTTTCTAGTGTGAACTGATTTGGAGTTCAACTTGGGTAAAATTGCATAGCACATTCCATAATTCAGGATATGCTTACCAAGATATATAAGCTTCTGACACTTGGATGCTACAATTTCAAATATTCCCATATGTTGTAAGTAGAAAAATGTTAAGTACAGTGTAAAAAAAAAAAAAATCCTGGCCATAAGCTTGTGTGTGAAAAATTGTTGAGAGAAGAGACCATGAGGCTAATATTCAATGGTGAATGAATTACAGGGAAATCATTCAGTGTGACTCTGGCACATGGCTGGTGTAGCATGTCCATGTAATTATTCTATGTTTCCTAGATGGTTTTGTGTCCTTGAGGAGCACCACAGTAATGCCTTACAAATGATTGCACACTGGAATCCCCTGAGTGGGCACTGATGCATGAGAGCCAGAGGCAGTCTTGTAAACCAGAATCCTAGCATTTGCATTGCAGGTGATAACACTCTTAAAAGTTCCATTGTGCATAAACACATTGAAATTAGGTTTGACCTAATTACGTTCTCTTATTTGATGTAAATAGTGTTTTAATGCATTAGTTAGTATTAGCAAAATAAATGTTGCTTTAAGCAAAACCATAAAAGGTATAGAATCAAAACAGCAAGATATCTTTGCTATACCAGCATGCATTTCCAGCATTAAACTGGTCGTTGCTGAAATTATTGTCCAGTATACCCTGATTAATAAGAGGGCCTGCTGTCCTGGACAATGCTGTGTCATTAGTAAAAGCAATTTTCAAGTCACACAGAATGATGCCCCAAAATAATCATTTGTCTTTTATCACAGCTAGATGCCACCAATTGATCAAACTTGTACTTAATAGAGAATACTTAAAATACAACTCTCCATCTAGACCAGACCCTTTACCCAATATACTAAAAGAAGAACTCCATATGCTCGTATGCACCATGAAGCTAAAATATGGCTATAACAAACTTACATGACCAGACAATGCACAGAACCCCCAGAACAGCCCTAAGCACAAACCAACCAGTTTACAACCATTATTTTTTCATTTTTATTAACTGTGCCCATCCCAAAACCTATGCATGCTACAAAACTTTTTTTAGAAACATACACAATAAGATATAAATCAGAGGCCCCCCAACAAGAACTGGCCTTGTAGATCTTCAAAATCCCCAAATATCTACCTGAAACCTAAAGAACGGCCTTTTCCTCAGCTTCCCTCCCTTACCTTCTACTGTCCCAATCATCTACCTCCACAACCAGAAGAACTAAGTCAACAAATCCAGATGGCATATGGCAGACTATGTGGAGTTCTAGAGCAAAGGACAGCCTGGTCCCAGTAATCTCCTGATTAAACCAGAGACTATTTGCTCAAGTGCTTCAGACCAATGGGCCAAATTCTGCCGTCTGTTACATCAGTACAATCTCATAACATAGTCACAGTGTCGAAAAAGCAAAATTTCACTCACTTGGACAAAATTTAAAACAGAAAAAATGTGCATGACTATATAGTGAAGAGCATTAAAATGAGAAACACGATTGTTTTCATTAAGCTATATTGTAGCTTAGCCTGCTTAGCCTTTAGATGCATTGGTAATGATCAATAATGAGGCAGAATGTTGCATTCCTTTCTCTTTGGTATGTAGCCTGTCAGAACTTCTAAATTACCACTTTATAGCATTCTTGGTATGTTAGAGAAATACTCCTTTTTCAGTGCAAGAGCTGGGAATCATCCTTATCAGAGACTAGGTCTGCAAATCTATTTGAACAAAACCCATATAGGAAAATTTTCTATTGTGCTCAATTCCTGCTCATTTCTTTAATACTTATTCATTTTATCATATTCACGAATGAGGAAGAGTTTCACTCCCCCCAGGAACAGTTAAGGGCAAAAGAAACAAAATTTATTGAGACTGGTGAAATCTCTGTTCATCAAATGTTTAGAAAAAAGCCCTAATATTCAAATGACTTCAAGAAACAATAGGCAACATTACCAGTTATTTCAAAGTAGGAGGCAATGAATATTCACCCACTTCACCACATTTTTCCTTAATGATGTTAAATCCCACACCATTTTTCACTGATAACAAAAAATGAATGGATTCCTCAGCCCTTGGTCTGACTTCACAAGGCAAAGACAACACTAAAATAACCATAATTATGATGTAACACACAATGTGTTCTGATAATAGATGAAGAAATGGAAGAGACCAGCACATTTTTGTACTTTTTATAATTTTGTACTTTGTACCTTATATTAACATTTAAATGCTTATATTATTTTACACAATGAAAAAGCTTTTGTTGAAGCCTAAGTGTCTTCTAATGAAATGAAGATACATTTTTGAGTAAAGTTTTTAGACTCCCATAATGAACTCTCTACAAACATGGCTATGGATAATCACATACAAGGGTAATGTTTGCCATTCATTTCTTTAGAGAGATTTAGTAAAACAAAGCTAATAAACAGAAATGTGGATATATTGAGGCTGCTTATAAGCCCTGTCAAGTTAACCACTCCGACTCAAAGATCAGACAGAAGACATTAATCATTAGTTCATAAAAGAAAATTAATCAGTTCACACTTTGAAGTCATCAGAAGTTCAAGTCATATACTTATTCTCTGGGGATACAACTGATTTTTGAAAAAGGTGATTTTTAAGAAGTTTCTGTCAGTTTATCTTTTGAGATAACATATCGGCAAGTATGAGAATAAAAGCACATTTTCATAAGAAAAGAGAAAGAAAAATACCTGCATAAGGTTACTTATTGTGTCGTGATTTCTTATAGAAGCATATTTTTTGCAAAACAAAACTTGCTTTTTATTATTAGACCCAGTACAGCGTATATTTGTTGTTCCAATTTATTGCTTCTTGCGGACTATATCTCTACTTATGTATGGGGCCAATCTTCTACCTAGCACCCATCCTGAGAAACTCAGTTGAAAGCTGGAGTTCTCCATGGTATGGGAAGAAAGAGCACCTCTCCTAAGCACATCAAGTAGTGGTGGAGCTTCTTTATGGAAGCCTTATAACAGGGGTGGCCAACCTGAGCCTGAGAAGGAGCCAGAATTTACCAATGTACATTTCCAAAGAGCCACAGTAATACATCAGCATCCCCCCAGCAGCATCCCCGCCCCCGACCTCCCGGGCCTCCCACCCACCGGTAGCCCTGCCGATCAGCACCTCCCCCTCCCCCCACACCTCTCAATTAGCTCTTTCGTGGCGTGCAGGAGGCTCTGGGGCGGGGAGAGAGGGCACGGCAGGCTCAGGGGAGGGGGTGGGAAGGGGTGGAGTGGGGGCAGAGCCAAGGGTTGAGCAGTGAGCCCTCCCAGCACATTGGAAAGTTGGCGCCTGTAGCTCCAGCCCCGGAGTTGGTGCCTATACAAGGAGCCACATATTAACTTCTGAAGAGCCGCATGTGGCTTCGGAGTCACAGGTTGGCCACCCCTGCCTTATAATATTGCCTCAGTGGCAACAGAGGGACCAAATGCTCCATATCATTGTGAACCCTACAGTACTTCCGTTCCCTACCCTTAACTCCTCCTGTACACAGCATGCCAGAGAGCTGAGCTCTGGGGCACACTGAGTGCACAGCTACTGCAAAGCCTCCACAAATTCTACTCTTGAGAAAAGTTACATTGCATTGGTTCTGAAACCAGAGTACCCTTCACCAGAAAGTGCAGGACTGGACCCATATGAACATAGGAAAGATATGAAAGACATGAGCAATTTGCTCTGTCAATTTGCTCTGATATTGCTTTATCTGATATTTATGGCTAAGGCTACATTTTAGTCACGGGTAGAGTTGCCAGGTGTCTGGTTTTTGACCGGAATGCTAGGTCGAAAAGGAACCCTGGAGGCTATAGTCAGCACAGCTGACCGGGCAATTAAACGTCTGGTTGGTGGTGCAGCAGGCCTAAGGCAGGGAGGCTCCCTGCCTGCCCTGGCTCTGCGCAGCTCCCTGGAAGCAGCCGGCATATCCTTGCGGCCCCTATGTGCAGGGGCAATCAGGGAAGCTCTGCGTGCTGCCCGCGCCTGCAGGCATCTCCCCCACAGCTCACACTGGCCGGGAACCAGGGCCAATGTGAGCTGTAGGGGAGATGCCTGCAGGCACGGGCAGCACGCACCGCACAGAGCTGCCTGGGCATGCCTCCGCCTAGGGGCCCAACATGCCGACCACTTCCGGGAGCAGCACAGAGTCAGGACAGGCAGGGAGCCTGCCTTAACCCTGCTGCGCGGCCAACCGAGAGGTGCCTGAGGTAAGCGCCACCTGGCCAGAGCCTGAACCCCCCCTCGCGCACCCCAACCCTCTGCCCCAAGTTTGAACCTCTTCCCACACCCTAACTCCCTCCCAGACCCCGCACCACCCTCCTGCACCACAACCCCCTGGCCCGGGTCAGAACCCCCTCCTGCACGCAAACTCCCACACCTCCTCCCAGACCCCGACCCTCTACCTCACCCATGAGCCCGCTCTCACACTCCAAACCTCTTGGACCCAGCCCGGAGCCCCCTCCTGCACCCGAAAACTCTCATCCCCAGCCCCACCTCAGAGTCCGCAGCCCCAGCCCTCACTCCCTCCCACTCCCCAACACCCTGCCCCAGCCCAGTGAAAGTCAGTGAGGGTGGGGGAGATCGAGCGACTTCTATATTTGACACCTGTGCAACCACTGCTGGAATATTGCCTGCAGTTCTGATCCCCACAATTCAAGAAAGATGTTGATAAATTGGAGAGGATTCAGAGAAGAGCCATAACACTGGTCTACAATTTTTGAGAAGTCGTCTGCTTCAGAGATAAAATGTGCTATTTATTATGTATTTTGATGTGCTGAATTCAAATATGAAAATTAAAACAACTGATTGGCTACTGTTTCTAAGATATTTAAGTTTTTACATTTTATGTCTATGTATATTGTGTAGATAGTAGAGTTTTAATCATAAATTGTAAACCTAGGTCTTTTCATGTGTTTATGGTTGCTTTACATGATAATATTTCACCTGTCCTGTTTATGTAACACTTTAAAAATCAGCAAAAGGGTTATATAAATAAAATTTATTATGAAACAAAAGGCAAAAAACTATTATGTACATAGTTTAGTCCTATTCAGTGTCTACTCGGCGCTTCTTGGCTTGTCTCTTGTATTCATTAAATGGAGCATCTCTTGTCACTGTCCAGCCATAGTCTGCAAGCATTGATGGGCTCCATTTGCCCTGATAGCATTTCTCCATTGTTGCAATGTCCTGGTGAAATCGCTCGCCGTGCTCGTCGCTCACTGCTCCGCAGTTCAGTGGAAAAAAATCTAGATGAGAGTGCAAAAAAATGTATCTTTAGTGACATGTTGCAACCAAGGCTTTTGTGTGCCTTGAGGAGGTTTTCCACCAACAACCTGTAGTTGTCTGCCTTGTTGTTTTCGAGAAAATTTATTGCCACTAACTGGAAGGCTTTCCATGCCGTCTTTTCCTTGCCACGCAGTGCATGGTCAAATGCATCATCTCGAAGAAGTTCACGAATCTGAGGACCAACAAAGACACCTTCCTTTATCTTAGCTTCACTTAACCTTGGAAATTTTCCACGGAGGTACTTGAAAGCTGGTTGTGTTTTGTCAATGGCCTTGACAAAGTTCTTCATCAGACCCAGCTTGATGTGTAAGGGTGGTAACAAAATCTTCCTTGATTCAACAAGTGGTGGATGCTGAACACTTTTCCTCCCAGGCGCCAATGACTGTCGGAGTGGCCAATCATTCTTGATGTAGTGGGAATCTCTTGCACGACTATCCCATTCGCAGAGAAAACAGCAGTACTTTGTGTATCCAGTCTGCAGACCAAGCAAGAGAGCAACAACCTTCAAATCGCCACAAAGCTGCCACTGATGTTGGTCATAGTTTATGCACCTCAAAAGTTGTTTCATGTTGTCATAGGTTTCCTTCATATGGACTGCATGACCAACTGGAATTGATGGCAAAACATTGCCTTTATGCAGTAAAACAGCTTTAAGACTCGTCTTCCATGAATCAATGAACAGTCTCCACTCATCTGGATCGTGAACGATGTTGAGGGCTGCCATCACACCATCGATGTTGTTGCAGGCTACAAGATCACCTTCCATGAAAAAGAATGGGACAAGATCCTTTTGACGGTCACGGAACATGGAAACCCTAACATCACCTGCCAGGAGATTCCACTGCTGTAGTCTGGAGCCCAACAGCTCTGCCTTACTCTTGGGTAGTTCCAAATCCCTGACAAGGTCATTCAGTTCACCTTGTGTTATGAGGTGTGGTTCAGAGGAGGAGGATGGGAGAAAATGTGGGTCCTGTGACATTGATGGTTCAGAACCAGAAGTTTCATCCTCTTCCTCTTCCTCGTCTGACTCAAGTGAGAATGATTCTGGTGCATCAGGAACCGGCAGTCCTTCTCCGTGGGGTACTGGGCGTATAGCTGATGGAATGTTTGGATGATGCACAGTCCACTTTTTCTTCTTTGACACACCTTTCCCAACTGGAGGCACCATGCAGAAGTAACAATTGCTGGTATGATCTGTTGGCTCTCTCCAAACCTTTGGCACTGCAAAAAGCATAGATTTCCTTTT
The DNA here is from genome assembly GCF_002925995.2 of Terrapene triunguis. Classification (NCBI taxonomy): domain Eukaryota; kingdom Metazoa; phylum Chordata; order Testudines; family Emydidae; genus Terrapene; species Terrapene triunguis. Next base: position 1,996,521 of record NW_020664583.1, read on the forward strand.
CCTGTTCAACCACTGGCGAAGATCTATCTGTTGCACAAGTGTTGCAGCATATGTGTGGGGCCCACCTCTTGTCCTGATCTCCAATTTTGCAGCCAAAATAAAGGTGATAGGCTTTCTTAACCATAGTGGTTATACTGCGCTTTTGTGATGCAAAAGTCACTTCACCACAAACATAGCAGAAGTTATCTGCACTCTTCACACAAGTACGAGGCATCTCTGCTCACTTTGGCTAAACAGAAATGTGTCCCTTTGCAAAATCAAACACTGACAAATAAGAGAGCACGACACTGTATGATTTCTAGAGCTGATATAGGGCAATTTGTTCAGCAGAGTGATGTAAGCTTCGTTATGATTGCATCATCCATGACTTCTAGGAATAACATGATGCAATTCATATCATGTATGATGCAATACCAGCTTCAGATTGCATCATTCATTGTTTTGCCTAAAAAGTAAGTACTGTCCAAACCCAGTCAGATTTATTCATAGATCCAGTCAAAGATGTATTTTAGTCATTTCTGGTTTAAATTGAGATCCCTTCCCTTTATAACTCACTTATCCTCCGCCATTCCCAAGGCAAGGGTCGTATATACTGACCCAATAGCATATCTTGAAAACTAGAGCCAATCAACAATTTTAAGCATCATTTTCGTTCTCAGTGACCCAGAATTAGTAAAGTTTGACTACATTTATTTCAGAAGCATTTTGGCTGTAGAGCAGTGTAATTAAAGGATTAAGAAAACATGCCTCATAGTGATAGACTTACAGAACTCAATCTAGTTACCTTAACAAAGAGAAGGCTAAGGGACAATTTGTTTACAGAATGCAAGTATCTATACGGAGAACAAATATTAAGTAATGGGCTCTTCAATCTGTCAGAGAAAAGTATAACATGATCCAATGGCGGGAAATTGAAGCTCAACAAATTCAGACTACAAATAAGGTGTACATTTTTAACAGGGAAGGTAATTACCCATTGGAACAATGTACAAAGGATCACTGGCAATTTTTAAATCAAGATTGGATGTTTTTCTAAAAGATCTGCTCTAGGAATTATTTTGGGGAAGTTCTGTGGCCTGTGTTATACAGGAGGCAGGGCTGGATTAACCTTTTGTGGACCCCAGTGCCAAACATATTTGTGGGCCCCATGTAGTCACTGTGGGCTCCAAGTGTGGGCCTGGTGTGGCAGTGCCATTGGTGCCATAGTATACCTGATACTGGATCTCAGAGACATTTTTCATTTTGATCACACACCTCTTGTATGACTATATGCATTGCCATACACAGCTCCCTCAGGCCCCAGTTTTTCTCACTGAGCTGTAAACCCATGTGTGTTTACCAGTGTCCACGGTGAGCAGAACTTTCATAGAGATCAGGGGAAACTCCCCACAGATTTATCTCCTTCCTCATTCAGACCTTCTATAGCCATGTTTCCAGTACAAGCCTATGTCACCAGTCACTGTATGTGGTTCTGGTCTCAGCTCAATACAGTTCCACAGCCAGCAGATACCTGATCAATTCTGACTAATGCCTCCCTCAGCACCCATCCTGCCATTTGAGCAAGCCACTTGCAAACACCATTTCCCCAAAGTAAGGACTTAGCCCCTGAGAACCTGAAGTTACCAGCTTTTCTCCCTCTGCTCCCATCTACATGCTAGTCTACTACCTGGTCACCACCACCGCTCCCTATGCCTGTTTCCCTTCTACCTTGGACGCTATTCTCCCTCTCAAGCTTGACCTACTTCCTCTTTGCCTGCTTCCCTTGACATTCCTTTCCTACGGGTGACCTCTGTTCCTTGAGGTTAACTTCAGTTTATCTGCTCCTAGCTTAATGGCCCCCAGTAGTCACAGAGCCACCTGCAGCTTCTCTGGCTATAGCCATGGGGCCAATTGCCAGAGGCCAGCCTTAGATAGCTGTAACTACTAATCTAAGGAGGGGTGGCAATTCCAAGGCTGAGCATGCTTGAACCTTGCCACAGCGGCACAATGGACTCTAAATCCTCAGCGCTGGCCCCAGGCAGCTGCAAACTCTGCAGTTAGGCACTTCCCTCCTCTAGGCCATGGCTTTAAGTACCTGAAATGCCCCTCATCTGCAGCAGAGGCCACCAATTCCCACGCACCCCTCAGCTAGCACATAGTCATGCAGAAAGTGCAGCCTGAATGATTTTGGAGGCTGGAGTTCCAGGGGGTTCCCATCCCTGAGTAGCAGCTCTGCAACAAGCTCACATGGCCCCCCTCTGCTGTGGGACCAGGAGCCTATGAAGACAGTGGAGTTACCCCGTGTATAACCAGTTCTGTCCAAAGCCTGTTGAAGTGAGTGGGAGTCTTTTCATTGTCTTTAATGGGCTGTGTATAGAAGCAAAGGACCCCATTCTAGACTCTAGGAGCAAAGTACATTCTATGCTGCACTGGTTTAGTATTGTAACAGGAAGGTCTCACATTACCTAGTGAATAAGCAACACCTCCTACAGCACCTAAGTTTTTCCGAGAGGCTTCCCACCCAATTACTAAACCTGCTTCGCTTACAAGGGCTGAAAATATCAGGTAGCATAGTTACAAAAGCAAGGCACTTCTGAATTCAGTAGGAATTTTGGATGTGCACAGAACTCAGGCAGGATTGGTTCCCGCATGGTTACAAAACTGCAGTAAAGTGGAACAATTTTCAGCTTGTGTGATTGGAGGATATCTGGATCCATATTATAAGACTGTCCTACATAAATGAGGAAAAGTTGAGGCGTCTTTGTTATTCTTTTGTTCCACTCTTTGTTTCTGTGGGGAATTTGCCAATGCAATATTACTGTCTTCTTTTTAAACAAACAAAACTAAAAACAATGGTAATGGCTATTGAAAATAGCAATCCCAGCCCTAGTTGGCACTGGGAAATTGCCAGCATTTGTTGCTCAATTTTATCCTACTTTTTCTACAGCAAATTACAGTGGATCAGTATATTTGATTTGCGAGAAATGAAGTAACAGCAGCCTAAATTGAGCTTGAGCACTCCTGAAGGCAGGTGCTAGATTCCCTTTCTGAATATTAGATAAATCTAGAAAGGAAAAGCCAATTTCTGCTTCCCTGGCTCAGAAGTGGAAATCCTCCTGTACTGTATCTAAAGCTGCCCAGGGTCCTCTAGTAGAGCCTTCCCTCCCTTAGTTATCATTTTAACTTCCGGTGGGATCCACATACCTCCTCCCTTGCTAGGCTTCAGATAGAGAGGTGCACTGTCCATTTAGTCCACCCAATTCCTTCTTTGGGGGCTGCCAAGTGAGGTCACACCAGCATCTCTAATCCAGTCTGGGGAAGTCTGAGGGTGATATCTGGGCCAAAACCTTCTACTCCTTGGGCATACTTGTTCCCCATTCACAGTGCCACCCCCTTCTAGCAGCCGGCTCCCCATTCACATCAAGCTGCAGTGCATGGGGTCTCACAGCTTCCCCACTCCCTCCCTCTCCCTTTCCCGTTGATAGCTGCCAAGGGAATGCTGGAAAATGTAGTTCTTTCCCTGCTTCAGGGCTGGCTCTATAGTCAGGGAGCTGGCCAAGGAACTACAGTTCCCAGTGCCCCATGGGTTCTCAGTTCCCATGCTGGATCCCTGCTGCTCCGAGGCTCACTCTCAGCGCCTCCGCTTCTGAGCTTGGGCCGGTGCTATGTCCGGTACTGACAGGAGGTCAGACTAGATGATCACAATGGTTCCTTCTAACCTTGGAATCTATTAATCTATCAGCCATTCCTTTCCAGAAGATTTCCATTTGTCTGTCATGAGCACATCTGCCAGGTTGCCATGTTATGTTGATTTTAGGACTTTGTGGCAATGTATACATAGGACCTAAACATTTTTTGGTACATCCTTCCTTTTTCCACTCCTACCTCTCTTACTCCTCACATGCTAATGACTAGCAAAAGTTACAAAATAGAAAAATGCTTCATTAATAAAACAAAAGGGAAAAGTTCTTGAGGTCGCAATACTTGTGGTAAAAAATAAACTTTATGAACAAGAGTAACTGACTGCATCCTTTGTGGCTAGAATTGTGCAAAGTACCTGACCTGGCCACTAGTACAACCACAATTAAATAAATCATACAAGAATCTGGCTACACCCCCTCGGCCAGCTACCCACAAGCACAGATCACAAGTGTTTGTTTTTATCACAAACAAGACAAAAAAGATCATTTTTAAATTTCATTCTAGCCAATAATATTAGAATAGCTTAATTTTTCTAGTAGCAATGACAGGTCAAACCTGACTAAAGTGACCTGAAAAGGAAAAACTGGAAGAGGTTTTAAATATCCTAAATGTTCCCTAATCCTGCAATTCCAACTCAAATAAGACTGTATATTTTGAATATTTCATGCAGCTCTATTAGGTAACTTCATGAAGTGTTCTTGGATGCAATTTCTGCTGTCAATAACAGAATCATGTGTAATATCAATATCTCATTGTTGTCTCTGTTAAATATTTCAAAATATATAAAGTGCAACATTATGCTATCTGTCATGGCCTGACCCAATGCCCATTGAGGCCAACAGAAACATCCCAGATCAGACATATATTATTTAGCCACATGATTTTTTCACAACTCCCCTAATATATATATAACATTTATTTTGCCAAAATACTATTGGCTCATTTCCAATATATAAAAGGCACACTTTGCTGTCCTGATATGAAACCTAATCCATGATCACAACTTTAATACCAGATCAGTGGTTAAATACTATAGTACTAACATCCCTTCTGCTGAGATTGTATAGCGTTATTTTTTTCCAGTCTCTCAAAATACAATTTATCACAGTAGCTCTCAGAAGTGCAGACAGTCTATCACCTATACTATTATACAGTAATATACAGTTGTCTTGTTGGGATTAAATCACGTTTCCTTTGGTTCTCAGATTTTACTCCATGAAATGAAATGAGTGCCTTATCACAAGCATGAACCAATAAAAATTCATATGTAAACCCAGGAGACTCACTTTTAACACATTAACTACTAACTGCTCCAGAGGCTGGACTGAATCAGAATAATTATGTGGGTTTTTTTTTTTTTTTTTCCAAAATCTGGTGAGGTGTTAATCCAGGCCAGTCATTGTATTATTTTAGTTGGAGTATTTGGGATTTCTCCTGTACTGTATTTGACATAGGAATACCATGTATGCCTGGTTTTTCCACTAAGCACCAGATCCAACATTTCTTTAAAAAAAATCATAAAAGTTTAAATTCAAACACTACAAATTATTGCTCATGCTGTGAAATCGTTTGTTTCCTGTATATGCAACTGGTTCTTCTGTTGGTGGTTCTCTGCAATTGATTCTCTACTTGCCAATACTTTTCTTTTTGTGATATTCTTTACATATTGTACTAGGTATTAAAGAATTAAAAAGTATTAAAAGTATTAAAAAAAACCCGTGTGAACATATGGCTTTAATCCCTGTGGTCTATACTGTCAGCATAGTTACATGAGCGATTAACAAAACAGCCTTTAAAACCCCGTATGGCTAAAGATTGTCCCATATATTAAAAGTGAAATAAACTATTAATATTAATTATAATGAATATGAAATAATATGCAAATGACTGTGCAACAACCATAAATCCCTCTGACTGACTGCCAAAATGCTATTAGCGTTCTCATGAAGAATGTAAGCTGGTTAATACTGGAAGGAGAGCATATATATTATGATCAGAAGTGATAATTAGAGTTTTATCCTACATCAATTTTTAATTTAATGCTAATGGAATGTTTTCTTGACCTGTTACCAAAATAATTTGCATAATATTTATATGACACCACACAGACATATGCAGCTAATCTGGCAATTCAATTCCCTGAACAAGTAAACGCCTAGAATTTTGAATGAAGGGTACATCTTGCTCTTGGGCAGTTTGTTAAACTATTCTCTACTCTTGTCTGAGACAAAGAAAAAATTTATGCATTAATTTATTTTCATATTTTAACATTTTATTATAAACATACACAATGACTCTGCTTTCCTTTATATTTCAATGGAAGTTTGAAAACGATCATTTAAATTGGCATCACCAATCTCCTCAGCCAAATTGCTAATGCATACAAACGTGGGTACCTTAGGTCCCTGTAAGATACTGATATAATCTGTGCATTAGCAATGCTTGATGTAATTTTTGGAAGTGCTGAACTCCAGTTGAAGTCCATGGGATCTGCAGGTGTTCAGCACCTTTGAAAATCAGTCCCAAAATGACTAAAACCATAATGAAAAAAATCTTCAGCAGCATGACAATATTGTGAGTTTGGCAATACGTTTTGCAAAATCTGGGGTTCTTTTTAAAGCCCCAAATCCTGGAATCATGTTAAAGGGAGAATCTCAGCTTTCATTAAAACAAACAAAAAAGTTTCTAGTCCTTGCAGTTATGGAGAAAAGCTTGAAAACTTCACCCCAGTACACCGCAAAGGCTCCAAACTCAGAAGGAAAACGAAATGTATTTTATTTTTTTAAATCTTATGATTTTGAGGGGGATACACTCATTATTTTTGAAAGCTTAGGTTTGGCAATACTAGTTCAGTAACCAAGAAAAAATATAAACATTTGGTTATATCAGCCACTGCATAAGAGTTAGTGCACTTTAATTGATAGAATGGGAAGAAAATGAGGACTCCCGGTTTTCACTTATAACACTGTCACTGATTTAGTATGTAACTTTTGCATAATCACCTTGTGTCACAGTTTATTCCTAAATAAAATGGGTCTAAATAATTCATGTTTGCAAAGTTCTTTCAGAACTTTAGGCAGAAGTTACAAGTACAAATTATTTTTATTTATTGTCATTGGAAATGGTGAGGGTAAGAAGGTTCATACAATCATTAAAATAGATGGCATTTTCATATTTGAATATTTATTAACCGCTCTGCTGATGGCGGTTCCAATCCCCCACTGCCGAGAAAAGCAGATTACGGTTATTTGTATAATCTTAGCCCACAGATACCCTAATCAAGACAGCCCGTGTGCTGAGCACTGTACAGAGTCCCTGCCCAAAGATTAAGACAGAACGCTTCAAGTAGGTGTAGTAGACAATGGAGAAAATGGGGGGAGGAATGTGGTGTAATTTCAAAGGAAGCACAGGGTTTCATGGATAAGTTATGTGTTTAGTTTTCACGTTTCAAGTTGACTATTTAAAAAAATAAAAATAAAAAAAGAGATTTCTTAATCCGTACAGCCCACCACCCTACTTTGCATTAGGATCTTGTTTCAGTTTTGCTTAGCAGAATTCTATCCTACTTACCAGATACAGGCATTTTTTAAATCAATCAGGGATCTGATGACCCACTGTATTTGATTCCATATCTAATCCTGTCTCAAGAACAAATAATATACATTAAAGAATGCCATCCAGACTAAAGATTTTCTTTAGGCTACAGGGAGGAAGCTGAGCAGCTATGAAACGTATTTACTAATCTAAACATGCTTTGCAACCAAGAAACTTAAGCTACTTGGCAGATTTCATCAAACAGATGGTCAGTTCCCAGCTTTTTTCACCAGAGATGATTAGCACTTATAAATTAATGAACAACTTCAGTGGAAGGAAACAGCTAACAAAATTATTTTTGTAATTAATAACAAGTACTGTACAGTATGAGGAAAGCCAGTACCTACACAGATACACAAGAATTTCACATGCACTAAGAGGTCTCACCATAAATCTTCAGCTGCACTTCTAACATTTTCTTTTTCTTTTTTTTTTTATGCTCTAAAACTATTTTATTATTTCCCCAGTTTTGCAAAGACACTGCATTTTCCCCATAATGCTCTGCTTATACAGCTTGTACATGCCACCAATTTTTCATCCATGAGGTTGCCAGGAAATCAGTGCCCAGAGAAAGGACGACCATGCTAATTTTTGCAAGCAGTGAATATCCTTAAAGGCTGGGTAGTGTCTTGTAAGTGGAGAATGCAGGGACAATCATCACAGGAAGCAGCAGTGTATGTTTGGGGCTAGAGAAGTGACAATGAGGACTATCTGGGAGCGAGGGAGCAGATGATAGGGGTCTGAGAAAAGAACAACTGGATAAACTGACAGAGGAAATGAGAGACAGGGAAGAAAACTCAGAAAAAAGAAGAAAAGGAGAGAAGTGGGATGGGAATATGGAAAACTTTTACAGTATAAAACACAAGTTAGAGGGGAAAACAGTAGAAAATGAAGAGAGATAACCCATCAAGATATGCAATAGAGTGACTGATAGGAAAAGAAGATGAATAACTATTGCAAATGAGACACAGAGAGAGAGAAAAAGAGAAATGCTAGTGCTAAGTTATGTAACCTATAGTATTGCCAATTCTTGAGTTAATCATACATCTTACAATATTTGGTATTTTCTTATAGACCCAGCTCCCTGGAATCCTGTGATTATGTGGGAACCTCCGTTTTTGTTTTTTAAAAGAAAAGTTTCTAGCCCTTGGATTGCACAGAAAAGTTTGAAAACATGACCCTATGGTACCCCAAATGCTCAAAAACCAAAAGTAAATAGAAACATTTTTTTATTTAAAGAAATCTCATGATTTCAGGGGAGCCTGTCTCATGATTTTTAAACAGCTAGGATTTAGCCATACTACTGAGTAAACAATAAAAACGTTTTAAAATACACGCAGCAGGAAAAAACTGGCTGGAACCTGGAGTAGGAAAATGTACTGAGGTATGTCAAGAGCAGCAAAATGCTTTGGACCAGCCCCATCCTCATATGTAGAGCACTAATGTACTGAACTCTGAGCAGACAGAGCTGTGAGGGTTTTATATCAATAACTCAACAGATCTGAAGAATGAGCCTATATAGTAGATATGTTTAACCACTTTGAATCCCCCACACTTGTGAAAAGGCATTGTCCCCAACCTCCTTTCAAACACAGTCTGCACACTATGCAAAGTCCAAATTCACCCATTCCCTGCAATTTGGTTCTATTTACTCAGAAATGAGCAAGAAGATTTTCTTCAGTTATGGTTAACAATTAGGGTTCCTGTCTCAGGACTGATCAACCTACAGCCTAGATCTCCTCTGGAGATCCCGTGAAGAATGTGGGAAATATCTGTATTTTTTTAAATGAATAATGTATGACCCTCTCTATATATAGATTACTAAAATGCTGTTTGCTACATGCAGGGCTGAAGATTTAAGGTTTTACACATCCCCAGAAAAGCAGATGATGCAAATTTGATTACCGCTGCTCACATAGAGAATACAGGAAATCCACTGCTGGAAGCTTATCTCCATCCTCCTGCTAAGATGTATAAACCAGATTGGACAGGTCTGAGGGTCCCAGGACAAACAGACTTCGTAATAGATAAAAGACTGCCTATGAACTCAGTCAGAAGAACAGTGACTGGGGTCAAATGAGAGGCAGCGGCAGCAGCTACAAGGTTGTTGGGGGAACACCTGGGATAAAGTCGGGGAGGGCCCTACCTAAACTTGCAACGAAAGGCTAAAGTTTCAGTAAGATAGTGAGAGTATAGGCCTTTTATTGTGCTAAGCTTTTTCCTCTTGTGTTCCTATGTACAAATATATAATGGTTTGTTTTGAAGCAACTGGTTTTTGTCACTTCATTTTCATACTGGCCACAGGCTCCTGGAGCGAAGAGTAAGCAAAGGCCAAGACCCAGCTGGACCTGCTGAGGACACAGTTAATAATCACAGATACTGTAACCTGATGACCCAGTCAAAGTGTGTATGTGGGGCGGGGGGGGGGAGCGGGAAACATGTGATTCCACCCTGAGAGAAGTACAGGAGCGGGAAGACCTGTCGCTTGGAAAGAGTGCCCACAGACACTAAGTGAGGGAGTCAAAGGTTCAGCTCGCCCTGGAACCGTAACAGAACCTCCCCCACCTTCCTTGTATTCAGGCAAGGTGATGATAAGCCACCTGCCTTAGTGACTCAGCAGAACACTTAACACTCTCCAGCAGGACCAACATCTGCCTACTGAACATTTAGAGTAAATACTGCCAGCCTGTTATATCAAAAGGGATACAACAGGTTGTAACATTTACGTGGCACACCCTGTTTTAATTCTCTATTTTTTCAGTTCTGAAACATACCTACTGGGTTTTTCTCTCATTCCCTTAACTCCCTGGTTTCAGGGAGAGCTGATGTTTCTAGTTCTTTCATTGGATATTTATGATCAGAGGTGGCACCAGTGCACCAAGCACGTGCCTGGGGCAGCAAGCCGCGGGGGGCGGACTGCTGGTAGATGGGGGGCAGTAGTCAAGGAGCCTTCGGCGGCGTGCCTGTGGGAGGTCCGCCGGTTCCATGGCTTCGGCGGCAATTAGGTGGCAAGTATGCCGAAGGCGCAGGACCGGCAGACCTCCCGCAGGCATGCCGCCGAATCCGCGTGACCAGCCAGACCTCCCGCAGGCACGCCGCCGAAAGCCGCCTGCCTGCCGTGCTTGGGGCGGCAAAATACGTAGAGCTGCCCCTGTTTAGGATACCCAAAATTAAAAGTAATAATATCTAAATATAAAGCTGTATTTTCATAAAGTACAATGGCCATTTGGCTAAGAGTCATGATCAGGAAGGAAGCACCAGGCTTCCAGTCCCGCTCTGCGCACACACCAGCTGTGTCCCCAACCTCACTCCTCTCCTAACCCGGTGCAGCCCCCAGTCCTGCTCTGTCTCCAAGCTCGGGCCAGCCTCCATGGGGGCAGCAAAGGAGCAAGACCCTTCCAGCTCCGCTCTGCCCCACCCCCAACCTTGTTCAACCCCCAGTTCTGCTTCCAGGCCAACTCCGCCCCCAACCCCAGTTCCAGGGTGGATAAAAATCAATTTTTTTTAAAATCAAAAAATTGGATTTTTTTAAATGTAATTTGGATTTTTTTATATAAAATGCTTTTTGAGGGGGAAAAAACCTATCTAAAGATAGTTTTAATTAAGATACTGTGATGGGTTGGATCACAGAAAACCCCTTGGGAACTGAAAACTGATATGCAGAGACTACCTCTGAGCCCATTTTCCCTGGCAGCTTGGGACTTCAGAACTCTGCCTGGTTGTGCCAGACACACTTACCTGTTACAAACACAGACCCAGGTCTGAAACACGTCCCTCAAAAGCTGCAGGCTAAACTGAAAACAGCTTAAGAAGTGTTCCTGACTCCTGCACTCAGATGCCCAGCTCCCAATGGGGTCCAACCCCAAATAAATCCGTTTTACCTTGTATAAAGTTTATACAGGGTAAACTCATAAATTCTTTGCTTTCTAGAACACTGTTAGAGAGATATGCACAGCTGTTCCCCCCCCCCCCCCCCGCCCGGTATTAATACATACTCTGGGTTAATTAATAAGTAAAAAGTGATTTTATTAAATACAAAATGTAGGATTTAAGTGGTTCAAAGTAATAACAGACAGAACAAAGTGAATTACCAAGCAAAATAAAATAAAACATGCAAGTCTAAACCTAATACAGTAAGAAAGTGATTACAGATGAAATCTTACCCTCAGATGTTTCAATAAGCTTCCATCACAGACTGGACGCCTTCCTAGTCTGGGCACAATCCTTCCCCCGACACAGCCCTTGTTCCAGCTCAGGTGGTAGCTAGGGGATTTCTCATGATTGCAGCCCCCTTTGTTCTGTTCCACCCCTTTATATTTCTTTTGCACAAGGTGGAAATCCTTTGTCCCTCTCTGGGTTCCCACCCCTCCTTCTAAAAGGAAAAGCACCAGGTTAAAGAAGGATTCCAGTTCAGGTGACAAGTTCACATGTCACTGTAAGACTCCAAGCCTTCATTCCTCCCAGCCTGACTCACAGGAAGGCCTGCAAGCAAACACAGCCATCCACAATCAATTGTCCTGGTTGATGGGAGCCATCACGATTCCAAACCAACATTAATGGCCCATACTTTGCATAACTACAATAGGACCTCAGAGTTATATTTCATATTTCTAGTTTCAGGTACAAGAGTGATACATTTATACAAACAGGATGACCATACTCAGTAGATTATAAGCTTTGTAATGATACCTTACAAGAGACCATTTGCATGAAGCATATTCCAGTTACATTAGATTCACACTCATTAGCATATTTTCATAAAATCATATAGAGTGCAACATCACAGATACATTATAGCTCAAAGATATCTCATCATGGAATAGGGATTATAAATTCTAATTCTATAGTATGAGACCATATATTCATGTAATGTTTAAGAAAAGTTTTGTAAATGAGTTCCAATAGTTCATATCATATTCAATAGTCCAATCTTATGGGGTTCCAGGGGCTTCTGTATAGATTATTTATGTTAATCTTTCTATCCACCCAATGGGACTCTAGAAGATACCATCAGAGATAATTAGTTTTGCAGCTTTCAAACTGTGGATTTGTGTCTCCAGAGATAACATGCTTGTTAACAGCAAAAATGTTTTAAATAAATAAATAAATGAATGAATAATATATAGAGGTGAGAAATAACAGACCTCAAGTCCCTCTGCAAATTTGTGTACACAGAGTCAATCCCTTACCTCTCTCTAAAAGTGAAAAGTTTCAAAAAGTTCAATGAATAGAAGATTGTTGGGGGCAGAAAAGATTGGACAAGGAGAAGAACTCTGGAGATACATGTGAGAAGGGAGGGACAGGCAGTAGAAACACAAGTGAAACTGTTTGAGCAGCATATTCTTGAGGTCTTTCTAAATGTAGCCTTCACTGATTTGAGATCTACCATACCATTCTTTCACTAGAAGAGAAAACCTATAATAGCAGCAGGCTGTAAAAGAGACCCAGTTTGGGAATATTTTAATGAAGTTCCTCTACCTATGGGTAAGAAAGGCATGCATGCAAAATGCAAACAGTGCAACAAAGAAATGCAAGGTCTGGTTGCACCAATGAAACAACATCATGAGAAGTGTTCCTTCTCAGGGGGAAGCTGTGTTGAAAATAATGAAAGGAACATGTCTGAACATGCAGGATCTTCAGGTTGGTAAACTTTTTTCTTTCATACTTCTTGCTTAAGTACTGCCTGTCTTCCTTCTGGAGTATTCTTGAATTCTCATGTTTGACCAAAAAATATAGTTGTTACTCTATGGTACTATCATTTTAGATGCAGTTGTGATAAAAAATAAATAGCTGAAATAGGCAGATCTTCCTTTTACAATTTCACCTTTAAAGTAGTACTGAGTGTCAGTGAATGCAATGAGTAATACTAAATGAGCAGTATAGTAATAATAATTAAATAACTGCATTGACTTATTTTGTTTAGGAGAATCCATCCTCAACATATAGGATTCTGAAGACTATCCACCTTCAAGAGCACCATCATTTTCTATAGTTTCAGTTATCTGCCAATGATAGTGTTTCAGTCACAACATGTATGTCACATAGCCACAGTACATCGCCTGTAGCAAAAAGAAAAAAAAACTCCATCATCCAGAAACAACCATAGATAAGATTGTGATAAGAACCAGCAGATTACAAAAAGAGGTAATTGATGAAAAAACTGCCCCATTTGTTTATGCAACAAACTCTCCTTTCCGTATGATTGAGAACCCACACTTCATTAACGTGGTTCAGTCATTAAGACCAGGATACAGTCCACCCAACAGAGCAGATGTCGCAGGCAAATTGCTGGATAAAGTGTGCTGGATAAAGAAATTGAGCAGTGTGCAAAAGGTCTAAAGGGTAAAATAGTTAACCTGAGTCTTGATGGATGGAGCAATGTCCACAATGATCCTGTTGTATGTGCTTGTGTGACAACAGAAGAAGGGAATGTCTTCCTTACAGAAACAATTGATACATCAGGAAATGCACACACAGCAGAATACTTACAAGAAGTAACAGTGAAAGCTATAACAAACTGTGAAAAAAAATTCAAATGTCTAGTATGCAGTTTGATCACATACAATGCTGAAATGTATCCAAAATGAGAAGAAATTATTTAGAAGAGAGTCTGAAGCTAATAACATACGGTTGCAGTGCTCATTTGATGCACCTCCTAGCCAAAGACTTCAGTGTTCCAGAAATAAAGGCTAATGTTGTTGAAATTGCAAAATACTTCTGTAACAACCACTCTGCAGCAGCTTCTCTGAAAAAACTGGGAGGAACCAAGCTAGCTCTCCTACAAGACGTGCGATGGAACTCAGTAGTGGACTGTTTTGAGCACTATATCAAGAACTGGCCTAATCTGATGACAGTTTGTGAACAAAATCATGAAAAAATAGATGGCACTGTCACAGCCAAAGTTCTCAACATTGGGCTTAAGAGAAATGTTGAACACACGCGGAGTACCCTGAAGCCTTGAACAAAATGCAGGGAAATAGCTGTTTTATTGCTGACGCTGTTGAAATTTGGAAGGAACTGGGTGAGATCTTAAAAAGAGAAATATGCAAATATTTCTTCCTTTGGATTAATTCATTCCAAATTCATTCAGCCCAAGCACCACTGCTAAGGAAGCCTTTACTATGCAGTAATGGAGGGGGGCATGGGCAGATTCTGTTAATGGTAAGGGAGGCATGACTGGAAAAGTTTGTGAACGATCACCGTAGGTGTCTGAATATGAGCACCCAGAAATTTCACTTAAGAGGCTTTATTTTAAAAATTGGGACTAAATTTTTCTGACAGTTTCCAATTCTGTAAAATGGGGCTAACAAGATTTACCTACCTCACAGAGGTGATGTGACACTAGATTAATTGATGATTGTCATGGGCATTCAGTTCTCAAATTGGACACTTAAGATTCTAAACTCTTTGGAGTAAAGGATGATCTTTTAATTCTGTACTTGTACAGCACCTAGCACAAGGTGGTCCTGGCACATGATTTGGGCTCCTAGGCACTACCACAATACAAATAATCCATACAAATGAAGACAGGATAAAAGTGCATAGTATTATTAGAACTATGGTTCTTTATCAAGAAGCCTCAGAAGTCTGAGTAGTCTGACATACTGAACAACAACATTAAACTAAACAGAACATGTTAAGGATAATGTTTCAGACTTAGTCTTGAATTTCCTATGAACCGTGCATCATTCTGGCACACACCTTAATATTATTTTAATCCCTTTTTATTGCATGAGAACAATAAAATTGGTGAAAAATAAACCATGTCAAAGTACTAGAACTGAAACTATACATGTATTTCAATATAGGAATTATGCTAGGAGTCATAACTTCATTAGAAATTCCTGTTAATGAAATATATCAGAGTATTATTATTTTAAAAAAATTGAACTTTTACTAAATATTTTTGGAAATATCTTCTCTCTGACACAAACTGAAAACTCTCAATGATTTCAGGAGGTCAGACTTTGAAAGCACAGCCTCTTATCTCTTGTTGTGAATCCCATTGTTCCACTAAGTGAAATGGAAATGTACTGAACACCCACTGCACAAATTCCAAATGTAATCTTTTCATCTACCAAAGAAAACTCTGTCCTCAGTCTACTGAATCACCAACACTGAAATAAGCACGTTGCACAGGCTTGAGAAAAATTCATTGTTCTAGATGGATGGTTACTGAGATAGAAGATTTGTTCCCCTCCCTGAGGTAAGCACTGTATCTATTGTGCCACAAACACACAACATTCTTTCATTTGGGAGTAACCTCATTGGTCTTTCAGAAGCCATAAGCCTAGACTTTTATAAGAATAAGGCCATCTTTTCAATTTCCCTCACATATTCCTGTTCTATATTTTAAGACGTGCCCTTTCTAACCATTCAGACTTTGGGTGTTGTGTTTATGCCTAGGGCCAGATAAGGATGTCAACCTCTGAATTGGTCATCTGAATATAATTTTCTTAATTTTTTGTTTAAGCATGCTCACAATTCGCTGACATTTAAATATATTGTATACAGGCATCAGCAACTCATATGAACAGCTATGCAGTATATTGCTTAACAATTGCTGTAATTCTTTCCTGACTCCAGCACTTAAAAAGCAAATGTGTTACCACTTATCTCCTGCAACTTTGATGTCTTTATGCACTTAGCAATTTATAAGATCTTTAGAAAGACTAATCTAACAATCTCCAGCCTAGGGCAGATGTTTGCGCTTCTCTTTTGTTTGCTAGACACATATCTGCTAATAGTGCATATTGCTTTTTACAGACTATAATGAACCATAGATCACCGGAGCTGAACACACTCAGCACACACATCTTGCAGGATCAGCCCCTCTATAAGTGAAGATCAAATCAATATTAAAATTTTTCCAAGGTACAATATAATATAACTGTTTTGAACATCCTAAGAGTTTGTGGCAAGCTGGGGGTGTGAATCTGCACCACACTGGCCTGATGCAAACTAAGTGTCCACACAGACCCTGCTAACATGCATCAAGATTTAGTTAGTGCACTTTGATCAAAGAGGGTCCACACAGACCGTTAGTCCACAGCACACTACTGCAGGGTAAAAATCACACCCCAGCTTGCTGCAAACTAATTGTTCATGTAGACAAACTCTAAGTGTGGCATTAAGCATTAACTGTCAGAATCAAATTCAGTTTTACAGAAAAATTAGTGTATGAAATTATCCTAAAATCCCTTCTGGATTCTTCAGAAACACTAAATATTAAGAAGAATGAGTTCAAACAGTCAGAAAATGTTAAAGAAGGGTTCATGGACAGAAAAACTTAATAATTACAACATATCTCCTGCCTTATAGGATAGGCAGGCATTGCCTGCACACTGAAGAAGTGCCCTAGGAGAATGGATATAGTGGTAAACACCAAAGATTGCTCATAGTGTACAACAGAGACATTTCAATTCTGTAAATGGCACAAATATGGAGAGGCCAAATACAATATATAAGCAATCCAGACAGTACCTGTGGCTTTATATTTATTACACTCTACATAGCATAGCCCGTAATGGAATAATAAAACTGACATTCAGTGAGACAATTTAGATTTCATACTTCTAAAAGATGCGGTGTGACTCAGAAAAGGGCATTTCTCTTTTCATTCTCAATACTGTCAAAATAATCAGGCATTCCTTTAAATAAGGAAAAGTTATTTACTTGTTCCCATAATACAAGAACTAGGGGCCACCAAATGAAATTAATGGGGAGCAGGTTTAAAACAAATAAAAGGAAGTCCTTCTTCACACAGCGCACAGTCAACTTGTGGAACTCCTTGCCTGAGGAGGTTGTGAAGCCTAGGACTATAACAGCGTTTAAAAGAGAACTGGATAAATTCATGGAGGTTAAGTCTGTTAATGGCTATTAGCCAGGATGGGTAAGGAATGGTGTCCCTAGCCTCTGTTTGTCAGAGGGTGGAGATGGATGGCAGGAGAGAGATCACTTGATCATTACCTGTTAGGTTCACTCCCTTTGGGACACCTGGCATTGGTCACTGCGGTAGACAGGATATTGGGCTGGATGGACCTTTGGTCTGACCCAGTATGGCCGTTCTTATGTTCTTAAGGCCTTAGAAGTTGCAGCACTGCCTACTTTGGCTTGCCTGGAAAATCGAACTGTTGCTTGCTGCTCTGGCAAAGATAACAGGCTTTGATTTTTGAGCTGTCAACAGAGGAGGGTGTGGGTGTATGCACGTATCACCCTTTTTGAGTACAATTGTGTAATAAAATAGGATAATCCATGATTTTACATCACAGATGGTGATCTTTTATTTTTTCCCCATATACATTCCTTGAGTTCAGACCATTTTAATGGAGACTCCCAAGAGTCCCAAGTAACAACTGATGTTTAGTTGCTTTTATATTGTTCCATAGTTATCTAATTCTTCTCTCATAGCACATTTGTCACAGGGTTCTTGGAAGTCATAATCTAAGGGTTTTTTTATTTGCTTTTTTTTTTTTTTTTTTTTTACAAGTGAGCCCTACGGGCACTGAAGTGCTGCTGTGGTACTCACTCGTGCAATTGCTCTCCTCTGCAAATGTCTGTGGGGAAAGGGTGGGCCACTGCTTTTTCAGCAGAGCCTGAGTACAAAAGGGGTGGAGAAGATGCTGGTAAGGTTTTGGACAACTCGTAGTATATGACACATTTTATAGAGATATGTTTGTGTGTAGCTAAAATTTTCAGATGTGACTAGGGATTTTCGTTGTCTTGGTTTTTGGGTGGCGAACATGAACAACATTAAGAATCTGAATTTTTCGAAAGTGCTGACCATCCACCCTCTTAAAATCAGGCCACTATTAAGGTGCCTCAAGTTGGGCACCAAAACTAGAGACATGCAAAGTCATTAGTCACTTTTGAAAATCTTGGTGACTGTGTGTGTGTGTGTGTGTGTGTGTGTGTGTGTGTGTTTTATAATTTATATGTATCAAAGTTTGTGATACTTAGCCACAGGGCCGGTCCACAACATTTTGGCACCTAAAGCAGGGAGATCAAATGATGCCCCCATACCTCCTCGCTTGGGCCAAAACTTTGAAAGATCTCAATTCTGCCTTCTTCCTGTTCTACTCCTCTCATGGTACTGCTCTGCTATCTACCCCAATAAAGGAGAATTAACAACTTAAAATGCCATGTTCAAAAATTTTAAATAACACTTAACTTTCAAACGCCTGAACAGAAAATGTAACTTTTCTTGTCTGCATAGTAAACATTGGCATTTTTATCTGTTTGAATAATCAAAGTGGTGCTTTCCATGCCTTCTTGGCTGCAAAGATTTGAACTGCTTCCTGCTGAAGGTCCACAGTCTGGACCAGCTCATGCTCTATTGAGATGGTCACAAAGCTGACCAGCCTTTCCTGTGTCATTGTGGAGCGTAGATGTGTTTTTATTAACTTCAGCTTGGAGAAGCTGTGTTCTCCACTGGCAACTGTTATAGGAAGTGTTAGAAGTATGCGCAGAGCAACAAAAGCATTTGAAAGAGGGTGGACATCTTATTTGTGCACATATATTCCAGAACAGCCTTCGGAGTTGATCCTGCTGAAATGCATCTTGAAAGGGCTTTCAGTTCATCGCCTAAATCACCCGCATCAATATCGCGCATGTCATCATGTGTCAACATTGTCTCTAGTGTCCTGCATTGCTGGTGTAGGTCTTCTTCAGGAATAGTGAGGCGTTTTGGAATATCATACAACATCCCAAATATACTGCTTTGTTCCTTGAGCTGCATGAAATGTTCTTCAACTGACTGTATTGCACAATCTAGCACCTGGTTAAAGAATTCAACTTTGAATTGTTGTTTGGGGTCTCTTAGGGATTATCCCGTGCCTCGTAATCAAAATGTCGTCTTCTTCGGTGACTCTTGTATTCTTGAGTGGGTGGGAAAATAGCTTCAGTGTGAAGTTCCTCTGCCAACTTCTGTGCACTCTTCAGAACGTTTTGAAATCCTTCATTTGACTGGTAAGACTGTAGATATGATTTTGCTTTGTCCAGTTGTTCCATTGCTCCAGACATATCGAGGTCAACACCTTGGAGTCTCTTGCTTACAACATTTATTTCAAACAGTATGTCATGCCACAACACTAAGCCACACAGAATTTGAAGTTATGTATGTTTCTGGTGATTCCATTTCCTCTGCCACTGTTCTCCCACGAACAGTTTCTGTCATAGCATTATCCTCCATAAT
>NW_020664583.1:2016388-2032709 GCF_002925995.2 Terrapene triunguis
GCAGGGAATAAACTGCTGATTAAAGAACAGTTTGGTCTGTTGCAGTTCCTCTTTCTCTCTCCCCCCACATCCTCAGCATATATGTGTATATATATATACATATTCTCTATAATATTTGCTCGAGGAGTGAGCTAGTTATTAACCTCACTCTCATATAGGATGGATGAAAATATGAATGAGCAAACTGGTAGAGCATCATGGAAAGTAAGAGTGGCTGAGTTTTACATACACATTCCATCTGCTTAACCCAGTAAATTGTCAAGAGGCCTCCCAAACAGACACTTAAAATTTGCAGTTGGTGGGCCCAGTTTTCCAATACACACACACCTGCTGAGTGGACAGCAACAGAACAAAAATATTATTACATGTATGACTTTGAGAACAACAGAGTCATGGCTTGTCTACACTTTAAATTTAATTTGGATTAAGTTAGGGTGGGAATTTAAAGTACAATAGCTATTCCTGAATAGATCCACATGTGAACACTTATTCTGGAACATTCCTGAACAGCTCCATGTGTAGACAAGCTCTACAGGCAGTTATGTATATAGGTCATCCTACAGACTGGAGGGAATGAGATCATCCCCCTCCCACACTCCTCTCCAGGGATACTTCACCTTCCCGATGGAGGGAGACATGGTCACATTCACCTGCATCGGTCAGTCTTATCTGAACAAGAGAACAGTGTTTTCCCTGCTTTTACAAAAATGATCCAAGAACCTCCAGAGACCTAATGAAGGGGAACATAAGGCTGTTGTGTTCTCCCCACCTGCTCCATGGGAATTCTTCAGTGAAAATAATACTTCCTCAGGCTTTATTACATTTCTCATTGGTCCGCTCTGTGCAGGGAACACCCCTTGAAGTGTAACTCATGGTGCCATCAGCTAGCAGAAACAGCACTGGGGCCAGATAGTCTCAGGGGAACCCAAAACAGTAAGGAAGCACAGTATCTCAATGCAGAGCATTCAACCACCTGCTGGATTTGGGGAGTGGAACCGTGGGGACAGTAAAGGTGTCTAAATAAGGGAATAATTCAGGAGGAACTCTGCAAGAACAGCCTCACACAGTGTCTCCATCCTTTTACCCCTCTGCAAGTTTTACCATGAGCGTAACTAATCCTTCCCCAGGTTAGGTTCCTACAGCCATTAGTATTAGTAAATATAAACTCATTCCTGCAGATAGTATCGTTATTTGTTTAATTCTGTGATTAAAGTAGGGTAATTTTACTCTAGACAGTCTAGGATACATTCCTAAAACGTACAGCAGGAGCACAGACTTTTTAAAAAACCAATGAGAATATTATTCAGTGGAAATCACTTTGCGGGACTGGAGATTCTCTACTGGACATCTTGGACTATATATAAGTGCAGGAGGATCTGGACTAAGATAATGCCCATATTGTTTTGAGATGCACTATGAATTGAATGTTTGCTCAAATACTTGAAGTTACTGATGGTATTAAACAGATTTGCTAGAAAGGAGGTGTGAAAAAAGTGGGAGTTATGTACAACATTACTAAAAAATGAATACCGATATCTCTATGGGCTTGGTGGTTATTGGATTGTAGGTCATTGAAGAGTGAACTCAGGTCTATGGGTCTCTGTAGTACCACGGAAAGGCACACAATGGGTATAGTTAGCACCAGTCTCTGACACTTGACACACAATGCAAGTGTCAATCCTTCAGAAGATTTACC
Organism: Terrapene triunguis; assembly: GCF_002925995.2. Lineage (NCBI taxonomy): Eukaryota > Metazoa > Chordata > Testudines > Emydidae > Terrapene > Terrapene triunguis. The sequence goes on from NW_020664583.1 coordinate 2,018,085, forward strand.
TCCAATGTGTTCTCAACAGCAGGCAGGGTTTTGGGGCCAGATCTTTCAAACAAAGAGCTTGAAACTAGCTAAAAAGCTGACCCTCTAGGGCAGCGGTTCCAAAACTGTTGGTCACAACCCCATTTGGGGTTGCAGCAATCCCTACTGTGTGAAGAATGCTGTCCACTCATACCTCACATGTTTCGCTCTTCAAAATGGCAGGAAATACTTCATCACACTTGGGTCATGCCAATACAAAGTTTGGGAACCATTGCTCTAGGGACAGGGAGACAAAGGGTTTGCAAAGAAACAGACTGTCCTGGTCTCCCCATCCTGGGGGACCAGGGCTAAGTGGGGTCCTACCTAAACTTCCAGCAGCCAAGCATCAAGTAAAACAATATGCATATAGGCGTCTGTTATTTTTAACACTTTCTCTCTGCTTTTTAAGTTGTTATGGACAAAAAAAATCATACTTGTTTTTTGAACAAGCTGTACTCTCTCATGGCATTTATCAGCTGGTTACAGCCCCTGAAGCGAAACATACAGCAGGAGCCAAACCCAGCTAGACCTGCTGAAGGCAATACGGTTCTGGTAAATAGGGAGTGCAGTAGCCTGCTGATCCAGTCTACCAGTGGGGTGAACTGCAGAGTTCTACTCTGAGAGAAGTGCGGGTTCAGACCTGTGACTTGGGAAGGGTGCCCATGGAGATACTGAGTGTGGGATCAAGGTACTGCACTCTCCTGGAACAGTAGCAGGTAGCTTTTGGTTACTGGGCTACAATTCGGTGTTCAGTAGCTCCTGCTTTCTTTTCTTTAGTTATTTAACAAACATGCTTTCAGAACTGTTGGGCAAATATTAACGTTTTGCCAGGAAATAACAGGTTACAAAAATAACCAAAAAAGTGCAGTAAAAAGACCATTGGAAGAAAGAAAATGGGAATACAGATAGTGAGGAATAAAAAACCTAGATAATATATCAATTAGCTGTTCACATTTAAAAAACAAAAAGTAAAACAATAGGTCAGCGCAAAGCATCATAAATATGAATACTGTTTTATTCCTTTCCTACTTATATATATTCATTACGTGTTCTTCCATTATCAGTTTTTCCTAGAATATGGATGATAAACAGCGAGAAATAATATAATGCCAAATGCAGAAAAACAACCAAAGCAATTCTTTTTTCATAAACATAATGGACTTTCAGTGAAGTGGCTCTAAACATTAGCATAAGAACTTTTTTCTGTCGTTTCTCCAGTTTGTTCAGAGGGAATAGCAATATCACTAGAAAAATAGCTTGCTTCTGTGACATATTGCACTTAGTTAAACATTAAAAATACATTAAGTATCAGTAAGAAAAAATAAATGACAAAAAGAGAGATGGGTAGTTTTGGTTTTTCAAAACTGACAATTTCTACTATTTCTGCAGCTATTACCCAACATATCTGTTCCAACACAGTACCAAAGCAATAAGAAATTATTCTGTTCTATACCTAATTTTTCCACTGACATGTGACTTTACTCTCTGTGCTTCAGTTTAGTCACCTATAAAATGGGAGAATTAATCACTTAGCTCATAATGAAAAGTGTGAGGGCTTAGTACTGCAGACCTTAATCAGTCAAAATTTCCACCAGTTTTCACTGGGTGAGGACTCAGTAAGGACTATAGGATTTGGCCTTCAGGAGACCCCTATTCAATAAAATATCCATCCAGCTCCCTAACTGCGCAAGACTCAAACTAATTTGAGCTTCCCTTTATGATACTGAATCTAGTCACCAAAATTACTTAGACTGTAAACTTCTTGGAGGAGGAGCCATCTTGCCAAGGACAATGAGGCTCTGATCAGGGCCTCTAGATGCTACTACTACTACTAACTAATCTGATTTTATAACAGGTCCATGAAATATCCTCATATTTCCCACAAATGCCACACTATAAATCATGCCTTGGAAGACATGAAAAATTGTTTAAAAGACGGACATATTCTTTCTATTACTAGAAATGATAGCCACATAAAGAAGCGGCCTTTATTTCAAAATAAAAAAAAATAAACACAAGCTGTCAGTTTTCAAAATGACTGGGAAAAAAGAAGGAAGAGAGAAATGGTAAAGATGGATGAAAGGAAAATACTTAAAAATGAAAAATATAGAAATGTAAAGAAATCAAAGATAATTTGGGGTGGGGAATGGAAAAAAGAACAATGGATCCATTTTGAGGCCTGGGAACTGAAAACCATTCTGAAACTTATCATGAAATCATTTTTCCATTTTCCAACCAGCTGTAATGCTAATACACTCTTCAACACAAAAATAGGACCATCTATTTTTGTAGCATAGAGATAGTCTATCATGTTTTCTACTACCCAAAGAGTCCTATAATTTTTTGCTTAGTGTATAATGGGAAACAAGGCTGAATTCATCTGTATATCAATACACTAACAGGCAAGAAATACCCTAACCTCTCATAAATCCAAATATGAATAAACTTGAAAAGATTGCTACATTATTTCCTTTCATTGCAATTTCAGACTAACCAGCTAGCTGCCCTGAAACTGAAATTAGAGCAGATTTACAACTAAATAAAGATTATGTTCTCCATTTCCTTAAACAGAAATTCTAGACACATTCAGGCAAATGTGCACTTATTCTTCAGAGTGATGAAATATCGAAAGTGTTAAAAATTAGAGTGCTTTGGTTTTAGCTACTGACTCTTCTGCTCTAGAGAGAGAGGTACGAATGCTGTCTCTTGTAACTGAAAATGAGTTTAAAGTTGTTTAATCCTATTCTTCAGGTATCCAAACTACCAAACAATCTGAAAACATACTAGCATCTACTCAACAGAAGATGAAGATTAGACAGTCACGTGTTTCAAATCAGGACTGGTACAACCTACAGACTGTCTTGCTGCATTGTGCAACAGCTCAAGTCATATAAACATTAGTCTTGCATTTTGCAAGCACTAAATACATGCAAATTTTTTCTTCAGTATTTAATATCTCGTTTCACTTTGGATAAAAAGAGAAAATACCAAATAAAACAAAGTAGCAATGATTAAAGTCATAGCATGCTTTAGCTGATAAAATAAATATATTTTGTTTTAAAATATAGTGAATCTATACTCTCATCTTGAATAAGATAATCAAGGTTGGGGTATTTAAAGTATATTGAAAGGTTAACATTTCAAAATTTAAATGTTTCATGGAGGAGATAAGGACATATCAGCAGGATATAATTGATACTGGTAGAGTCTGTTCCATATTTCAAGATACCGGTAGTTATTTTTTACTTGCTGACAAAAATATTATAAATAAAACTTAAAGAAATCATCGTATTCATATAAGTATAGCTTCATACATTACTTAAGTTGTATTTCCATGGATAACAGATGTCTAATTCACTACAGCAAACAAGAATATCTCTAAGAGAGAATGAAGCAACTCAATAATGACACAGTGAGGAAGTGCTAGTATATGACACCAGCATCCATCTTAAAATGATTATATATGTTCCATCAGTCCTTTGATCTAACTGTATGAAAGTCATTTAACATAACACTGTCAGAGGAGCAACATCACCTGCTGTAATAATCTCTACTTAGCCTTACCATTTATTTTTTACTCAGGTCTTGAAGTGTGTGTCACCAGGAGCATATTTTCCTGTGATAACATTCATTTTTAATGGCATTATTTCAATCATAGTGGCATATTCTTGTTGCTAGTTAGTTATACATTTTTAATAATACTCTAAACTTAAATTTAATTTTAAAAAAACCTATAAAGTCTGGGGAAAATATCTTGGTATGCAATATCCCGCCCCCCCACCCCCAGGAATCAAAATTTTACAAAAAGTTTGTTTGGATGCTATTAAATTATGAGAGCAAAATATTTCACAAAAATTAATTCAAAAAGAATATCAAGTTAAAATATTTTTTGTAAATCAAAATTGTATTAACTAATCTTGACACTGCAGGTGAAGCTCATTAGTCACAAGCAGACACAGTATAATATTCCGGGATGCAATCCAGACCAGGTAGGGACTGTGTCATCCCTGCCCTGCAAACTCAGGTGCCTTACAATGCTTTGCTGCTGTAGCTCCCACCTGGGACACTCACAAACAGCCTTCTAGCATGCAGGTAACACCCTTAGTGTCTTTGTATAGCTGCAGCCTGACCTCCACATCAGCCACACTCTGGCTTCCACCAGCCTTGGTTACCACTTGGAGGGTGATTCCAACACACTCCCAGTCCCAGATTTTCCCCCAAAACATGTGTTCTTCTCTGTCCAGACCTATCCTGGACAGCCCACATATATTAGGTCCATTGCCCCTCCAAGACAATCTGTATCTAACAATTTACTGTTTCAGCATATTATTAGCTTCCAAATGATACCTCACAAAGCAAATTTTGTATAAAGATTATTGCAAAAGTATGTAGGGTCTGAAAACAGGGTGCATTTGGTCACACACGTTTTAAAAAAATCATTAAACTATGAACTTTAATTTACTATAATAATGTTTACAACACCAGAACACACAACCAGTGCCTGGTACTGAGTGATAATAAAGAACTTCAACAGAATTTTTGCATGCTTGTTTTTTGGAGGTAAAAACGACACTATTGAAAATGCTTGTTGCTAGTTTCCATTTTCCCTGTTGGGACTTTGCGTTCTATTAACAGATTTCTTGTTATTTTCCCCAACTCCAATCCGTTTTTTTTCCTGATAAAACTCTCTGGGAAAAAACAGTATGTTTTATAAAAGAAACTATATACAATGTGATTTTCTTTGTAAACATATTTATTCCCAAAACATAAACAGACACACATTTTCCAAAACCAGAAGCTTGCAAATCTGTAAATAAAAAACAAAGGAACAGAAACCCTTGTCTACTAAAGAGCAAGGCCTAGCATTTTCTCTTATTTCCTTTTAGATACTGGTACTTTTATCAATTTTATTTTTCATCACATTCTTTTATAAAGCTTTGACCAAACTAATCCAAAATGTGCTAGAAACATGGTCAATTTACATAAAGCAGGCTGGATGGGAGGGCAGGTTAAAAACAAAAAAATCTGAATTCAACCATTCTGTCTTTCATTGATTATTACATCCACAATTTTGAATAGATTTGAATTTATTTGAATAATTAAATTTGAATAAATTTGATGCAATAAAACGTTCCTTGCAAACATAGTCTTGGGGTAGAAATATGACTCTTCCCTTTAAAATATTAAAGGGAAAAAAGAACACAGTTCTGAGTTCCTATGAGCAAATTATCAGTCTCCTTTTCCTGTTCTGGGCTCAACCTATGACCTTTGTATTTGGAATGAGTAGGGATGATTACAATTGTTTTGATACAAGAAGCTTTCTATCAGAAAAATGCAGTTTTGTTGAAATCAAAGTTTTGCTGGAACATTATCTATTGTCAACTAAGTTTTTGACAGGGAAAAAGTCTAAACAACCCATTTCAACTTCTTCATTTTGTTTAGATAATAACAAAATGTTTAATTTTAATATGATAAAGCAGAAACAAAACATTTTTATCATTTCAGTGATTATATTATAATGTTTCAAGGTTATCAAAAAACATTTTGGTGGTTCCAAATTGAATTTTTCGGGAATTTTCACTCTGCAGGAAATTTCAAAGTTTTGTTTTTTCAATCTAATTTTGAACAAAAACAAATTTTAAAATGTTTTCCTGCAGAATGGAAATTCCAGTTTCCATTTAGCTCTCAGAATCAGTCACACTGGCTAAAATAACAGAAAGGTTCCTTAGTGTCTCTAAATCATCTTTCAATTTTGTCCTTTTGTGGTTCAATTTTTGTTGTTGTTGTTCACTAGATCATTGAGACTGCGCATTTGAAACCTATTACATTTACAAAAGTAATTGTGAAAGACTTCTCTGCAGAGTCCTAGTTGTGTGAAATGCTTGGCTATATTTTATGCAGTCATTTTAAACAGACTTTTTCAACAAGTCATTCTCAGGCCTGGTCTACACTAGGCGTTTATGTCGAATTTAGCACCGTTACATCGACTTAACCCTGCACCCGTCCACACCACGAAGCTATTTAGTTCGACATAGAGCTCTCTTTAATTCGATTTCTGTACTCCTCCCCAACGAGGGGAGTAGCGCTAAATTCGACATGGCCATATCGAATTAGGCTAGGTGTGGATGGAAATCGACGCTAATAGCTCCGGGAGCTATCCCACAGTGCACCACTCTGTTGACGCTCTGGACAGCAGTCCGAGCTCGGATGCTCTGACCAGCCACACCCCGGGAAAATTTGAATTCCTTTTCCTGTCTGGGCAGTTTGAATCGCATTTCCTGTTTGGACATCGTGGCGAGCTCAGCAGCAGTGGCAACGATGCAGAGCTCTCCAGCAGAGATGGCCGTGCAATCCCAGAATAGAAAGAGGGCCCCAGCATGGACTGATCGGGAAGTCTTGGATCTCATCGCTGTGTGGGGAGATGAGTCCGTGCTTTCCGAGCTGCGCTCCAAAAGACGGAATGCAAAGATCTATGAGAAGATCTCTAAAGCCATGGCAGAGAGAGGATACAGCCGGGATGCAACGCAGTGCCGCGTCAAAATCAAGGAGCTGAGACAAGGCTACCAAAAAACAAAAGAGGCAAACGGACGCTCGGGATCCCAGCCTCACACATCCCGTTTCTACGAGGCACTGCATTCCATCCTAGGTGCGGCCGCCACCACTACCCCACCACTGACCGTGGACTCTGAGGATGGGATATTGTCCGCGGCCGGTTCCTCGGACATGTTAGCGGACGGGGAAGATGAGGAAGGAGATGAGGAGGACGAGGCAGTCGACAGCGCTTACAACGCTGATTTCCCCGACAGCCAGGATATCTTCATCACCCTTACAGAGATCCCCTACCAACCGTCCCCAGCCGTTATCCCAGACACAGATTCAGGGGAAGGATCAAGCAGTAAGTGCTCTAAACATGTAAACATTTATGTGCAACAAAACTGGAATATTTACAATATTAACAAAGGGTTTCTCATGATTTCTCTGCCTTAGGCGCTTCACTATTTAGTCCCAACTATTTAAAAAAAATTTAACAAGGTCCGGTTATTCATGATTCTGCTGCCCAAGACGCTCCACTCTTTAGTCCCAGTGCACCTACGCCAAAATCCGGTCAATATGGCCAGGGATAGACGCGAAATCCTCATGGGAGAACTCTTCGTAGGTCTCATGGAGGTACTTTTCCAGCCTGTTCATCAGGTTCCTGGGTAGGGCGATCTTATTGGGCCCTCCGTGGTAGGACACGTTTCCGCGCCACGACACAATCAGGTACTCCGGTATCATTGCCCTGCAGAGCATGGCGGCATACGGCCCTGGTTTCTGCATGCTTTCTCGAAGCATCCTTTCCCTCTGGCACTCCAAGATCCTCAGCAGTGTGATGTCGCTCATGACACCCTGCTTTGAATTAGGTAGGGGAAAGTTAGTATTGGGAATGCTTGCCCGTTCCTTTACAGAACTGTAACCGCCGGTTTACAGCCACGCGGTTTACAGCCGCGAGGGGGTGGGACAGGGACAGAGTTCATGCTTGCAGGATTGCTGCCAGCAGAGACTCGCATTGCTTTCAATGTGAAAGGAGGCCAGTGCCACTATTAAAGTTTTAAGCAGCCACAAGTCTACGGCTTACCATGTTTGCCAGCTACACAAAGTCCGGTGTCCTGCCCCGCTTCTCAGATCGCCACTGCAAGACCGCAGGCACTGTAGGCGAGGGCCGAAAATTCGACCTTGTCCTCAGTGAGCATGTGATAGGTGCAGTGCATGGTCTTGTTCACAGAGAAAGACTATGTTCTTTGTTCACAACTACATTTATCTGTCTCAGGAATTCACTCCCTTTTTCCAATTCCCACAGCCACATCTGCGACTGTCTCCCAACCCAGCCTGGCCTCACACTCCCAGAGGCTAGCGCAGATTAGGCGGAGGAAGAAGAGGACATGGGAAGACATGTTTGCTGAACTAATGGGATGCTCCCGAGCCCAGGCAGCCCAGCAGACACAGTGGAGGGAGAACTTGTCACAAATGCACCGGGCAAACATGGAACGGGAGGAGAGGTGGCGACAGGAGGACCAGCAGGCGACTCAAACGCTGCTTGGACTAATGAGGGAGCAAACGGACACGCTCCGCCGCCTTGTGGATGTTCTGCAGGACCGGAGGCAGGAGGAGAGAGCCCCGCTGCAGTCTCTCTCTAACCGCCCTGCCCCGCCACCAAGTCCCATACCCCCCTCACCCAAAGTCCAAACACGGAGGGGCGGCAGGGGCCGTGAAAACTTTCACTCCACCCCTGCAGACTGCTCTAGCACTAGAAGGCTCTCATTCCCCAAAATTTGAAAAGTCCTTTCCTACCCGCCTCACACAAGACCCCGTGCAAGTTTCACCCCCCCGTTCCATGTGTGGTTGTTAATAAAAAATACGTTTCTGTTCATTACTGTTTCCATCCTGTTCTTTTGGAGGAGAGTCTGTCTGAAGGGGGGGAAGGGGCTTGGTAATTGGACAGGACAGTCACCTTTAGCAGGGTACAGAGGCGGGGGCAGGTCCAGCAGCAGGGCACATACACAGTGCAGTGACTAGTTACCCTGGTCAGTCTGGGAGGTGGTTTTCATGTTCTGGGGGGGGGGGGGGTTGCTCTGTGACTTTGTGGCGGGGGAGGGCAGTTACAGATCTAATGCAGCGGTCCTTACCCTGGATCACAGAGCCACGCAGCAGGGGAGCTGTAACCCTCCTCCCCCTGCCAGACAGTCACATAGCCGACACATACACGCTGTCCCGCCCAGGAGGGCTGGCAGGCTCTGTTGAAACAACCAGTCCACCACTGCGGAGCCTGTCATTCCTGGAGTTTAGAAGCATCATTTGCATCACAACACTAAACCCGCCCCCCGCCACAGTCTGCGTCCCAGGTTTAAAACATTCCCGCGAAAACAGTAATAAAGACAACGGTGTTCATTAACAAAACAGAACAGATTTTATTTTTTGGGAAGGGGGTGAAGGGGGTATGTAACTGGAGAGGATAGTCAACGGTAACTGGGTAAAGAAACGGGGGCAAGTTCAGCTTCTGTGTCCACAAACTTAAAAGTCACTGGTGACTCTGCTCAGTCTGGAAACTGGCTTTCAAAGCCTCCCGGATGCACAGCGCGTCCCGCTGGGCTCTTCTAATCGCCTGGCTGTCTGGCTGGGTGTAATCAGCAGCCAGGCTATTTGCCTCAACCTCCCACCCCGCCATAAAGGTCTCCTCCTTGCTCTCACAGAGATTGTGGAGCACACAGCAAGCTGCTATAACAATGGGGATATTGGTTTCGCTGAGATCACAGCGAGTCAGTAAGCTTCTCCATCTCCCCTTGAGACAGCCAAAAGCACACTCCACCACCATTCTGCACTTGCTCAGCCGGTAGTTGAACAGTTCTTTTTCTGTGTCCAGGGCGCCAGTATAGGGCTTCATGAGCCAGGGCATTAGCGGGTAGGCTGGGTCCCCGAGGATCACTGTAGGCATCTCCACATCCCCAACAGTTATCTTGTGGTCCGGGAAGTAAATACCTTCCTGCAGCCGTCTAAACAGACCAGAGTTCCTGAAAACCCGAGCGTCATGAACCTTGCCCGGCCATCCGACGTTGATGTTGGTAAAACGTCCCCTATGGTCCACCAGTGCTTGCAGCACCATTGAAAAGTAGCCCTTTCGGTTGATGTACTGGCTGGCCTGGTGGTCTGGTCCCAGGATAGGGATGTGAGTTCCATCTATAGCCCCACCGCAATTTGGGAATCCCATCGCGGCAAAGCCATCTATGATGGCCTGCGCGTTTCCCAGGGTCACTACCTTTGACAGCAGTACCTTCACGATTGCCTTGGCTACTTGCATGACAACAACCCCCACGGTAGATTTGCCCACGCCAAAGTGGTTCGCAACTGACCGGTAGCTGTCCGGCGTTGCAAGCTTCCAGAGGGCTATGGCCACTCACTTCTGGACAGTCAGGGCTGCTCGCATCCGGGTGTCCTTGCGCTTCAGGGCAGGGGACAGCAACTCACAAAGTTCGAGGAAAGTCCCCTTCCGCATGCGAAAGTTTCGCAGCCACTGGGATTCATCCCAGACCTGAAGCACTATGCGGTCCCACCAGTCCGTGCTTGTTTCCCGGGCCCAGAATCGCCGTTCAACAACATCCATATGCCCCATTGCAACCGTGATGTCCTCGGCGCTGGGTGTCGTGGTTTCAGACAGGCGTGTGCTACTCTCGGAGTTCAGGTCCTCACCCCGCTGCCGTAGCCTCCTCGCCTGATTTCTCTCTATCTGCCTCAGTGAAAGGTCGATGATGAGCTGTGAAGCGTTGACAACGGCCACAACTGCAGCGATGGTCGCAGCGGGATCCATGCTCGCAGTGCTGTGGCGTCCGCGCTGTCACTGACCAGAAAAGTGCGCGAACTGATTTCCCGCCGGCGCTTTCAGGGAGGGAGGGCGGGAGTGACGGTTGGATGACGACAGTTACCCAAAAGCACCCTCGAGACATTTTTTTTCCCCAGAAGGCATTGGGGGCTCGACCCAGAATTCCAATGGGCAGCGGGGACTGCGGGAACTGTGGGATAGCTGCCCACAGTGCACTGCTTCCAATGTCGAAGCTTTCCCCGTTAGTGTGGACTGACAAAGTCGAATTACTGTCCTTAATGTGGACACACACGTTTGACTTTGTAATATCGATTCCACATATTCGATTTAACTAAAATCGAACTACTCTCGTAGTGTAGACATACCCTCAGGCACTTCATCTTCCCTATGATAGTTGTACGCAAAGGCAAACAAACAGTTTTTCCAAGTTAACTGTGAGACTAACGTGTCAATCCTTCCTTTTCAATCAATCAATTATAAGACTGCTGGTGGTTGAGAATAAATTTTTGAACTGCCACAATATCCTTTAGGAAAGTGCTAGGTGTTACTTCTTTCTCAACAAGACTTGTGTGTGCTGAACAACCATATGTCACAAGTGTAGGACAACTACCCCTCAGAAGATCTGCTTGTAAGACATTAATTCTGTTTGATATTGGGGGGGAGGGGAGCACACCTGTGTCATACTGCAGATTCCATTTTGAATGTGGGGTTATTTACTTTCTGTTGTCTCTCGACCTCCATGTTGGACTGAAATTCCAACAGAATAGTGGCACAGGGCTGACACTAGAAGGTCATTAAATCTGGATGGTCGGTCGACCACTGAAATGTAACCACTCGAGAACAAAAGACTCGCTCCCAACTAGGAAAAATGTTTTTTTCAGAGAAGTTGCCTACCAATGAAGACACCGGGTAGTACTCTGGTCACCTGTTGAGAATGACCAGGGAATCACCTGACAGTGGGTCTGGAAAGTTATGAAGAGCAGAAACTGTTCTTTTTGCACTTTCCCTCTCAACCATTTTTACCAGCTCAAGATGAGGGAAGCCACTGCAGGAGTTGGATGAAGCAGGGTGGGAGGAGGGGCGGGGACTTCCAAGGAACGAGTGAACAAGAGCGAGGGGAAATGCATGTAGCTTTATCATCTTTATAAAGATCTGTGTATTTCTCATGTGATTAAGTAAAGAGCAATAGCACTGTAGAATGCTGGGTGAAGTGTCTGTGTATGTTATACTCTATATCTATCAGGTACTTCCTGAGAGTAGGGTGACCAGATGTGCCGATTTTATAGGGACAGTCCTGATATTTGGGTCTTTTTCTTATATAGGCCCCTATTATCCCCGCACCCGCTTTCCTGATTTTTCACATTTGCTGTCTGGTCACCCTACCTGAGAAGAAACTCAGAAGGCTCACACCTTCAGTGGGATTCTGGGAAAGCTACTAGGATATTTGAAGGTCAGTGCAAGAGTTGGCAGCCTATGGCATGTGGGCTGCAGGGCTCCATTTCCATGAAGAGATAACAGACTCTTAGTCAACACCCAGGAGATGTGCCAACAGGGGCAGCCCAGGCAGATCTGTGACAATTGGATCTTTGCAGAGGATTTCCATTCTCTGAAGACGCATCCCTGGCTCACTATCTTTCCTATACTGATGTCTTCCTTCTCTGGCAGCCCTTACCCTAGCTCCCTCCTGATTTATTAGAATACTTTGTTATGCAAGATTACTGTATTTTAAATCCCATATGTGATGAACTTCCTCTAAAACTCTCTGTAATGTTCTTGGTTGTTTTGGAATTGGTTCTAAAGTATAATTCCATTATGATGTAAAGTATATGCATAATTTAGATAAGCAAGGCAGCAATATGCTTACCAGTGTGCCAATTTTGCTGACATTTTTGGGGTATGAAAAGATTTATTTCAAGCCCAGTAGTTAGAACATTTCTATTTAAATAGATATTGATAACATATGTCTTAATCTTTTCCCAAGTTCCAATAAATAACTATCTTTTTTTTTTTACTTCCAGCACTGAAAGCAGATTATGAAAAATGAGAACTAAACAGAGTTTCAATTAGGTTTGGCTCAATATGTTAGAAGCAGATGCCTTCTATAAAATACAGATAATTAGCAGGCCACATATCATAAAGAAAAGTCTGAGTTTAAATATTCATGTGTACAGCCCATCTGCACATCTTGAAATATCTGTAGATTTCAAACATTTCTGTTGCAATGACAGAGCTAACTTCCTTTAAATGTGATAACCAGGAAGTTCTGCCTTGTGCCCTAATTCTGCAAAATGGAACAACAATAACTGAGTAAAGATTGTTCAGGAATTATGCCCTAGTACTTCAAGTAGTATTCATAATGATAGGTCAGACTAAATCAGTGATTTCTAGCGGACGGAATCCCAACACCTATGAGGTCTTATTAAACATTATTTATGGCACCATGGTTTATCTTTCTCCATTATAAAGCAGTTATATGCAGCAGTAGCTGAAGCCTGAATCTGAATTATATTAAATAAATAAATAAATAATAAATAAATTAATGGAGATATCCTATCTCCTAGAACTGGAAGGGACCTTGAAAGGTCATCGAGTCCAGCCCCCTGCCTTCACTAGCAGGACCAAGTACTGATTTTGCCCCAGATCCCTAAGTGGCCCCCTCAAGGATTGAACTCACAACCCTGGGTTTAGCAGGCCAATGCTCAAACCACTGAGCTATCCCTCCCCCCATTCAGCTAGCTTAACTCTTCCTCTTCCATACAGCTAGCTGCTTAAGCATGCCTGGTCAAAACCATCCCGACTGCAAAATCATTTACTTAAATGGGGTCACACCTGGGATGAATATGAGCTAAAATATTTACAGTCACCAGGGTGTTTAGATGCTGTCTTAGTGTAGTTGGAATTAATGTTCCATAATTAACATGCGTAAGGTCTCTAGAAGACCCAACTTTGTTCCTATTTTGAGCTCCTATTTTAATACAATCTATGCATAAGAACTTTAAATGTGGTGGGACTGAGATCCAAGTTCTAAGTTTCTTAAATAAATGTGCAGCTATTGAGAGCAGCCTAGCTAACTGTTAGCAGCACTCTGGTCAGCCCCACTGCCAAAATTTCTGCTCAATATTCATGCAATTCCCCCCCCCCCACCCCAAATTAACCAGAAAAACTAAATATCAGAACAAATTTTGTCAAACAGAAGTGTTTCCTCAAAGCACCTCAATATCCCATCGTGCTAGTGAGAACGCCATTTCATAGAAAAGCAGAATAGGAATTTAAGATTCTCCCTGGCAAAGTAAGTATGAGTTGGTGTGGGATGAAATGATAGTAGAGGGGCAACATGTTTAAAAAAACCAGAATATTAGCATTACGATGGAGAAAGCAAGAAAGAAAAAATACATCTCAAAAGATACAGAGGTAAAATACGTAGCTAAACATGTAAGTCTGAGACAAAGACAACTGGGATATAGAATGATCTGCATTAGTAATTTAAACTTGGGAAATATCCCTAATGAGTCCAAAATAATAATGTACCATACTCAGAGGTTCTTGGCTTGAAGTCCAGTTTTATTTAAAATGATACACATTTATTTAAAATGACATTGGAAAGAAAAAAGTGACCAAAGAGAATGTTAGAACAGTTAGTAGAAGTCATTAGTCAAAAGTTTGAAGATTGACTAAAATGACAAGCAGACACAGCGAGGGCTGGAGAGGTACAAGCAGGGCAGTCCAAATAACTAAATATTTGGCTCGGGTGCAGGTCAAGACAAAAATTATTTCTGATCAGCATGAAATGAAAATGTTTCAAAATGTTCAGCAACTCAAAATGTTGAAAAAAGTTTAGTTTCAGGTAGACCAAAATGTTATATTGCAATTTCAACGTTGTTTTTTTTTAATGTTCACTTTTTTTTTTAAAACAACAGCAACAAAAATTTTGAAACGTCTTTCCAAAACAAAGAATGAAAATGTTTTGTGTCAGAAATGCCAAAATGGATCAGTTCAACACTTTGAATGTTTTTTTTCTCCCACAAACCAAAACAATATGCTGAAACTGACCTGAATTTATGAATTGTTTCAGTCAACCCAAATCTGCATTTTTTGGCAAAAAAAAGGTTGTGTGTGAAAAAAATGGGAGGAATATAAAAAGATGTTCAAATTTCAGCTAATGGGGAAAGACCTTAGTATAAGGAGTAGACAAGCAGCAATGAAATTGCTAACTCTAGATAAACTGCATGCTCTTGGGGCATGGTCCATTTTTTGCG
>NW_020664583.1:2032719-2093612 GCF_002925995.2 Terrapene triunguis
TCCACAACTGGGGCTCCTAGGCACTATTATTACACAAATAACAAACACTGTCATATAACAAAATATATATTCAAGGAACTGCAGCGACAACATATAATCACTTATAATCACCGTCCTGCACTTTAAGTTGGAGGGGAAAGGGGGTTGTCTGGCTGGCCGGGAAAAGAGGGCAATGCTTTCTGGCTTGGGGGAGAAGGGGAGACGTAAAACTGCTGGAAGAGCAGTCAGCATGGTGGATGACTCACCACCTAGGAATGAGGGGTTTAAAAAGGTCAGCCTGGGCCTGGCCCTCCCCTCATTCACTCGGAACAGGTCTGCCCCATTCCGGCGTTGAGGGCCTACATGGCAATAAGGTGTAAGGGAGAAGGCCCCCTTTATGTACATGGAGATGGGAGTCCCCTCACGGCATATCAATTGATTACCATGTTGAGACGGGAGCTAACGAGGTTGGGGCTACCAGCCCATGAATTTGATTCCCACTCATTCAGAATAGTGAATAGCGGCTATGGCAGCAGCGCAGATAGGTATGGAAGCAGAGGCTATTCAGGCAATCGGGCGCTGGCAATCTAATGCATACTGAATGTATATAAGACCGCATGTGGAAAATCAACATTAATCGGTTGTGTTCTCATTTCAGATATGGGACAGCCGACTATACATAGGAGGGTGTGGATCTGGGGGCACAGTATTGTGTTTTGGGTGCATACGCACGCATCCAGGTTGTCTGAGGGCTCCCAGCTGGGATTCGGTGGCGAAGCATTACTCATTTGGCATACACGGAGGGGCATGTTATGGGATCAACTGATACTGCTGTTGTATGCTGTGCGGGCGAGTCAGCAGCCACTGAATATATTGGTGATACACCTGGGAGAAAATGATTTGGGAACACTTAAAGGAGTGGAGTTAATGCTTCGAACTAGGAGGGACCTGATGCAGATCCTGGCAATTTTTCCGGGCGTTAACATTGTCTAGTCAGATATGCTTCAGCGCAGGGTCTGGCGGGGAGCCATGAACGCCACCAGGGTAGACAAAACCAGTAAGTATGTGAACAGGAAAGTGGCCAAATTCTTGTTGTCCTTGGGAGGGACAGTAATTTCACATCATGGCATATTCTATGGGGCACCTGAGTTACTTCAGGAGGATGGAGTGCACCTGTCAGACTCAGGTGCTGCCATATTTTTGGCTGATATAAAATAGGGCATTGGGACATGTCTGGGAACCCGGCTGGGTGTGGGGAGGAGGCAGCCAAGCTAATGGCTGGCGCCTCCTTGTGGCGGATGTTCAGTGCGGGTACACCATAAATTAAGGCACAAAAGAACGGATAAATGGCTTGGAAAGGAATTAAGGAGAGGTGCTTGGTAAATGAGCAAGCCAGGGGCAGTTAGGGACTCCTCTGATTGGTACAGCAGGGAGCCAACCCCCCATCATTATAGTCCACCTTAACCCCTCCTATGAGGTGGGGTGGTCGGTAAGGTCCCGGCAAGGGAATTGCTGGAGGGACCTGGTCCCGGCAAAGGAATTGCTGGAGGGACCTGGATGAAAAGGGGGGAACTGGTGGAAGCCCCCCCCCAAAGAAAATTGGCTGGAATTGGAGGGTCCCAGCAGTGGATCTGCTGGAGGGACATACATTTTTCACCTGTACTGCGCATTTTATCCACCGGGTTAGTCACAGACTTCTATCTAATAATAAAGTTGCGGCCTGATTAAACCCATATCTAATGTCTCCTGTCATTCTTTCGGCATAGCCAGACAAACACATTTAGCTGCTATGGATATGATTGTGGAGACCAGATCAGAGACAATGAGGTAGAAAAAAAGAACAACCAGAAACCTAATTTAATTCAAATAATCAATGAAGTACAGAACTGAAATGCTGTATTAGAAAATCAGATTTGATCCTGCAATATTAGACATCTAGGTTTACCAAAATCAAAAGATGGGGATGACACTGATTTTTTAGGGTCTTGTATATGAGGAAAGAATTATTCACAGTCAAATTATTTCACTGACTGTAGTTTGCCTGCCCAGAGACTGCAAGACTTTCTTTAAATTTACTCTGTGATATCAAATTTTGAATTTGAATTTCGTTATTTTAATGTTACAAATGAAAAATCTGACTAAATGCGTTTTGGTACAATGGTTTTGCTAAATTTCATTTAAAAAGACAATTAAGATCTTTTTGGTTCTCTCTTCAGATCTAAAAAAGACATCCTTGTTAAGAGGACAATTCAGAAATGATTAGATTTACCAATAAACATGCCAGAGCTAAGCATAAAAAAATTCTTGTTATATGTCTGAATTATCAGTTCAATTAAATTAAAGGATTGCTGTGGAGTACGGAAATTATAATACTCTTCAACAATCAGGTCTGTTTGGGCATGGGGGAGGGCTGATGAAATTTAAAATAAAAGCTTTCTGATAATTCAGTTAAATAATAATCAAGTGATTTCATTTGCCTTAGAGTATAAATAGTAAACCATTAAATCAATTTAAGCAATTAGCATACATTTTCCCCTCAATATTCATTTTGTAGTATCTGAATTCTGATTCTTTACCAAATATTTCATTTGAAAACTGAAAGCAAATTATTCTAATACCTCTTTGACCTTTACAATTAAAATAGCTATTCAAACTATTGAAATCAGATTGTCTAATGCAATTGCACTGCTAAAGCAACTGATACTATACAAATTAAATTAAATGCGGTAAGAATAAACATTTGGAGTACATTTCTAGTTAGTTCATTGTAATTTGATTTCAGAATTTTACCTGTATTTTACTTATTTGGGGATATATTAAACACTTAAAACTACAAAGACTGATCTAGTCTTATGGTAAGGTCCACTGTGGGGGAAAGAAGGGCATTGTATTTCACAAAGGTTGACCTGCTTCAACATTCCTTTCAAAACAGGAATAAGAATAGATGTTTGAAACAATATGAAATAATACCAATTTCATTCCAGTAAAGAGAAAGCTAGATACATTAGCCTAGATTTTTTTATGGCTAATGTTTTAGGTACTTCCATTTTTATGTCTCCAACCTGAAAAAATAAACTTAAGGGAGCTTGAGTTTAAAGGCCAGAGTGTCAGTACTTAATGAAAATCAGACCCCATTTAAGATATCAAGTTGGGGCAAAAATTGAAGCTCCCAAAAAATCACGAGAAAGATTTGAAAATTTAGTCCATTGTTTTTGGAGCAAGTTCACATGCATCATACACTCTTTTACTATAAAGAATCTCATAGCAAAAAGAAAACTACAATGTATTTAACCAAAAGGTTCGGGGTCTGATGCCCCAAATTGAAAGACAATAATTTTGAATATATTAAGTGAAAACAGATAAACAAGTGCTAAAGCAGAAATGAAATATACTGATGTATATGTAGGGTTACCAGATAGCAACTGTGAAAAAATGGGACGGGGGTGGGAGGTAATTGGCGCCTATATAAGAAAAAGTCCCCAAAAATGGGACTGTCCCTTTAAAAACGGGACATCTGGTCACCCTATGGTGGAGGGATAGCTCAGTGGTTTGAGCATTGGCCTGCTAAACCCAAGGTTGTGAGTTCAATCCTTGAGGGGGCCATTTATGGATCTGGGTCAAAAATCTGTCTGGGGATTGGTCCTGCTTTGAGCAGGGGGTTGGACTAGATGACCTCCTGAGGTCCCTTCCAACCCTGATATTCTATGACACCATCTCTATAAATTGAATAGTTATGCAAACATGGAGAAAATGTTGCTAGAACCACTTAAGTTATTTAAAACACAGCACAATTTGATCCAGGGCCCATTCTTCAACGGTTGAAGTTCAACCTATGAGTTAAGTCAGAGTAAAGGGGCAGAAATTGAAACATGCTGAATTTATAATGGATGTGAGGAAATGGAATTCTGAGCCCAACACTGGAAGCAGGGACTGAGGCAACCAGCCAGCTAGGCTGAATTTAGCTATTGCTTTAGGGGTGCATGTGTATGTAAGCAACAGCTGTTGCCCATCGTACCCTTTCTTTATGGTCTTGTGCTCTTGTGCTTCTGCATGGGCAAGAGAAGTTTTCCCTTTGGTAAAATAATTGAATTACTTTACAATTTATAGGGAGAAGGGAACAGAGAGAAAGGGGAGGGCATTCTTGTGAAATGTTTACCACTCAAACTCTATTGTATGTTTACCTGTAGTACCAATATTCCTTCACAGCAATAATAAATTGCTTTGTACTCCACTTATCTAGAAATGAGAAGCTCCCATGCCAACAAAGCTGGTTTTCTTTTCCAGCTGCTTGAGAATGGATTTTGTGGTGACAGGATATACACAAACACTCCTGTCATCATTAGTACTGCACGGTTAAAGTATTTTATTTTGCTCTTTTTAACTTTAGTTGCCTCTTTCCTCTATAATAACTTTTTTTATGTTACTACTTGGCAGTTACATACCACTTTTGATCCATATATTTCAAAGTTCTTTACGAAGATAAGCATATTATCCCCATTTTACAGGTAGGGTAACTGATGTAAGGGGAGGTCAACTTGCCCAGGTCAGTGGCAGAGCCGGGAATTGAACCCAACTCACACAACTCCCAGACCCATAACCTATTCACTGGTTTCCTGTTATCTCACTTTTTTACTAAAGATTGTTTCCTCGTGCCATCCTTTTAATGGAATGGAATGATGGTGTTGGTGTATAATTACAGCCTTTCTTGATGCTATTATGCCTTAGTCTTAACCTTTATTGCCAATTTAGATGCAGTTACTGCCATTGCTTTTTTAAATTCCTCCTATCTGTCTCCTGGCCCAGTGAGCAATAATAAAAGCTCTCTGGAATTACCCAACACACCCTATCCTGTTCAAAACAGAAAAAAGTATCATTCCTAAAATGAGCATTTATTATTTGTTTCTCTTGACTTTTAGAAGAAAAACAAAAAATACCTCTCTGATGCTCTAGGCACTTTAGAAAAAAACTTGAGAACACAATAAACCCATAAACTCCAGAGCATAATTTCACTCACATAGACAACAGCTAGTCAAAACAATAATAGTAGAAAGCTATAATAATGTCCCAAGATTGCCTTCAAAATATCAACCCTCAGTTTTCCCTTTCTGCCCCAAAGGCTGAGAAAATACATTAGTTTTCTAGGCTGCCCTGAAAGTCAGATTTGTGATATTTCATTTCAAGATGGAGATTAGGAAGTGAGCCTCAGAGTTGGAGGCCCCTAAATGTTTTACAGAATGTCACTATTTCAGGTAAATTTGTTGAGTGATCACAGATGTTTGTGAATTTTAGCATAGACAATACAAACCTTTTCCCAAATTTCTCTACAATTTTTCATGAAGTAGCAGCATTTTCGTCTAATTGCACTATACATTTTCTTTTTAGCGCAGACGTATCTTTTTTTGTTTTGTATTTGCTTAAAGGCAAAACGGAACATTCACAATTATATGCAATTAAATATGTGTTAGTAATAATCAGTCTGGCAGTTTTGGAAACAAGTACATCCAGTACCACTGAATAAAACATCACTCTGAACTTCATTGGCCATTATTGGATATGCCTTCAATCAAATTCCAACCTCATTAGGAGAATCGATTAAAAAAAAAAAAAAAAAGGCCAGAACAGCCTTCTGGCACTTGTAGCAAGGTTAGTTGTCATAAACTGTTTTCTGAAGAGACTGATTAACATAACTGGATCCTAGCCACCACAGCAAGGGGTTATCTAACAGTATAGAAGGAAAAAGAGTGGCAAAGAGGAGTCGAAATTTCCATTTTTTACTTTCTTGTGCTTATTTATTTCCTGGAGTAATGATTGATTATGGTTTTGTGACGACCATTGTTACTATTTTGGGATATATTTATATTTAACAGGTTGTCACTAGAACAACTGCAAACAAATAGCTTGTGAAGGTGCCCTCAGCAAGTATGCCATTTTTAACATAACATACCCCTAATATGGAGAGGTCATTCAATGTACAATCAACCCCCTAGGATGATTTTTGTATTTACTGTAGAGCATCTCTCTAGAGTCAGAATTAGTTTAGTGAAGAAACAAATTAAACTAAAATCAGATATGTTGCTTTTAAGCTCAGTGCTTTTAAGCTTTCCCTTTTCTACTAAGGATTGTGATTAATTTATATAGTTAATCTGTCATATTAGTTAAATGGAGATCCTAGAGCAATACTGCTTCAAGTAATAGATGTTGCTACTTGAAATGGGAATCATAACAAAACTAAGTTGACCTTGGCTTTCAGCTACTTTGGAGCAATGCCTGGAAGAGGAAACTGTTAAAGTGATTGTGACTGGTGCTCATCTTCAAGGAGCTACATTGTAAATTTCCATTCTGTCCTGTGTCCCACTAAAAATATGGGCAGGAGGAGGAAGTGAAGAAGTTAAAAAGATATACACAAATTCTAGTAGAAAAAGGCTGTTAATTTTGGAATTAAGTAATCCTGCATATAAACTCATGAAATGGAATGTGACTAATTTTAAATACTATATATTTTGATACAGAATAAAACAAAGAATAAAATCAGACTGAAGCCTCCATATGTCAAAAAAAGTATATACAGATTACAAAACTAAATTTAGAAAAACAGAGGGGAGTAAAATGAAGCATAATTAATGGGTTGAACACAAAACACTAACGATAGACCCTTAAGATTTCCAACTGAAATATAAACTCCTTTGCTACAAGCAGCAGTGAAAATGAATTAATTAATATCAACCTCCTCTCATTTCAGCAATATCTGTTAAATTGCTTAGGCACTGGTGAAAACATTTTGTACATGAGTTGAAGAATGATTTTCAAAGTTAAAGAAAAGAAGAGGTTGAAATTTCATAGGTCAAATTTTCAAAATGCCTGTGCTTCTGTTCTGGAGGGGAAAAAAATCTAATGTTTGCATATGCAAATTGGCCACTTGTGAATGCTAATAGTCATTGTGTGCGCAATGGATCAATTAGTCTGAACAATAGGCAAGAAGGAAATTAATTAACTCTGTTCCTTATGGAACAATTTCATTTTATGTTGAAACAGACATTATTTGAAAAAATCAAAAAAGTTAAAACTTCTAAGGCATCTTTTCGCACTCTAAGAATGTTTGGGAAGTTCCTGTCTGATCTATCTTATCAATAGAGACAAGTCAGTATTGAAAGTGTGCTTCCCACTGGTTCCTGAATAAATTCAAAACAAGACAAACAAGACCTGTCAATAATGTAGACCTCCATAAGTCAACACCCCAGCCCCACACAAGGCAAAACAGCAGACAGAAAAAGACAAGATCTATTGTAGATCTATTAAAGACGATAAAGTCATTGCGGAGAAACTAAATAAATTCTTTGCTTCAGTCTTCACGGCTGAGGATGTTAGGGAGATTCCCAAACCTGAGACAGCTTTTGTAGGTTTGGGAATCCTCAGCAATCTGAGGAACTGTCACAGATTGAAGTGTCACTAGAGGAAGTTTTGGAATTAATTGATAAATTTAAGATTAACAAGTAACCGGGACCAGATGGCATTCACCCAAGAGTTCTATGTGAAGTTGCAGAACTATTAACTAAGGTTTGTAACCTGTCCTTTAAATCGGGTTCTGTATCCAATGACTGGAAGTTAGCTAATGTAACGCCAATATTTAAAAAGGGCTCTAGAGGTGATCACGGCAATTACAGACTGGTAAGTCGAACGTCGGTACCGGGCAAATTAGTCGAAACAATAGTTAAGAATAAAATTGTCAGACACATAGAAAAACAAACTGTTGAGCAATAGTCAACATGGTTTCTGTAAAGGGAAATCGTGTCTTACTAATCTATTAGAGTTCTTTGAAGGGGTCAACAAACATGTGGACAAGGGGGATCCAGTGGACATAGTGTACTTAGATTTCCAGAAAGCCTTTGTCAAGGTCCCTCACCAAAGGCTCTTACGTTAATTAAGCTGTCATGGGATAAAAGGGAAGGTCCTTTCATGGATTGAGAACTGGTTAAAAGACGGGGAACAAAGGGTAGGAATTAATGGTAAATTCTCAGAATGGAGAGGGGTAACTAGTGGTGTTCCCCAAGGGTCAGTCCTCGGACCAATCCTATTCAACTTATTCAGAAATGATCTGGAGAAAGGGGTAAACAGTGAGGTGGCAAAGTTTGCAGATGATACTAAACTGATCAAGATAGTTAAGACCAAAGCAGACTGTGACGAACTTCAAAAAGATCTCACAAAACTAAGTGATTGGGCAACAAAATGGCAAATGAAATTTAATGTGTAAAGTAATGCACATTGGAAAAAATAACCCCAACTATACATACAATATGATGGGGGCTAATTTAGCTACAACAACTCAGGAAAAAGATCTTGGAGTCATCGTGGATAGTTCTCTGAAGATGTCCATGCAGTGTGCAGAGGCAGTCAAAAAAGCAAACAGGATGTTAGAAATCATTAAAAAGGGGATAGAGAATAAGACTGAGAATATATTATTGCTCTTATATAAATCGATGGTATGCCCACATCTCGAATACTGCGTACAGATGTGGTGGTCTCATCTCAAAAAAGATATACTGGCACTAGAAAAGGTTCAGAAAAGGGCAACTAAAATGATTAGGGGTTTGGACCGGGTCCCATATGAGGAGAGATTAAAGAGGCTAGGACTCTTCAGCTTGGAAAAGAGGAGACTAAGGAGGGATATGATAGAGGTATATAAAATCATGAGTGATGTGGAGAAAGTGGATAAGGAAAAGTTATTTACTTATTCCCATAATACAAGAACTAGGGGTCACCAAATGAAATTAATAGGCAGCAGGTTTAAAACAAATACAAGGAAGTTCTTCTTCAAGCAGCGCACAGTCAACTTGTGGAACTCCTTACCTGAGAAGGCTGTGAAGGCTAGGACTATAACAGCGTTTAAAAGAGAACTGGATAAATTCATGGAGGTTATTAGCCAGGATGGGTAAGGAATGGTGTCCCTAACCTCTGTTTGTCAGAGGATGGAGATGGATGGCAGGAGAGGGATAAATTGATCATTACCTGTTAGGTCCACTCCCTCTGGGGCACCTGGCATTGGCCACTGTCGGTAGACAGGATACTGGGCTAGATGGACCTTTGGTCTGACCCAGTACAGCCGTTCTTATGTAGTACTGAGGGCTTGTATAAGATGACTAAGCTTGTCACTGGGTAGATGTGGAGGTTGTACAGTGACTGTGGAGGGACAGTCATGAGAGAAGGGATTTATCATGACTCAATACGAGGCTTTAAAGATTAGGATAAGTAAATTTAATCTTTTCTTTCTAATCACTAATCTAAAAACAATGCTTACAAAAATGTTTACTGGATCTGAAAGCATTTATATTGGTCTAATAAAAATTTTTCCAGCACAGGTAGATAAGGAGAAAGCAGACTTTAAAACCACACTATTCTTATCATCTTACTTTCCCCACCACCACACACACACTCTGACATAACTTTAGCTGCCACTATATCAAAAATCACTATGATTAGGATTAATGTTCTGTCATTTAAAAGCTGGGTTTCAAGCTCTCAGATGATAAACATCTACATAACTGATTTCTACCCCAGGAGTTCTCTAGGTACTAATCACTAAACCATGTCATATATGAAAATAATAGGATTAAAACAAGCTAGGAATCAGAATAATACTTTATGATCTAGCATCTCGCTAATTGCCTGGTCCAAAATGAAATATTACCTATTGGAACCTCAGCTATCTAATGCTATATAGCATGCACTTAAAGTCCTGAGAGTTCTCAAGCATTACATTTTGGTCCAACCGTACTTTACTGCCACAGATCCAGGATTGAAAATTTTAAGTCCTGGACCGCATGCCGATGTAATTTGCGTTCACTCTTGATAAACATATGAATTCCTGAATGATTACCTGCACTAAACTGCCAAACCATCACCGACAAGACTAGTTCCAGATCTAACACACATTTCTGAAGAAAACACTGAATACTGAGCTTCTTCCAAAAGACAACAGCATCAAGATGATTTCCAAATAAATCATTCCATCAATAGAAACATCATTATTGACAGAATTCAGAACTTAGACATGCAAAACAGAGCTATCAGCACCATCAAACACGGGGGTCACTTTTATTAGCAACAAAAGTTACTAAAAATCATTTTCTGGGTTCAGGTATTGCCTGAGTACTGGATTGCCCCTCTCACAGGCTTACTTGTTATAACATAATCTTAGGTGTGACCTAGGGTAAGTGCTAACAATTTCACAACATTGAAACATTTAGTATACATTTCCGTATATAGCATTTCGGCATATATATTTTTGAATTAAGGAAATTGTGAACAGCCAGGGGGCATACATCAGATGACTTCCAGTTAGTAACTCCTGAACCACTTAGGGAACTGGTAAAGGTCTTGTACTTGTTATGGTCAATTTGTAAATCTTGTTTATTCTAGGTAACCTTTACATTGTCTTTTACAGGAATCTGTCGGGAATCAGAGTTACAGTACTTAAATAAATGAAGTGAGCAACAGATAGGGGAAACTATATCCAAAGTGAAGACATTATCCTCAAAGTCTAAAACAACGGTATGCCATACAACATATCCTGAAGACAAACCAGACAGATAAGGGTCAACAAGTAAATGCAGCAGCCTTCCTGCTGTCCATCATGAATGCATTTGCTGGTATATGGTCAAAAACCTAACCCATTCAGACATGAAAGCTAACTCTCTCTTATTATAGATCCTTTTGTAGATGGTTAAGAAAAACTTCACATATATTGGACATGAATCCACAGAATGTTCATTGTGCTCAACATGCCTAGACCTTCTTATATTAGAGATAAAACAAAGGCCATGATTTGCCATTAATATCATACAAACAAATTTTTCAAAGGTGAAATTAAGGCTGCACACATATCAATAGTTCTAATGAATGGTGACTTTTAAAAACATTATAGGTAACAAACCAAAGTGTTAGAAACCCAGGAAGTGCAGTTAATGTTTTAGTTCTTGAACAATGCATGCAAAGTTCCTTTGCCCCCACAAGCATATCAGCCTTCCATCCTCTCTATTTGCATACAATCAAAAATGTGCACCACAGAACACTGGTTTGATAGTTTAATTCATACATGCATATCTCCAATACTAAGTGTGATAATTGATTACATTAACTTATGCACTTTTTATGCAAATACTCCAATATCATGACATGGGCTTATAAAGTTTGTATATGGGGACATGCTTGTTCTGTGTCCAGTGACAACTGGCTGACACGTGGAATTACAGGACCTAGTCCTGTGAGTTCTCTGCAAAGAAAAGGGTTAGAGGTTGAGGTTTCAAGACTGACTAGAGGATTTAGAACAAAACTCCCATTACAATTTATCAACCTTGAATTTTTTCAAAAAGAAAGAATGAAACTTAGATCTCCAGCAACCATTTGACATGCCATACTAACTTCACTGAAATGACAAGCCAGTAAACTAGGACTTTCTTTTTTCCTAAAAAGTACAAAACAAGTTAGAATACTTTCTAAACACCTCGCTTTTTAGTAAGGGGAGGAGTCATAGAACACAATTTAAGAGCTCTGTGCGTTTGTCATATTAAGATCCATGAATATTTACTACTTTAAAATGTAATAGCTCTTATATATATAAATGTAATCATTCTAATATTTTTTATTATATAAAATTTGATCAACACTAAAATATAGTAGCAAAGATAACTTAGGTAACGTCACTTCATTTTCTCAAACACACAATCTATATCTAGAAAGAAAATTTTATTTTCACTCATTCAACTAAGACAACAATAGCTTATCAGTGTTGTCTCTTATGGAGCAAGTTATAATCTAGTCAAAGCATGTGATCAGGAATCACAATCACATGGAATGAAAATACTGCAGGTTTAGTTTGCAAAGGGCTGACCACAAACCACCCTCTTATAATTCAATTTCAAGCACAAGGTTATAAAATAACCCACTTTTCCTAGAGCAGAGGTCCCCAAAGTGTGGGGCATGCCCCATAGGGGGCATGGAGGAATGTCCGCGGGGGCAGCGGGGCGCCTGGGGCAGCCCCCACAGGGGTGGGGAGGGAGCATCACCCAGCTCCTCCCCAGCCCCAGCTGTACTCCGGTCCCGCCCCCAGCCATGTCCTGGCTCCCGGCCCTGCACCTAGACCCGTCCCCAGCCTTGGGGTGGCGCCACGCACCAGCCCCCAGCCATGGCTGCTAGCTGCAGCTCCATTCCCAGCCCAGACCAAGCTGCAGTCCCAACCTCCATATCCCTGTTTGTGTCCCTTTCCCCCCAGAGCTGTGGCTCTGCTTCCGGCCCTGGGGAGGTGCGACCCTCAAAAGTTTGGAGACCACTGTCCTAGAGAGTTGCTCCTTCCCCATAAAGTCCCAGCATTCCTCACTTACTATTGTTGCTGTGAAGGCTCAATAGTCACCTCCAGCTTCAACTGAATCCTAAGGTTGTTAGGGCGAACCAACTGCATGTTACTCTACCCTTTGATTTTAGGGGTTGCCAGGCATAGCCAATACTTTTCTCAAATTCTAATAGTTTTCTGAAGGACCAGGAAGTAGCATAGTAGAGGGCAAAGAGACAAGGAAAATGCTCTCTTTGTTTCTACATTCAGCTCTACAAAGGATCTGTAGCTACGCTCTTAGGCCTTGCAGGGCCTGACCTGCCCCCAGTAGAGGTGCCAGTTTTGGTTGGATGCATTCCTGGAGGTTTCATCACATGACAATCTTTAGACTCCAGGACAATCCTGGAGGGTTGGTAATCCTGCCCTCAACTCTAGTGCAGGTATGGTAGCGGACTAAGGAGGGCATGTTGGGGAAAGAGTAAGAAGACAATCAACTCATCTCCTGCTACTCCAGTAGACTTTCAGGATTGGGAAATTATGGTGTAGGCAGCATTTAAGGACAAAGGAGGGAGGAGAATTCAGTTCTCAGCCTGTATTCATAAAGTAGTAGTTTTAATTAGTACACATTTTCCCTGCCTTATTTAAAAACAATAAACAGACACAAAAAGAGAAATGAAAAAGAAAATCCTACCCTCTTACCAGCAGCGTCTCAACACAGAACTTCCCTAGTAAGGACATTTGGCTTCTTTTACAGCCCTACTCCTATTGGATGGATGACCCTCCCCCTGTGCATCCTGTTAAAACAGGGAGCAACCAGGCTTCCTGGGTCCTATAGAACAGCAGTTCTCAAGCAGGTTTCAGGGGGTCCACCAAGCAGGGCCAGTGTTAGACTCACTAGAGCCCAGGGCAGAAAGCCAAAGCCCCGCTGTGCAGACCTGAAGCTTGGGGCTCTGAGCTCTGTCACCTGGGGCTGAAGTTGAAGCCTGAGCAACTTAGTTTTGTGGGGCCCGCTGTGGCGTGGGGCCCCAGGCAATTGCCCTACTTGCTACCTCCTACTGCCGGGCCTGGCTTTTATATGCAGAAAACCAGTTGTGGTGGCACAGGTGGACCATGGAGTTTTTATAGCATATTGGGAGGGCCTGAAAAATAAAAAGGTTGAGAACCTCTGCTATAGAATTCAACTCAGCTTTGCATGGCAACACCTTCCCTTCAGGGAAGATCTACATGGTGGTATGATTTACTTTAGGAAAAACTTGAAAACTCTTTACAGACTACTAGACCACAGTAATTCTGCTACAAAAGAGCACTGGGGTCCTACCTGATGGTTCCCTTTGAAAGTAGGGGACCAGCTACACCTCTACCTAGATATAACGCTGTCCTCGGGAGCCAAAAAATCTTACCGCATTATAGGTGAAACCGTGTTATATCGAACTTGCTTTGATCCACCGGAGTGCGCAGCCCCGCCCCCCCGGAGCACAGCTTTACCGCGTTATATCCGAATTCGTGTTATTTCGGTTCGTGTAATATCGGGATAGAGGTGTACCTGGCAAACTCCAAAGTCTCAAGAGGCAACAAAAAAGGAAAAATGCCATTGAGACTCCTGAAAAAATCTGCAAAGGGTCAGTTTTTCTATAAATGCATGGGTTTATAGTTGGGTGATGTGCAGGTGCACTACCCAGCAGAACATCCCTAGATATGACCACATAGTCAGAATTTAATCCTAAACACCGGGGGTGCTGAGACTTGGGATTGAGGGACAGATATTTTGGCAGTGTGAGGATGTTCAACCTGGGTTTGCACACTTCCCCTACAACTTGTGAATTTTCTCTGCTCCAGTTTACAAAACAATGAACCTTTAACCCAACATTGTTCCCAGGAGGTTCTGGTATCCTTAGGATCCTTGTCCCAGCTATACTAAGACCTTCTAAGAACTACTTGTGATTACTTCTGATAGTGGCCTTGGGCAAGGCAAAGTCACTCTCCTTCAGTTTCCTGTCTGCAAAATAGAAGTATCACCTACTTATTTCTTGAGGAACAGGGAATTGTGAGACTCAATCACAATTAACATTTGTAAAGTGCTTTGAAGATTAAAATTACTGGGTTTAAAGTATTTTCACTTTAGAGACTACTAATGAATCTATAATTTCTCAAACTAAAATTAGAAAATCCATTTTTTAGATGGGGTTTTGAAATATGCCAGAGGCTAGAAGTTTAAGGCAGTGGATGCAACCCATGAGGGTTTCAATGATGTATATTTTGCCTTTTGACTTAGCAGTATATCCAGTTGGCTTGTTATATTTCTCCAAGCACCTGCGATGTTACTATCACCACACTGAAAAGGTTCCAGGGAAATTCATTATCTGAAATAAGTTTCAGTCATGAAACCCTAGACTTCTATAGCTAACTTAGCTATGTTGCCAACTCTCATGATATTGTCATGAGATTCATGATAAGTATTATTTTCCTTAAAGCCCCAGCTCCTGGAGTCAAGTGGATATGTGATGATTTCAGCCTTCATTCTTAAAGAAAAAGTAACTTTCTAGACCTCCTGGCTGTGGCGAAAGCTTCAAACTGCAACCCCAGTGCACCCTAAAGGCTCAAAAAGCAGAAGGCAAATAAAAAGAACAAATTAGTTTTACATAATCTCATGATTTTAAAGCCAATCTTGTGATTTTTGATAAGCCTGACTCATGATTTTTGAACAATTGGCATTGGCAATACTGTAGCTTTGAATACCTGTGTGAAAGCATTGAGTTAATCACCTTGGTTACATGGTGAGTTGTCCTGTTCCAAGGGAGGAAAATCATTTGACTTTTTTCCTTCTACTTCCTTTTAAAAAAAAAAAATGTACAAAACTGTACTGTCCCCAGCCCTCTAACATTTTTCTGCTCTTCAAATGATACAGTCACTATTTTGGTTGGAATTCCAGGTTTAGTGCTCCAGAGAGGGTGATCTTTCTCTATTGATAATTGCTTAAGTTATTCCAGAAAATTGAGGTAACTGAAGGTTAATTTTGGGAGGATTTCAATAGTTGCTGAAAGAGTTGTGAATTTATGTCTGAATCATATCAAGGTCCTAGAGAGACTATAAAAGTAATTTGCAGGATTAATAAAGACTGTGCTTTGGGTATTCTGGTAGGAGAACTTGGGTTATGGTCATGGATTTTTATAGGATTAATTTTAGAAATCCCTAGATCAATCTGCACTCGCACTCCTAAAATATTGATATTCTTTTCAAAACTACAGGAACATAATGATTCCCTCACCCCACCGAACCCTCCCCTGCACAATACACACAGAATACTTTCTCACTGAAAGACTAACCAGACTATATGATATATTAAATAATCAACCGATGTGATTGTGGAGAACATGGGAAATTTCTGTTTTATTTTTATGAAAACTATGTGAGTGAGTTTGCCCAAGCACTTTTGTATTGTGACCTATCTGGTTTCAAGGGATTAACTTCTTTCCTGAGACATCTTTCCCAAAACATTCACTGGACATGGGATGCACAGATATGTCTAGGTTGGTATAAATGAACTATTGAGAACTACCAAAAAGTTAAGAGCGCTACCTTGGAAATACAATGGATAACAATGACCAGACCATACATTTCTAACTGCTGCTGGTCAAGGGGACTTTTTAGATATAGATTGACCATTAGTTGTCTAACTACAACCCCTCCCCCCACCTAGGGTGACCAGATGTCCTGATTTCATAGGGACCGTCTTGATATTCAGGGCTTTTTCTTATGTAGGTGCCTATTACCCTCCACCCCCTGTCCCGATTTTTCACACTTTCTATCTGGTCACCCTCCCCCTCCCCAAGAAGGTGAGGAATGTGCATGTAAAAACAGTGTGACTGCAACAAGACACAAAGGACTAATATGTTAAGATACTGGCATAAGAAAATTCCTCACTCAAGAGAAGGGAGGAATCCACTCTGGAACAGTTGGGCAGGATCAGGGAGGCTAGTTGCAGGCAGGAGTCTGCCTTGCATGCCAGTGCAAAGATGGACCTTCCTAACCCAGAAAGGGAAGCTGGCAGGTATGGAGAAAGCTGTGTGTTTAGGGTTTTCTTTACCATTTTAACTAAATGTCCCTGAACAGTGTATTCAGCCTGACTGATGACTTGTTTGGTCACTGCAAACTCTGCTGGCTGCATAGCTCGCAAGGGGAGTAGTTTCCAATGGAGGTACAAGCTCATTTGAACCTACTAATGGAACTATTATGAGAAACGTATGTTGAAGCCAGGGACCCAGTCTCAAAGTAGTGGAGTCTGAGGGATCCTCCCTGGGAAAAGTGTAGGCCCATCACTAAGAAGTGTACACTCCCAGAAAAAACTGTATTAAGGTTGAAAGCACAGTATGCCCTGTAATATCATGACAGTGATGGACAATATCATTTTTTTAAATCTTAAATAGCTTTGTTACTTTTAATATTCAAGTTTTAAGGACTTAAGGTGTAGGCAGAAGCATTAAAATGTGAGTTGGTGTTGTAATGGCATTATTCCACTGAAGGCTAAGTAGGCATAAGAGCACCAAAATTGTTTGGGAGTAACCAGGGGTAATAGTAACTTAGGGCTGGTCTATACTTACCGGGTAGTTCGACGGCTGGGGATCGAAGTTCCTGGTTCGATTTATCGCGTCTGGTCTGGACGCGATAAATCGAACCAGGAAGTGCTCGCCGTCGACTGCGGTACTCCAGCTCAATGAGAGGAGTACCGCGGAGTCGACGGGGAGCCTGCCTGCCGCGTGTGGACCGCGTCTGAACCGCGGTAAGTTCGAAGTAAGGTATGTCGAATTCAGCTACGTTATTCACGTAGCTGAATTTGCGTACCTTACTTCGACTTGGGGGGTAAGTGTAGACCAAGCCTTAAAGGACTTACCAGTACGCCGGAGTCCTGAGCAGGGGGCGTGGCCTCAACCAGAAGAGGCGTGGCCTTTAAATACCCGGGCCTTTAAATCAAGATTTAAAGGCCCAGGGGCTCTGCAGCTGGTTGCTCCGGGGGTGATTTAAAGGGCCCGGAGCTCCGGCCGCCACTACCACAGCAGAGTTCTGGGCCCTTTAAATCACTGCCGGAGCTCTGTTGTCACTACCCCAGGGCTCCAGCAGTGGGGCTCGGGAGGCAATTTAAAGGGCCTGGGGCTCCGGCCACTGTGGGGAGCCCGGGGTCCTTTAAATCACCAGCCTGGGGAAGCCGATCCAGTCTGGCACGGCATACTGGCTCTTGCCGGTACGCCATACCGGCTTACTTTCACCTCTGGGAGTAACATAAAGGGTCCATTCCTCAAAACTAACTAACTACACACAAATCACTGACATCTACGGGGGTTCTACATTCTACCAGTCACAGATACAGAGGACTTGTTGGTTTAAATAAAAATATTTATCTTGGGTCTGATACCACATCAGGAAATAATCTAATTGAATTTGAACCAGCTATAGCAGAAAGACTTGGAATGATTACATTTTTATTTACTTTATCTTTGGGTCTAAGCCCATCACAAGGCTTGGTGTCCTTAACATCCCACAAGAACATGAGAGATCAAGGCTATACTGTATTTTAAAATTATGTTTAAATTAACAGTTTGCCCTTTAATGTTAAGAGGCCATTTTGAGGGAGAAATAGGCAGGAAATGAGTGAGCAAATGTTCAAACTAAATATGATAGTTAAAAGAATGAGCTGAAAATACAGAATTTTAGGCGAGGGCTTCCTAAAAATCAGTCAATTGCTTTAATACTTTAGAGCAGCTGAAGATCTTTAAAGTAGTTGGAGTAAAGGACTGTGACACTGCAGTGAGGATGAGTCATGCCTTGGTGCTCCCACAGCTCTTTTTGACCATATGAAGTACTCCTACCCAGCGCATGACACATTCGTATTCAAAACACTTGTTGCAATTCATGAAATTACAGTGTTGCTAGGGAAAAAATGGCTACTTTCAGAATGAGTTCAGCTGACATTTTTGATAACCACGGTGAAATCGTGTCACCTCTGCACCAACACCTAGTTTTCTCACTCTACACTAAACCAGCTGTGAAAGACCAAAAGGGGAGGGAAAATTCTATTCAAATAAACTTGCAATTATTTACAATAAGATGCGACATTTACTTACAGCTAAATGACAGGCCTGTTACAATTGAACAAACGTGGACACGGTGCAGGATAAGAAAAGAAGCATCATCAAGAATTACCATTACACTGTTTTTAAAATACACACACTTTTAGTACAATGTGCAACCTTAACTAACCACTAAAATTAAAGGGCCTATATGCTGTCCTGGTCTAATTTTGGCCCCATACAGAGTTTCCTGACTGGCACCCTGTCTGCAAGGCCAAAGATTCAGCATGTTACCTCCTCCAACTCCTCTGACGCACAAACTACTGGGGGGTGACATGAGAAGAGAATAAACACTAGACTGGATACACATGTGGAGAATTTAGGGAATAGTAGATGGAGGTTTCCTGTGAAATAGGAGGAGGGGGGGAAATGTGCACTAGATAGGTGACTCGAATTGATAATTATTTTAAAATATGCACAAGTTGGCAGCTAGTTTCTGACAGAACATATTGCAAAACTACTACTTTTAATGATTTATGTAGGAAAGCTTAATTCAAATCCAAAATATGGACACACAGAAAAGCAGTATTGCATTAGGTTTCAAAGAGAGACCATCAAAATACAAGTGGAGCCCACTATAGGTCCCTCCTGGGAAAATACAGGATGAGTCACCAAAGATGCAGACAGGAATTTTCAAAGGTGTTTATAGGAGGTGGGCACATAACACCTTTAAAAATCTCAGCGGTGCTACACTGGGTCTTGTCAGACTCAAAATGTCTAAAACTGGAAAAGAAGAAAAACTTCAACTATAATAGTCTACTTTACATTAACTTGTCAATCCAGCTATGAGCTATGTGAATGCTAAAACCAACAAAAAAGACACTGTAAAATACACATTACTTTTTTGCCACTTAAACATTTTTCCATGTTGACCCCTAAAACTCCTTGTCCTAGCTGAAGTAGGGCATTTCCCACTTTCAGCGGTGCCAGCAGCTGTATGCACGTTATGACCAGTGCTTGCCATTGGCAGGGGCAGAGCTAGGGAGGGCAGTGGTTTCAGCTGCTTCTGGGCATGGTCAGTGGCTGCAGGGGAGCTCAGGGATGGGGAGTGACACTGCACCTGGACAGGATGGGCTGGCAGTAAAGTCTGAGCCTGGCACAGATTCCTCAGGCAAAGCACTGGGGCCAGCAGCTGCAGCAGGGAAGGCTCCACAGGGATTGGCAGAGATAAACTGTGTCCCACTTTAGCCACGTGAAATGTTGTTGAGAGGTATGCCACTGTGTTTAGCTTTTAATGGACAGAGGTAAAAGGTCTGCAGATTAGCCTCAATCCGAATTAGATTTAATCTCTTGATCCTTTAATGTCCAATAACTGTTTCTTATTTTAGGTGCTCATTTTGTTCTTTTATTGGCTGCTTTTCTGGTATCTTCTGGTATTTTATGCCTGATCCAATGCCCTCCAAACCAACCACTACTAATATACCTATATTCTTAGTGTGTACATCAATAATGGATATAAAAGGACTAACTATGGGAATATGGGTACAAGATTACATTTGTGAAAAGGAACCCGGATACGGAAATGCAGAAAAGAATTGAACTGATACAGTCTCATGACATATATAGAGTCATATTCAATGTAGTCATTTGATACAGTTGTGACCATTTTAAAAAAGTCAACATTTCCCAATAGATACTACAATTATCGCAGTTATTTCTAAAAATAATATAGTGTTGTATCTTAGATACCACGGTGTAGTAAGTTGGTAAATATTTACTTTTTTTAAATGGTCACAACTGTATCAAATGACTACATTGAATATGACTTTATATATGTCATGAGACTGTATCAGTTCAATTCTTTTCTGCATTTCTGTGATGGTGCTGTAGCTTAATTACATGCTTTGGCATCTGACAGCCGCCTATGCTGGGCTGTGGGACACATACACTATACCGGGGAAGATACATGTCTCCTTCCTCTCCCAACCATGCACAGACAGGGAATTCTCAGCTTTGGCGATCTGGACAGTTTCTGGTTCCTTTGCATTGCCAGAGTGGCACAAAGGCATCAGAAAAAACTGAAATCTGGTCCCTAATTTCTCAACGACTCTCTTGTATTAACATGCTATTAAAAATTTTTGAAAAAGGAAGTAAAGAAAAGAACACCTGTG
The DNA here is from genome assembly GCF_002925995.2 of Terrapene triunguis. NCBI lineage: Eukaryota > Metazoa > Chordata > Testudines > Emydidae > Terrapene > Terrapene triunguis. Next base: position 2,053,254 of record NW_020664583.1, read on the forward strand.
CATCAGATTGTGTAACTGGACTGTGTACTTTCTCAATTGCACTGTCAAACATTGCATGTGTATAACTGAATGAACCATATTTAATTAAAAGCTCACATGATGGGGAGGGGGGTGGAATCTCAACCCTTAGAGGTTTTTAAGACATGGCTTGACAAAGCCCTGACTGGGATGATTGAGTTGGGGTTGGTCCTGCTTTGAGCAGAGGGTTGGACTAGATGACCTCCTGAGGTCTCTTCAAACCCTAATCTATGATTCTATGATCGAGGACTGGGAGCACCTAAGTGTGCTGTGGCCATCTAAGGATCATGGTGGAGTCTCCATCGGTGACACTATTTAAATGAAGATTTTTTTTTTTAGAAAAATGTCCAAAGATATTCTCTAGAAATTATTTTGAAGATCTAGGTCCTCTGTTGTCCAGGAGGTCAGATTAGATTAACACAATGGTCCCCCTTCTGGTCATGGAATCTATGAATGTATGAAAAAAGAAAAACATTGATTGCACCTAATCAGCAGCAGACAGGCTGGTAACTGGGTAGGTCTCTTCTGACACCATCTTTAGAGGTGCTGCGGGGAGTTGGTAGGGATTAAGGCTAAGCAAAAAAATTGGGGAAACATTTCAGCAATTTCCCACACACACACATGCATACATTTTCTATAATTTGGCAATTTTCTTTCAATTCTAATGTACACATTTACAATGTGAAGAAGATTATTGGAAAGCAAATCCAACAAAAGGTTATGTTTTATTGTAAATGTCTTTTTAGGTAAGAAATTACATCCTTTCTTTCCCCAACAACCCTTTATTTATGTATTAAAATACTCTAAGCGCAATATTATAACAATGTGAAAGTGCTCAAGGAAGACACTGGAATTTAAGAGGTTACTGTATTGTAGTATTTGATAAGCCAAATATAAACCACATATGATTTTTTCTCTGGCACTTATTCCCCCTTCAAAAATGTAAATAGCTATTTTAGGAAAATAATAATTATAATACTAATAAACGAAAATGCACTCTAAAAATTGTGCTTGTGATCTCTTATTTTTAAAATAGGGTATCAGTCCATTTACAGACCCTCCTGGGACTTTGTGACTTGTAATAAATGCATGAAGCCACATGTTAAAGCTAAATGTCTGTCCTCTGAATTATTTCAGTTTACAATAATAGGCTGGCTCTTGAAAATATTCATATGAGTAATCCATGCCCATGTGTGCATCCATAGATAAAGGCTGTCAGGACCAGGCCCACACAAATAATAAAGAATATTAAAAATACTGATTTGTACCCCTTTGATGTCTCATTTAAAGATAAAGCACTTTATAAAGATGGGTAATGGTTATCTTTTTATAGATGGAGAAGTCAGATGTTGAGGCATCAAAAGGTCTGCAAACTTTAACTGCAGGTAGAAACTGAAGCAATATGTTAAATTATATAATCTAGAATGTTCAAGCAATCTGATCATTCCATTTGGTTATATGACACCTATTACTGGAAAATAGAGCCTTCTTCAGCAGTTTACATCATTTTGCCAGAATTCATATATTTTAAAGCAATGTTTCTACATGGAGATATAAGGATTGTCACTATGAGTATTTATCAATATTTGCCATTATCAGGTATGATATAACTTTAAAACCAAAGGAGTTAATTTGTAATATATATGTCAACTATACTATGCTAACAAGAGTACCAGAAAGGTAATTTCACAGCCATGCTCAAGCTACAGAATTTTCAGATTACTATATACGATTTATTGACAAATTTAAGTTCAAGTAAAGCTTTTCAGCCTGAATATCATTTCCTGTTATGATTTGTATTGAATCTTTTGTTATCCTATTGAAATAAAAACAGCATTAGTTGTCTCTTATAGCATGGGCAACAAAAATGGAGTAGATGAAATATTCTGAATTTAGTGGCAATCTAAAAAATAAAAGAGAGAAGAGGGAAGAACACTATTCTAAAACTAAAATGTAATCAGAAATATTTGTAGTGTTACTTCCATAACATATATGGGTGTTAGTACAAGAGATTTTCCCCTAACAATCCTTTAAAATACATACATATACACACACACACACACACACACACACACAAAATAAAAATAAAAGGAACTGGGCTGAGAATGAAAAAGCTTTCCTTGGGGTATAAATCTTATATATAACCAAGGAAATGTGTTTAAAAGATTCTTCAAAATTCTTGTTATTTGTTCAAGTCTCTTTCTTCTGATGGAAGCATTTAGATCTGCTGAGTCATTTTACGCAAGTCATTTTGATTGGGACAAAACTGTTTTTTAGCCAACACTTTCGGCCTTGAATTCTTTACATATGTAAAAATAAAGTATTTTTGAACAGAGGACCATTTTCTTTTAAATTACAATGTATTAGTGATATAACCCAGTGTAAGGTCCCTGGTTTTCATATGTCTATTGTCTGAAAATATCAAAGGATGATTTTCAATACCTTTATCAGTTATGGTACTTCACATTCTACCAGCCCTCGCCTAATATCAAGCCTTACAAAACTCCTACTAGTATGCAAGTTAAGAAATATGCTGGACCAATACCCAGGGCACTGAGATCTTGAGTGCAATGAAAATCTTTACTGGCGAGTTGGTTTATTTTCTCAGCAAACTATTATCAGCTACAGTTTTTCAGTTGGACAGTACCAGTTCACTTTTAGAATTAAAAATCTATAATGGTATTATATCCACACACAAAAATCAAAAGCTGTATGTAATACAGATTGTATACAGACTAAAATACATAATTGGTACACACATTTTACTGAAGTAAGTAGCTCTTGGAAAAGCAAGTTTGTTCTCAGAGATTGACTAACGCCCCAGTCCCACATTGTGTCACACACTGCATAGCATATGGGTGGACCTGTTGCACTTTCATCGAGCACTATCGACTTAAGCAGTCATCCTCAGCACCTAAATAACAGCACTGAGAATGAATGTATTTGGAATAACTTGGCTTTCTGATTTATCTTACTGTGTTAAATCAAGGATTTGCTAGCAAAACAAATTATATTATTAATTTTAAAAAAGTGTCATTCAAGGGGGCTTGCAATATTTGTATAGTTTTGGTTTTGATAGAAAAGGTAGAGATACTGTTTGTATAGTACCTTTATTCTTTTAAAATCTGGTTCTCTATATGTAAACTAAGCTCTTAAATGGTGTAACAATAGGCCATAAAAATTCACCAAAATGTTACTTTTCAAATACTAAATTTGAAAGGTAGGTAATTTAATAAAATCAAAGTCTGCAAACATTGGATAAAACTGGCTCTCATCTCTCCCAGTCTGTCTGCAAGCTGACATTTTCTCTTTGATGTCCCACTGGCAGATGGGACATCTCTCTCTCAAAACATATTCAAATAGCTCTATTGTTCACATTATCTACTGTCTCATGCAGGATTAAAGAAATCAAGACACAAACACTGAAAGCTCTTTGCATAGCGTGATGAACTGGGAAATCTCTGTATTATTTTTAATGAAAAATGATACATGCCTTTGCATATTTGTTTATCACATGTAACTTCCCAAGCAGGAAAGGCAAAATAATGGCCTAAATAAGGAACATCCCAACAAACACAAACTCAAGAGCCAGGTTTATACATATGAAATAGATTTAGAACATGATCTCTAAATCAAATGTCTGCAGAAGATAGTGGGGGGGAGAGGGAGGAGGTAGGAAGCTTATAAAAAGCAATGACTAATCAGCTATTCAGTCATTTGTAATTCAGAATGGCAACCTTTTCAGGTTGGTTCAAAGAGTTGGTTCACAACTTCAGACAAGCATGTAACAAATCTTTTCAATATCTGACTTTTCAGGACTGTTTATTCCATGGTAGTCAGTTTTATGTGACAAAGCAGTTGTGCTGATAAAAACACAAGATTTGTGATACAAGAATGATCATGTAAACAATATTTCTAAAATGTATATTTCATACAGGCTGTGAGACAGAATCATGTAAGGATAGTCTCTTCTACAACTGCAAAACATGTCCTCTGGCAATAGGTCCCCGGGAACCTAAATAAATGAACAGAAGCCCTTAATGTCTTTCAAACAGCATTATATAAGCAGCTAGGCACTTCCTTACTTTTACCATCATATAATTACATGAATGGAAAATCATACAGTGTAGTTTTAAATTGTAAACAACTTTGAATCAGTGATAACCAAGAATCAATGTAACAAAAAAAAAAAAAAAAGCACTAATAGTTACCATACTACATTCTGCAATTAATATGCTAAAGTAGAACTGGTAAGCAAATTTTAGTAGGAAAAGTGTACAACCAAAAAAAACTGTTAGTGTCAACAGTGGGTTTCCAGCTTAGATAATGCAGTGAATCATTGCAGTACTCACAGCAGGTATGAGCAGGATTCCTTTCATGTTATACTTTTAACTTATCAGAGTTTCTCCTCTTAAATGTAATTCAGTACCACTGTGCTACACTGCAATGGACAGAGTGCAACATACAATGCATCTTGATCTCCTTAAACCCCAGACAAAAAACCCATCTCTCTGAACAACCATATTTTGATCTAAGTTTCTGTAAGGTTGCCTATCAGCTTGGTATCGGAGTGCCCGGAGAAGTAAACGATATTTTCACAACAGGACGTGTAGTAATTTTTGAAGAATATTGAGCATTTTAGTGTGAAAAATTATGTATCATCTTTGTTCCGTCCCTTCTTTAAAAAAAAAAAATCCTTAAAGGCAATACAAGTTAATTTAGTCTGAACAGACAATAAATCCATGAACTATACAGAAAATAGACAAGTCTTGGTATTATGCAGTATTATTGTAGCCGTGTTGGTCCCAAGGTATTCGAGACACATGGTGGGTGAGGTAATATCGTTGGTCCAATGAAAGATATTACCCCACCAACCTTGTCTCTCTAAAGTCTGATATTTGCATTTAAGCCTAGTGCAATGGGGTCCTGGTCCATGACTAGAATTCCTATGCATTACAGTAATACAAATAAACAATTTCATTTTGTGACTGTTCTCAGGGTACCAGGACAATCAGTCACCTTGTTACCCCTGCCTCCAGAGAGATGTAGCCATGCCACTGTGACTGGGTATTAGCTCTCTAATGCCACCAGCCTGTTAGCCGCTCAAGCACTGTCCTCTGGGCTATGCCAGCCCTGTCTTCACTTTGCAGGTTAACTACAGGTGCACTCTAGTCCCCGAGTCCCTATCATTCCCCTGTGATATCCAGTCCCTGACACTGGCTACTCACAGAAATCCCAGATCCTTTGCCCCCAAAGGAGCAGTGTACCCCAGTTTACTAGTTTTACCTTAAATCACTGCTCCTGTAAAAAAAAAAAAAAAAAAAAAAGCACAACACAACACAGCACTTGTCAGTACTTATAATAAAACAAAGATAGGTTTATTTAAGAAATACTGGAGAGTTAATTAGAAACAAGATAGTGTGGTGGAAACAAATGGTTACAATATCAAACAAAATCATAACATGCAAACCTAGGTCTATGGTTATTAATAGTTACCCTTTCCTATTTAATCAAGTAGATTTCCCCCCAAAGTTCCATCTGGTGCAGAGCTGGCTGGTTTCATAGGAACCAGGACACAATTTTTCATGACAACATCCCTGCCCCCCGAGATGTCTCCTCAGTGAAAGGATACAGAGTACCTTTCCCTACTCTGTGTCTTTTGTCTTTATCCATAGGCAGAGTGATTGTCTGCTGTAATGTTCCTTTTACACCTCCAACTAGTTTTGATTATTGCAGTTGTCTCTGATGGTTTTCCATTGAAAGTCTTGGGATGGGGCACAGATAGACTACTAAGCCTTGCATTACATCACTGATTAACTAGGGCGGGGTGACAACTCCCTCCTGCTTGAATGATGCACCACTCAGACACATCATCCCCTGGTGACTAACTTCTACTCCAAGTCCATAAAGCATATTTTCACTATAAATACATTATTCCTTACATGTTACCCATACATACATCTCACCATGATTATGAACCTTGACAAGTTACAAGTTTTCTAGAAATACCTAACTCTTTATGGATAAATATTCTGCAAGACCTGTGTTTGCTGTAATGTGTCTATCAGATCTGAGGTGAGTTGTTTGCAAAGAAAAGGGGACCCTTTGCCAAGGAGCCTGTGTGTCACAATTAGAAACATGAGAAAAATGGTATAAATGTGTATCTGCTTTAATTCAAAATGCTTTCCCTTAACACAACACAACACACAAATCTATTTCACAGATCTTCCTAGTATCAGAGCCATTAATTTACTGTGTATGGAGCTACAGAACATGTGTGGGTGTAAGAATAATGACTGGAGGCATTAACAGAAGGGGCGGCTCTGGAGACTACTATAGTGTAACCACCCACACATATTTTATCAGAAATGAGCAGCAGCTGTATTATCACGCTGGATACAACCCAGAAAAGGGATTTTCTGTAAGTTGTGTTTAAATGACATTTAATTTTTCATAGCACTAAACCTCCAGCATTTGGACATCTAATTTATTAATTAATAAATACGGTTTTCTTTGGATTGCTAATGCCAAGAAAACGTTCACTATAATAATGTTGTGAACAATCTGTTCACATTTTGCATGAGAATGTGCTTTTCATAAAAAATGTGTGTCGAACACCAATTTCTGCCTTATTAACTTCATATATACCTGTACATCTATTTATATGTATAAAAGTGTGCTTATCCTGTGCTTGTTCAGACAAAAAATACAGATTAATATCACATCAATCACAAAATCTTCCCCAACCAGTGAACCTCAAAGGACTAATAGCTTTTATTCTTCACTATGCAGCCACTGCCTAAGGAAGGGTATGTTTACACTGCAATAAAAGACCTGTGGCATGGACACATCTGGCTCAGGTCAGCTGACTTGGGCTCATGGGGATAAAAATAGAAAAGTCTGCACTCTGAGACCCTCCCTCCTCGCAGACTGACTTGGTCTCTAAGACTCGATGCCACAGGTTTTTTAATCACACTGTAGACAAACCCTCAGAATCCAATTCCATGCTTCCTGTTCCCTTTTAAAAGCCTAGGAAAATAAGTGAGAATGCCCTGAAGACCAACACACTCTGAATCACATGGATAGAGCATCATCGTCCATGCAGTCCAGCTGTGTAATCAAATGTCCTGCAGTTTCATTTTGAAGTATGACAACAAGGGTAAGATGAAGCAGTTTCTTTCTCCTTATATTTAAGTATTCATTGGAGAAACAAATTAGACCTTGTATGAAACGTCACAGCAGCACAGATCACAAAATTGGAGACAAACAAAACATACCCTGTGTTTTACTCTAAAAGTCAAGACTTCCAATCCCTACAATCAGTTAACAACAAGATTGGGACCTCACTGCCATTACCTAAAGGACAGTACTGGATCAGAGCAGTGTAGGGTTGGTTTGTTTGGGTTTATTCCCCCCCCTTTTAATTTTTGGAATTCCAATGGGAAGAAAAGCAAGTTGTGACCATTGCTGGGTTTCCTACACTCTTTGTTGAGCCCAGAGTGTAAATTCACAGGATTTATACAATCTCACAATATTCTCCATAAAAGGGCAAAATGGAAAACCAATTCATAGAATCACAGATCTTCTACAAATTTTGAATAAAGTCACAGAAGTATAAAAATCCTTAATGATTCATTTTGTAACTTGTAAATGTTCTTTACGGATTATTATATGGGCATGAGACTTTTGCTGAACTTTGAATATAATTACAGCGATTGCTCCAATTACCTGGAATTAGTGTGCTTTTTAGATCAGGTCTACACACAGATTCTGTACGGATATAAAACTATTTTGGTTGGAGGGGCAGCAGGTTTGTGTGAGAGAGATTTTTTTTACTGTAATATTATACCTGGTATGCTAGAGAGATTGTACCAGTGTAAGTTATACTGATATAAAAATGCCAGGATAACTCCCTACACACTACAGCAGTGGTTTTCAACCCACAGTCCAATCAGCACACAGCTACAGCTCATGTGACATCCTCAGGGCCATACAGGTAGTAATATATATTGTGTGGATGAATCATAGAATATCAGGGTTGGAAGGGACCTCAGCAGGTCATCTAGTCCCACCCCGTGCTCAAAGCAGGACCAATCCCCAGACAGCCTTTTGCCCCAGATCCCTAAATGGCCCCCTCAAGGATTGAACTCACAACGCTGGGCTTAGTAGGCTAATGCTCAAACCACTGAGCTATCCCTCCCCACATAACACATAAAGAGCTGCATATGCAGCCCACAATGGTAAATAGGTTGAGAAGCACTGCACTAGAGGGTTATACAGAGGTAGGTATAGTCAAATCAGTACAACTTTTGTGTTTAGATAAGGCCTTAGATATTGGCATTAAGTGGATATGGCAACTATTTAAAAAACAGCTAGACATAATGGAATTCATTTATTTCTAATAGAGAGCCCTACAATTACACTAAGAATTGTGTGTCATTTTGGACCAAAGGGAATCTAAATGATGATAATAAAAGCAAAAAATGAGACCCAAGCACATCCTCATTACAAATAACTGATTCAGCAAATTTTGCTTCTGTTTGCAAACTGTCCATAAGAAGATCATTATCTTCTCAAATCTGTTGCACAAAATTGCTCGTTTAATAATTCTTGGTCAGTAGCTCATTTATAAGCAGTTCACTATATTTCATATTTGAGCTCTTCCCATTCATCACTTGGTAGGTTTCACTCCTTTACTGGAACTCTTAAATCAGAGATCAGGTTCAAATACTGAGGTTTAAAAATTCAGAGTTCATATTGCATGACATTATGTAATATTCTTTTATAACTTGCTGTTTGGACATACAGCATACTCACTTGATAAAATATTAATGGAAAATAAAAATAAAGGGGTCTGAACACAACTGGAGCAAGCTGATTTAAAACTTTACATACTAATCAAAATATTATTTCAGTGCTTTCCCAACTCTACTTATAGACAACAGCTTTCAGTGCCATTTGACAAGAGCTTTCAATGGTCATTTTCAAGTTCTGACATCACAAACACCTAATTCCATTACATCACTTTTTAAAAATTCTATAACACTGGCAAATTGTAAACACATTGCTAGAAGCGAAGGATGTGGATCCACTTTATTAGAGTAAGTACAAAACATCCCTTAGCACTGTAAGTAAAATGATATCTAAAAGTAGGTGCTAGCCACAGACTTCTTTGATATTTTTTAAAATGCATGTCTACTGCAAACAGTTAAACTAGATTCTTTGCTGTGAAGTTAAACTAGATTCAGAAGGCACGAAATGGAACTGGAAGGGCCAAGGGGAACATATTCAAGTGTGAGTCAGCAATAAATGTGTATGCAACTATATCCCATATATCCTCATGAGATACAACATCCAACTTCTCTCTCTCTGTTTGGGAGACATGCACTTCTAGACAAGAAAAGAACAGAATGCAGCATGAGCAGGGAAAACTGAACTAGTGATGGCCTAAACTTAAACACTCCAGCAGTAAGCGTTAGTGTATCTTCAATATTTTCTTTATTATGTTACTAATCACACAATGCCCATATTCAGACGTCTAATGTAGCTTATTTGCGGCTGCATCATAACCTAACTGTGAGAATTTTCTGATCACTGTTTGATCAAGAATCATTCATTCTAGTTAATCAACCAGTTTCTGCCCTGTAAGAGCTGAACGGTTAGAGGAAGATGCACTTCTGCTTGGTAGGAGAGGAATTACAAACAAAAAATGCACTAGTTTTGTTCTATAGTGTACTTGCTCTAGGAGATTCTTTTAAAAAAAAGACGACAGCCTCACATTTGCATTATAAAGAGGTTCGCAGACTCAAATGAGTAAGAGTCAAGGTTTTCAGTATTTTCAATTCTTCCTTCCTATCTGTCTCAAAAATATGTAATATAATTTCATTGGTTTGGTTGGTTTTAGTTCAGATATGAGCAATAGGGCAAATTCTATCCTTGGATACATATATGTAGCTCTTATTGAAGTGAATCGAGGGAGCCGTTCAAATGTCTGAGGACAGTAGTTGGCCTACATTTTGTTTTGGTCATGCCATTAATCCAAGGATCTCAGGAGACATTTTAATATAGAAATAATATTTATCTGCTTTTGTAGAAAAAAAACTGCCCAAGGGCACACAACAAGTCAATGGCAGAGTCATGCGTAGACTCCCGGTCCCCTGTTGCACATACACTCTTCCAATAGAAGTGCTACACTGTACTAATTTAGAAAAATGACTACATATTTTAAAAATACTAATGGCTATTAGTCCATGAAACAAATTTAAGAAAGTCAGGATAATAATCTGAATAAAGGTCCTCCCTCCAGCCATACAACTGACAGACTGCTGCAACAAAATCTAAGTACAGTGAAGTTTAGTCCAACAGGACTACTGCATTAGCTTGAAATAGCATTACATTTTTCAGTTTGTCCACTATCACACTAACAATTTCCAACATCTGCTTTTATTTCTAGCCCATGCTATTAAACTTAAATACAGATTAAAACAAAGATTTGTGTTTTAAAATAAAAACTGATGAACTTCATAGCACAGAATTGACCCTTAAAAAGCAGTTTGAAATAACTTATTTGAATAGCAGCAATTGCTAAGAAGTGGATAACTAAGCCTAACAGGTTATTTTTTCCTTTCTCCAGTGACCTAGACCTAACCTATTGTTAGGCAAAAGATTCTTTTCCCCACAGACAATACTGAAGGGGGTTTATTTACGGTACCGGGAAACTGACAAGCAGCTTCAAAAATATGGTGCCACCGTTGCCAGTTATATACATTCTCTTACCAATTCATTTGCATTTATCTGTACATACAGAGACAGACATTGTTACAAGTCGAAAAAGAACCCTGAACAAATATTAAAAATAAGAACAGTACATTCATATAAAGGTCATCCTACTTGCATCAAACATTTGTGGCTACTTTGCGGGAGAAGGCGGCGGGGTGGGGGTAGGGATGAGTGCTTACAGACATCCAGTGGGTTGTAAAGGAAGGGTTAGCATTGTTCTAAGAACTGAGTTACTGGGCGGGCATTGACCATATGAGCTGAGCTAAGTTATCAGGTATTGACAGAAACTGTCCTTGCTTCTCAGCAGTTTCTGTCTTTTCTGTTGGCTGAATTTTAACTCCTTCCTGACACTATGATCCTTGCCAGCATAGGCAGCAGATATTTAAATTGCACCATGGCACAAAACTTGTAATAATGAACAAGACTGCATGTTGTGTTTTTCCATGTCTGTTTAATGTTTTATAACTTTCATTGTAATTTGTAAGTTTCTCATACAGACCCCTGCTAAGTGTTCCCTCCTGGTTAGAACAAAAAAGGTCCAATAAGATCTTATTAACAAATAAGATAACAAACATGGTACAAAAATGGTATAAAACCCACAAATGTTTGTGGTTTACCCTAGGATTCAGTTAAATTAAAGTTACAACACAAGCAACAGCTGTAGCCTAGACATAGTTTATGTGAAAGCACTTAGGCTTGGTCTACACTTACCCCCCAATTCGAACTAAGGTACGCAACTTCAGCTACGTGAATAACGTAGCTGAAGTCGATGTACCTTAGTTCGAACTTACCTCGGTCCACACGCGGCAGGCAGGCTCCCCCGTCGACGCCGCGGTACTCCTCTCGTCTAGCTGGAGTACCGCAGTCGACGGCGATCACTTCCTGGTTCGACTTATCGCGTCCAGACAAGACGCGATAAGTCGAACCCAGAACTTCGATTCCCAGCCGCCGAACTAGCGGCTGGGTGTAGACATACCCTTAGAAAAGAATTAATAAGTTTGTGTGCATTTGTTGCATTTATAATATCTGAAATAATTTATCCAAATCTTTCTGTAAACAGTTCACTCAAGTATTTGTAGCAGATATGCAACTTGATTTCCAGACTTTGTGTTCTCCTGAGTTTGCAGTGTATGTTCCTGATCATTTTGTGGATTTTGCCTTTCTTGGTACACATTTATGTCTGGGGTTGATTTTGAAAGTAACTGTCCTTGGTTTATTGCAGACCCTGTCAGATATGAATGGGCAGCCTGCAACTCCCCATCATACTATTGTCCTGTAATAGGTCACTTAAAAGAAAATACTCAAGAAAGGCCAGATATTCATATATTTAGCTTTTTTGTTTTTGCATTACATAGTTACTAAATATTTTAGTACATTACCAAACCTTCAAAATAGATGTATACATAATACAAATAACTTGCCACAAAGTTTAACTGTAGTGCTGTTAAAAAAAATAAAAAGTATTTCCCAAGTGTTAGAGTCATCAATAACATGGCAAGAAAATATTAACTAAGACAAATCTCAGCACATACAAAGATTACATTATTTTGCTTTTCAAAAGAGATGCTACTTGTAGAAACACTCCACCAGTATTGTACAATACATATACAAGAAAACAGTATATCTAAATTTCCCAGAGAACCATGAGATTATATTTTCACCTGATTGATAGTCTTACAAAAATAGCTAGTATAATTGACCACGGAACTGAATACTAAACTATTTTCTGGAAGTAGAGTGGTGCTCCTTACAGTAACACGCTAGACTCAATGCCAAAATCTTTAACAGCATCCACAATTCCAAAATACACTCTTTAAGCATTCTGTCCTTTGGGCACCAGACAAACCCTAAGACTCAAATCAGCCTTATACTATAAATAATCTGATTAAAATACACTGCCCAGCCTCAAATACAATTAAGCTGGATCCTTTGATCAGTTGTGAATTCATTTGATGTTTCTTTTGTTGATTTATTTCATTTACTTTCAATTGTATTACATTAATGATCCAGACATCTGTTGAAAAAGTAATATGGCTGTGACCGGGGTCCTAGTGGGGGCCATCTATGGTCTCTCAATTAGGACAAACTGCAAAAAATGGGGCAGCCAAACCCCAAAAAGCTGGTGGATATTCCAATACTTAGGTTTACCAAGCCAGCATAAAACAGCTTCTTTATTACATCACTGGTTACTCAGAAGTCCAAACAACACAGTTCCCTTAAAGTGCTCCAACCTCAGGCCTTCATCCAGATACCTAAGTCAAATATGATGATTTCTGAAAATCTTATTTCATCATATAAAATAAAAGGTTCTACCAATCCCAAAGGATCGGACACATTACCTCCCAGGTTATTGAATATTTCAGATCTTACCCAAATACATGCTATAGCCAATTCTTATTAACTAAACTAAAATTTATTAAAAAACAAAAAAGAGTATGGTTAAAAGACCAATATACATAAAGACATGAGTTCAGTTCATTTAAGTGCAGATTCATAGCAGAGATGGTGAGCTTTGTGGTTGCAAAGAGTTCCTTTAGAATTCAGTTCGTAGGTCATAGTCCAATGTCCAAATATCATATTCAGGGTGTACCAGCATAACTGGGACCTCAGTTTTGCTACTCAAACTTCCCCTGATGAAGTTTAAGCAGATCTGAGATGACAGAATCAGGACCCAAGGATCTTTTATACAATTTCATGTCCTCTTTGACAAGTTTGGAGTTCCTTGGGGAACAAAAGGTAATTAGGATGACTTTGAAGGAGGTCCATCACCAGTACTTAGCTGTATGAATTAACCATAAGGCCATTTGCTTGTTCCTCCACCATTCACAGTACATTTCAAAAAAAAGAGATGAATACCAAGATATCCCGTGTTTACAATTCATTTAAATGATAGGATCTTCTTTTGACCTCTGAATTATCAGAATACAGCATAGACAGGGACTGTTGATTGCATTGCTGACACTACTCATACATACGTAAATACACAAAAACACAAACATTATCCCCCCACGTCTTCTGTGGGTTATTTATTTTGCAGGATGTTTATCCCTTTCTAGCCATGCGTCACAATGTCAAAACACAAAACTTCCAGTAAGTTCTTGGAATGTAAGGGGGACAACTTTTTGTTACAGAAAGTAACTGGGGGCAGGGGCAGCTATTTTAGATTTAATTCTGACCAACAGGGAAGAATTGACAGTGAACCTGAAGGTGGAAGACAATTTGGGTGAAAGCGATCATGAAATGATAAATTTCATGATTCTAAGGAAAAGACGGAGTGAAAGCAGCAGAATAAGGATAGTGGACTTCAAAAACTTTAACAAATTCAGGGAATTGGTGGGTAAGGTTCCATGGGAAGAAAATCCAAGGAAAAAAGAGCTGACAGTTTCTGAAGGATGCAATATTAAAGGCACAACTGCAAACTATGTCGATGAAGAATCAGGAGCTCTTTAATGACCTGAAAATCAAAAAGGAATCCTACAAAAAGTGGAAACATGGACATATTGCTAAAGAGGAGTACAAAAGAATAGAGCAAGCACACAAGGACAAAAACGAGAAAAGCTAAAGCACGAGTTACACCATGCAAGGGATAAAAAAAGGCAATAAGAAATGGTTCTTAAAATATGTTAGGAGCAAGACAAAGAAAGAAAAGTCGAGGCCCTCTAATTGGCGGGGAAGGAGAGCTAGTAACTGGAGACATAAAGGATAAGTCATTTAATAGCTATTTTGCTTCAGTCTTCACGAGAAAGGTTAATGGTGACCAAAGACTCAATGCAATTAATACTAACAAGAAGGGGGAAGAACGCAAGCCAACAGAGGGAAAGAATCGGTTAAAGAATATTTAGATAAATCAGATGTATTCAAGTCAGCAGGGCCTGATGAAATTCACCCTAGGGTACTTAAGGAACTAGCTGAAGCAGTCTCTGAATCATTAGCAGTTATCTTACAGAACTCATGGAGGACAAGTGAGCTCCCAGAGGACTAGAGAAGGACAAAACACAGTACCTATACTTACAAAGGGAAAAGGGACAGAAAAGAGCAACAAAAATGATTGGGGTATGGAACATCTTCCATATGAGGAGAAATTAATAAGACTGGGATTCTTCAGCTTAGAAAAGAGACAACTATCGGAGGGATATGATAGAGGTCTATAAAATCATGACTGATGTGGAGAAAGTAAATAAGGAAGTGTTATTTACTCTCTCTCATTACACAAGAACTAGGGGTCACCAAATGAAATTCACAGACAGCAGGTTTAAAGCAAAAAAAAGGAAGCATTTCTTCACACAACACACAATTAACCTGTGGAACTCTTTGCCAGAGGATGTTGTGAAGGCCAAGACTATAACAGAGTTCAAAAAAGAACTAGATAAGTTCATGGAGAATAGGTCCTTCGATGGCTATTAGCCAGGATGGAGTGGGATGGAGTGGGATGGTGTCCCTAGCCTCTGTTTGCCAGAAGCTGGGAATGGGCAACAGGAGATGGATCACTTGATGATTACCTATTCTGTTCATTCCCTCTGAAGCACCTGGCATTGCCCACAGTCGGAAGGCAGGATACTGGGCTAGATGGACCTTTGGTCTGACCCAGTGTGGCCATTCTTATGTTCTTATGGGGAACAAAGAGGACCCAGGGAATTATAGACTAGTCAGCCTAACTTCAATACTTGGAAGATACTGAAACAAATTATTAAACCATCAGTTTGTAAGCAGCTGGAGCATAATAGGGTTATAAGGAATAGCCAGCATGGATTTGTCAAGAACATATCATGCCAAAACACACCCAATTTCCTTCTTTGAGAGGGTTCTTGGCCTAGTGGATGGGCAGAAGCAGCAGACATAACATATTTTGATTTTAGTAAGGCTTTTGACACAGTCCCACATGATATTCTCATAAGCAAATTAAGGAAATGTGGTCTAGATTAAATTACTATAAGGTGGATACACAACTGGTTGAAACACCATACTCAAAGAATAGTTATCAGTGGTTTACTGCCAAACCAGGAGGGCGTATCTAATTGGGTCAGTACTATTCAATATTTTCATTAATGACTTGGACAACAGAGTGGAGAGTATGCATTTAAAATCTGCAGATGACACCAACTTGGGAGGGTGTTGCAAGCACTTTGGAGGACAGAATTAGAGTTCAAACAACTTTGACAAACTAGAGAATTGGTATGAAATCAACAAGATGAAATTCAGTAAAGACAAGTGCAAAGTACTTCATTTAAGGATGGGGAAAAAATCAAACATACAACTACAAAATTGGGAATATTTGGCTAAGTAGTAGTTAAAAGGATCTGGGGATTATAGTGAATCACAAATTGAATATGAGTCAACAATGTGATGCAACTGCAGAAACAGCTAATATCATTCTGGGGTATATTAACAGGAGTGTTGTATTTAAGATACAACAGGTAATTGTCCCAGTTTACTTGACACTGGGGAGGCCTCAGCTAGAGTACTGTGTCCAATTCTGGCTGCCACATTTGCAGAAAGATGTGGACAAATTGGAGAGAGTCAAGAGGAGAGCAACAAAAATGATAAAAGGTTTAGAAAACTTAACTAATGAGGAAAGATTTTTAAAAATGGGCATGTTTAGTCTTGAAAAAAGAAGACTGAGGGGGGACTTGATAGACTTCAACTATGTGAAGTGCAGTTATAAAAAGGACTGTGCTTTATTGTTCTCCATGTCCACTGAAGGTAGTACAAGAAGTTATGGGCTTAATCTACAGCAAGGGAGATTTAGGGTAGATATTAGGGAAAAACTTTCTATCAGGGTAGTTAATCTCTGGAAAAGGCTTCCATGAGAGGTACTGGAATCCCCATCATTGGAGGTTTTTAAGAAGAGGGTGGACAATCACCTGTCAGGGATGGACTAGGTTTATTTGATCCTGCCTCAAAAACAGGGGGTGGACTTGATGACTTCTCGAGGTCCCTTTCAGCCCTACATTTCTATGATACATAGTGCACCTACCTGTATCTTTCACCATTGTAATCTAATTGCTAAAGTTCCTGAACTGTGAATACTCCCTCCTTCCAGAGGCTGTTTTACCTTTGAAAGAAAGACTAGATTTAAGGTAAGGTATTTCTAATGCACCTGTCACCCTGGTATTTTAAAAATAGACTAATTTAAGAAATATGAAAATGTATGAAAGTTTATTTTCAAAGACTATTAGTCAGCAAATATAAAGCTGTGAGGACTCTTCCCATTGAATGAACAAAATTTTGAAAAGATTATTAAGTTTAATTTTTTTTCCTGACCTAAATTTTTGATGCAGTAGCAATTCCATTCTTTGATCTGGTCTCTGCACCATCATATGCTGTAATGCTGATAGTTAGATACTATTACAATGTGACATGTCAAAGCAACAAAATAAACATTTTATTTTAAATGCTGGTTGTGTCTTATCTATGAGACACTAATATGTAAAATACATTTTTACTGATTCCAATTACTTCTATGTATGAAGTATCCTTTTTTTCCTTTCCCCTCTCTTTGTGTATAACATTAGCGCTTGTTTAAGAGACTGTAATGGCAACCCCGGAAATAAAATCGTATCTATTCACAGAAGAAATACTGCCAAGTACTGAACATGGCTCACCTACTGCTCCTCAGCCCTGAGCAGCATTAGACCCCCTAAGCCATTCACATCTTCACCGAGAATACCAACAAAGGAGTCCCTTCCATTTACGCCAGTGGGTTTTGAGCTGTGGCAAAATGTCCATTGAGATCTGTAATAAGTAGGGCCATACCAAATTCACGGCCATGAAAAAAGCATCATGGACTGTAAAATCTGGTCTTCCCTCATGAAATCTGGTCTTTTGTGTACTTTTACCCTATTACTATATAGATTTCACAGGGGAGACCAGCGATTCTCAAATTGGGGGTTCTGACCCAAAAGGGAGTTGCATGGCAGTTGCAAGGTTATTTTGGGGGGGGTCGCAGTATTGCCACCCCTACTTCTGCGCTGCCTTCAGAGCTGGGCGGCCGGAGAGCAGCGACTGTTGACCAGCTGCCCAGCTCTGAAGGCAGTGCCCCACCAGCAGCAGCACAGAAGTAAGGGTTGCAATACTACACCATGCCATCCTTACTTCAGTAATATATGATTACTATTCTTGTGCTAATCAATTATGCTGTTCAGAATTATCAAAACATTTTTCTAGGAATAAAACCTGATAGAGTATAATACACCAACCAAAGCCATAAAAAGTTTTAAATGATCAAATGGTTGACAGATAGAGGCAATAGGTTAAACTTGTCTAAAGTTGACAAACTCAGGTACATGAAGTTAACCACTAAAACCTAGGTAACGGAAGGCACCCAATTTGAAAGTTTTGGTACAGTTTATCAGGATTATTGCTTTTCTCTTTACAATAAATATTTATCCAATATATATTGAATTTGCTTTCCTTCCAAATCTTAAGTGAAAATTCATGAACTGGAACTGAGTATCCAAAAGAAATAACAAGTAGTAATATAAGCCTTAAAGTACATGTTAAAAAGCTATTGACACAAAATGCTTGTGCTATCTTGACTGACAGAGAGCAATTTACCATATTTTTTTCTAAAGGTTGAAGCTGGTATTAGCATTCTGTCCACTACAAAGTGTCATGACTCCATTGTGCTAAACCATCCAAAACAAGAAAGCTTTTTCTGACCAATTATTAGTTAGACTCTGGCCTGAACTTTCTCTTCAAGTAAGGCAAACTAGAATCACATCTGATTTAGAATTAATTACTGCATGCAGCCGCATACAGAACTTGTAGCCTTTTGATACAGAATCAATGCATTAGATCCATTTATGCTAAATCCAGGCTGTATCTGAAATCAATCACCATTGCAACTGGACATTTCAGTTACAAAATAAATTCACCTTATATGTCACACACCAAGTATCACTACCCCTCTGAAAGTTATTTAAATGCCCAACCAAAAAAATGAACTTTGCATTTCACTCCGAAGGTCACAAAACTTGGAATATAACAAGCCATTGAGACAGCTCATGATCTAAGCAATTGGGAGACCTCAAATGAGAGCCTTGCAATCTATCCTAGAGAGTTGGACCTCCAGGAACTAATAGTAAGAGCTTCCCAGATGAATTTAGCTGCTGCTGGATGGTGTATGGAGACATGGTCTCTTGGAGATCATTCAGAACTTATCACCCTCAAACAGTACCAAAAGGGATTAGGAATATGCTGAACTTGAGCACAGGTGCCATATACAGTGGATCATCCACTCAAGAAAAAAGTAGTTGTATTCAGCATCAGCTGGAGCTCCTGGATGACTTCAAGAATAGCCCTGCTCAGAGCACCAGAGATGAAAAAGGCAAGGATAACCATTGCGCCATCTATGTTGGGAAGGAATGGTCACAAACTCTTGACCTGCCTTCATAGACGATGGTCTGGGCTACCACTGCTACCTACAAATTCAAGCACAATGATGGAATAATGGAGTTGCAAAACATTTTGAGAGAAGTTACATAAAACTTAACAGATGGTGTAGATAGTTTCTCCCAGCGCGCTAAAGGAACTTTCCTGCAAGCAAGATTCTACTTACACTTATACATGTTGAATCACAACCAATCTACTTTTATACTGATCCCTCACAGTCCGAAAGTAGGTTTCCAGAACCTGAGTTTGACTAAAAGGAGAATTACGGCCCAGTATCATCAGATTATCTAACACAATATCTCCAAACTTCTATTACTCTCCCTTGTGACATAATATGCACGTTGAACAGGATGAGTGTTTAAATGGAATTCTAAATGTGAAGGCCTTCAGGAAGGATGAGTGTCTTCCCAGTGGCATGCTATGGGAGATCTCAGAAAGAAAGTAGCAAACCCAATAAAAGTCCACTCCATTTACTCCCATAAAATCCCTCAAGCAAGTCAACAATACCTCATGGTCAATGGAACCAAAAACTTCTAATACAGCACTAGAATCTACATGTGGACAAGGGTAATTGTCCACCACTGAAAATTCTTATAGCTGTAAAACTGGTACGAAAAAGGCCCTTTAAAATGTTGACAGTTGTAATACAGATTTACTTTGATGCCTTACAACTATCTTACCTGGGAACTACCAATCTGCAAAAGGAATGTCAAAATATTGCAGATTTGATGAGAGTCATCTTTAAGCTTAACAAAAGCAATGCAGCCTAATGTACTACTGAAAGTGCTAAACTTAATTACCATAGGAAACCCCATCTCTTTCTGAATGCTAGTCCTGCTTGCATTTTAGCACATCAGATTTATTTATAGCTAAGTATATGAAAACTATCACAACAATTCATTTGGCTCATCTTTTTGTCATATTGCTAGTGTAGGAAAACGAATGGACCAAATTCAGTCTTAGGCTTTAATAAGTCAAAGACATAATGGAGTAAGCTACAACTTTTATGCTTTGCTGCTGGATATCCACAATACTATTATTCACACTACATTGTTTTTCTGAGATGAAAGCAACAGGGAGGTCATTCTGGCTCTGACCCTCAAGTATGAGCCACACACATTTCAGCACAGAAGCTACTTGTCCTGGCTATTTAATGTACTCTGCTTGGCAGGAATAGTCTGCATTGGGGCAGTGAACTGTGCTGTAGCTGTTTTAAATGCTACAGTTACAGCCCTATTATGTGCGTCTGGCTATGCTAAAAGCACTTATGGTCTGAATTTATCTTTTTTCCATTATATTTATTCCATAATTATCTAAACTTTGCTTATTTTACTTCATATAAATTATATTAATATGAAATGATAAAAATATTGCTCAGGCATGCAGGAGTGAAATCAGGAAGGCCAAATCACACTTGGAGTTGCAGCTAGCAAGGGATGTTAAGAGTAACAAGAAGGGTTTATACAGGTATGTTTGCAACAAGAAGGTGGTCAGGGAAAGTGTGGGCCCCTTACTGAATGCGGGAGGAAACCTAGTGACAGAGGATGTGGAAAAAGCTAATGTACTCAATGCTTTTTTTGCCTTTGTCTTCATGAACAAGATCAGCTCCCAGACTACTGCACTGAGCAGCACAGTATGGGGAGGAGGTGACCAGTCTTCTGTGGAGAAAGAAGTGGTTCAGGACTATTTAGAAAAGCTGGACAAGCACAAGTCCATGGGGCTGGATGCGCTGCATCCGAGGGTGCTAAAGGAGTTGGCGGATGTGACTGCTGAGCCATTGGCCATTATCTTTGAAAACTCATGGCGATCATGCGAGGTCCCAGATGACTGGAAAAAGGCTAATGTAGTGCCCATCTTTAAAAAAGGGAAGGAGGAGGATCCAGGGAACTACAGGCCAGTCAGCCTCACCTCAGTCCCTGGAAAAATCATGGAGCAGGTCCTCAAGGAATCAATTTTGAAGCACTTTGAGGAGAGGAAAGTGATCAGGAACAGTCAGCATGGATTCACCAAGGGCAAGTCATGCCTGACTAACCTAATTCCCTTCTATGATGAGATAACTGGCTCTGTGGATAAGGGGAAAGCAGTGGACGTGTTATTCCTTGACTTTAGCAAAGCTTTTGATACAGTCTCCCACAGTATTCTTGCCAGCAAGTTAAAGAAGTATGGGCTGGATGAATGGACTATAAGGTGGACAGAAAGCTGGCTAGATCATCTGGCTCAACGGGTAGTGATCAATGGCTCCATGTCTAGTTGGCAGCCGGTATCAAGCGGAGTGCCCTAACGGTCGGTCCTGGGGCCGGTTTTGTTCAATATCTTCATTAATGATCTGGAGGATGGCGTGGATTGCACCCTCAGCAAGTTTGTAGATGACACTAAACTGGGAGGAGTGGTAGATACGCTGGAGGGTAGGGATAGGATACAGAAGGACTTAGACAAATTAGAGGATTGGTCCAAAAGAAATCTGATGAGGTTCAACAAGGACAAGTGCAGAGTCCTGCACTTAGGAAGGAAGAATCCCATGCACTGCTACAGACTAGGCACCGAGTGGCTAGGCAGCAGTTCTGCAGAAAAGGACCTAGGGGTTACGGTGGACGAGAAGCTGGATATGAGTCAACAGTGTGTCCTTGTTGCCAAGAAGGCTAACAGCATTTGGGGCTATATAAGTAGGAGCATAGCCAGCAGATCGAGGGACATGATCATTCCCCTCTATTCGGCACTGGTGAGGCCTCATCTGGAGTACTGTGTCCAGTTTTGGGCCCCACACTACAAGAAGCATGTGGAAAAAGTGGAAAGAGTCCAGCGGAGGGCAACAAAAATGATTTGGGGGCTGGAGCACATGATTTAGGAGGAGAGACTGAGGGAACTGGGATTATTTAGTCTGCAGATGAGAAGAATGAGGGGAGATTTGATAGCTGCTTTCAACTACCTGAATGGGGGTTCCAAAGAGGATGGATCTAGACTGTTCTCAGTGGTACCAGATGATAGAACAAGGAGTAATGGTCTCAAGTTGCAGTGGGGGAGGTTTAGGTTGGATATTAGGAAAAAAAGCTTTTTCACTAGGAGGGTGGTGAAGCACTGGAATCGGTTACCTAGGGAGGTGGTGGAATCTCCTTCCTTAGAGGTTTTTAAGGTCAGGCTTGACAAAGCCCTGGCTGGGATGATTTAGTTGGGGATCAGATTCTGCTTTGAGCAGGGGGTTGGATTAGATGACCTCCTGAGGTCCCTTCCAACCCTGATATTCTATGATTCATTAAAGGAAAAATATCTAAGACAAGTATTCTCAAAGAAAACAAATTCTATGTAATTAACAGTGAATTAAATTTGAAAAATATATATTGCAATTACGATTCTGCCCTGGGAAAACTGATAACGCACATCATTCATTATTAGCCTCATTTGGCAATTTACCAATAAAAGTTCCACCCATAACAAGTCTGAAATAATTTTTTTATGCTATGAGGTCACTTCCTTAATCCATGCCAAACATATATATAAAAATGATACAATTATCAAATATAATTTCTGAAACAGTTACAGTCACTGGATGTAACAGTTTCAAAAGGACACCATATTGAAAATATAAATGAAATTAACATATTAAATATCATGTAAGTGCTACATTAGCCATAGTGTAAATTATATACAGACACTTGTGTTCGCGATGGCTGTGTGGCTGTTATGTAACCAAAAAGCTCCATCATAATGCATAATTTAAAACCTTGTTTTGTGCATCTCAACCTTGCTGTTTTTAAATCTGCACTGTCTCAACACAAATCTAGTTTTAAAACAACTCTTTGGAAAAAATTCTTAGTTACACTATTAGAACTGTAAGTGTACCAAAAATGTGCTGAACCAATAGAAATATATCAAAAATTGGAGTACAAAGATAACATATGTAAGCACATCTTGGACAATTATAGTCTCCTGAAAACTACATAATGCCAAATGGTCAATTTGTTTCCACCAGCTTGAAAAGATGACAGCTAGATGAAAGCTAAGTGAAACTGGCTCCAGAATATGCATATTTTTATTTTAAAAAACACAAGATTTAGAAACAAGGCGTTTGGTCTGCTTCCTTTGTGGGAAATATTAAAGTAGGAAATGTTCTGATAGTGAGAAAGCCATATTAGGAGATTTGGAACATTTCCATATACTTTTTATTCCCAAAAATATATATATTGAAATTGCTGCATTGCAAGACAACAGGTCTCCAGTTTCACACATTTTACTCAACAAACTTGGACCTTTCTTCCACAGTTCTCAGCCAGCAATGCCAGAAGACAACCTTAATTTAGATATATGTTACACAAAGAGAGGCAAAAACTGATTGTTTGCACTATGATGTCATACCAGTACAGTCATAGCCAATCAATCCCTCAAGCTTGCAGTGTCACTTTATAATTCACAGTGAGCACACTTTAATATAATTGTTTTTAAAAGACTGAGCAACACCAAGGTTTCTGACCATAAGTTTCCATGATCTGCTGCTATTGTTTCTACATGGACCCAAAAATAATTTCACATTTGGTAGTTCTACTAAATTGTTGTTGCACTGTCCAGTGTCACCAACTCTTGACATTTACCATTCCATGCCAATATTTATACTGAAGAATTATGGTATCGCTGTAGTGAAAAAGTATAGTAAGTAAGAGCCAGTGTCAATCATGAACAAAGCTGCACATAAATGAGGCAACTACAAGTACAAAGTTGAACATTAAAAAAACAAAAACACAGCAATACCATACAAATAGATGAATAAAAGTGGAAGTCCTATGTGCTGTATTCTACCACCTCACCCACATAGAGCTGTGCAGAATTTTTTGGATTAAACTTTCACTTAAAAATTCAGATGTGAATTGAAAAACATTTTGTGAATTCATGTTTAATTTCTGGATTGTTGTGGTGAAAATTTTTTTTTAAACCAATGTTTCATTTTGACATTTTTAAAACAAATTACTTTGATTCAAAATGACTTCTCATTTTTAAATTTACTTAATAAAAATGTAAAAGTCAAAAATGAAATGAAGCATTTTATTTCAGGTTAAACAAAAACATTTTGTTTGACCCAATGACTTTTGTACTTTTTCAGTTCTCCAAAAAATAATTTAAAAAAATAAAATAAATAAATTTGGTTCAGCCAGCAAACCGAAAAAATCAGTTATTCGCATAACTCCACCCCCATACTGCATATCTGCAACGTACATGCTTTGGTTTGTGTTACTAGGCAGAGAGACAGTGTTTATCCACCATGACATACAGGCTCAGGTAATTAAATCTGCATATGCAGAAACATTAAAACTGATGAGTTTTGGGAGTATAAATTGCCACACCCATATTATAATCTTTCAACTGTGCATGCAGCTCCTAGTGCACAAAACATGTAAACACAAATGCGTACTTGTGAATAACAGCAACAGAAAAAGTAGAAACCCCACTGATTCGAGACTGAAATCAGGCTCATAAGCAAAAAGGTCATTTCCTGATGCAAAACTATGCTGTTATAGAACCTCAAAATCATAGAAATGTAGGGCTGGAAGGGACCTCAAAAAGTCATCAAGTCCAGACCCCTGCGCTGAGGCAGGACCATATACGAGTGAAAGGCTTTGGCTTTAGCTTCATACCATAGGATACCATAAAAAATTAAAGACATTAGGTCATTTGGCTCATTTCCCTACCAGTGCAGTGTTGTCAATACTCTCAAGCACTTAATTTACAGTTCCAAAATATTTTGCCAAGAACAAAACTGAAAGCTTTTCCTCACGAAAAACATCCTTCCATCATTTGACTGCTATACTGCAAAAGACAATGCATTTGAGACTGCGGAATTTGCAGAGGTAGCAAGGGAGCTTTTGTCTAAACTATTGGAGGGGGGGGGAGAAGTAGTGGCTCAGGCTCCTTTTTGGGAAGGGAAGAAGGCATCATCTGAGCTGCCGGGCAGGCTGGTGGTGCTCAGATAAGTCTCTGGCCCCGGTGCACCTTAATGGAGGGTTTATAAACACTGTCCTTCCACCCTGAGCCCCTTCTCATGCCTTATTTACCAGCTCCTACGCCAGGGGATTAGCGTAGGACTGGTTTTCTGGGTCTCCTGTGGGCATTGCGCTAGTTGCCCCTTTTTTTTTTTTTTTTTTTTTTTTTTAAAGGAGTGGGAAGAAATTTTCCCCTCCTCACCAGATTGGCCTGTTTGGGGTGGGTTTTTTCACCTTTCCCACAGCAGCTCAGGGATCTGGTTGGCTAAGTCAGGAGGTAGGGTTCAAGTTGTTGCAATTTAGCAGATGACATCTGTCCAGCACAGGTATTCATTCCACAGGGGTCCTGGTTCCCTGATAAATCGGAATTGGAGTGGACTTAGGGAAAGGTTGGGGAATTGGGCTGGCACTCCTAATGTCTGGTAAAGCAAGGAGACAACCCCCTTTCCCCAGACTCTTAACCCTCATATGAGAAGGTGGTGAGGTCCAAGCAACAGGCTAGGAACACCCAGTGTAGTGATAGTGGGCTGATAGCAGCCCTCCACAAGGTGGAAATGACTAAGGAAGGAATCATGACCTGCACTGTACAAATTATTGCTGGAGAGCTCTTAGATGAGTTAAGTTAATAAAGTTGTGGCCTAATTAAACCACATCCCTTGTGTCTTGTCTTTCTTCCCATGTGTCTAGGGCTATGAGGATCATGTTCCTAAGACAAGTATGATAAACATATCATGTTTATGTTGCAATGATGTATGTAACTTAAGATAAAGTGTTAAAAATGAATGGCTCCTGGCAGCAAAAGGGTTTAATACAATTAGGGTTTAATTTACTTATTTTAAAATGCACCTAGCTCATTCCTTAATTACAAAAGACACTGGGAAAGAACCATTAAGAAAAGGTCAATGTTTCTACTGTAAAATCCTTACAATAAGCATTATGGTTCTAAAGTATTGCTTTGGGCTGAAACTTGAATGAAAATTTCTATTTCAAGGAAGTATAGATGAAACTTACGTAAGTGCAAAAAGGGATTAGAAACCAAATCAGAACACTTTGGGTGTTCCTACATATCTAAAGCATCTTCAGATATTTTTGAGGAAAATGTTTATATAACTCAACTTATAGCTATTTATAGAAAGCCAGAACTTTATGGAGATAATTGCATCATTTAATATTTATTCCATGATTTAGTAATTATCACTAATGACTTATTACATATGATTCAATTATTAGTTTCTGGTTTTCATCATTTAAGCTTAAAAACTGAAAAATACCTGCTTGTTATCCCTTTGAAGACTCTGTACAGAATGTGATACCTATGAATAAAGCACTAAAATACAAGTACTAGTGTCAGTTTTGTCAGTTTTGCCAATTCCTGCCATTTTATCACCACTTGAGATATTAGTATTTTTCATTGTCTCAGCTGCTCAATCAGCTTAATACCTGAGATACCAGCATTGATTTAAAAAATTCTAGTCCTCATGCTTGTGAAGAAAAACTTGAAACCAGGACTTTGGAGCGGAGCCCGGAGCTGGAGCGCGGAGCAGCTCCAGAGCAGTGGAGCTGCAGGTTTTTGCCTGGAGCTGGAGCGGAGCCAAGCCAGAGCACAGCTCCAAAGCCCTGCTTGAAACATGCACCCTAGCTGACCCAGCACCAGATGGCAAATAAAAAGAACCCAAAATGTACTCATTCTTCCTAATACATTTCTAGGAGTTGGGATTCCTGAAATACTGCATGATCAAGGGGATGAAGCTTGTGGTTCAAGAGGTACTTTCTGCTCTTTTATTTCTCTTAAAGTAAATCAAAATTAAAAATTGACATTTTATGGCACTTCTTACGTATGTTAACTAGTCAAGACAAACAGGTAGCTTTTGCCAAAATGTGCTTTGGGGATGTTTCTGATTCCGAGACATGAATAGTTCTCAGAGTGGAGGACTTTATTTCCAGTAATAGTAACATCTTGTTCTGAAGGAGATTATTATAAAACAACAAGCTAGTGTCATCGTCACTCTCCTTGGGCATAACAGAGTCTACACTCATTTGACTTCTCGCTTCACTGCAAACACTGTTCTTTCCATTGAACATTCATTCCACTGGACTGTTTGCTTCTGGTAAGCACAAAGTAAATTCTACTTGATATAACAAT
Source organism: Terrapene triunguis (assembly GCF_002925995.2). Lineage (NCBI taxonomy): Eukaryota > Metazoa > Chordata > Testudines > Emydidae > Terrapene > Terrapene triunguis. The sequence continues at coordinate 2,080,551 of NW_020664583.1, forward strand.
ATCTTGAACAAATATTTTGTACTTAATTTAAAACTCAAAGTTTTGACTGATGGAATTAAATGAAAAGGTTGGACATTTCAGATGTCCTGGAAGAAATTCCTGGGACACCAAGATGTTACATGAAAACCTGGGACATATGGGTACGTCAGTTATTCTATTTATACAAGCACCACCGCTCTTGATAAATGCACATCTCAGCCATAAAATGAAATTTTAACCAACTTAACTTTTAGTACTGTGTTATTGCACCATGAAAACTGCTTCATGTGTTCACTATAGCCTGGTAATTCACTGTTTATCAATTTTTCTTCTAATCTGCCCACATTATGCATAAAGTTTGCAAAGCAATCTCTAAACAAAAATATTAAATATGTTTTGTTAATGCATTTGGTTTTTTTTATCTTCATTGTCCATAGAAGTGTACAACACTGATATCAAACTGTTCCTACCATATCTGAACAGGATTTAAGAAGAAAAAAAAATCAAACATATTCCAGTGTAGGCAGCAAACCATGCATTTCAGTGAAATATGTGACACAAGGTGAACTGATGCAAACAAAGTAACTATGACAAATTGAAAATTAGAGCTGTCAATTAATCGCAGTTAACTCAATAAAATAATCGCAATTTTAAAAATTGCGATTAATGGCAGTTTTAATTGCACTGTTAAACAATAGAATACCAATTGAAATCTATTAAATATTTTGGATGTTTTTCTACATTTTCAAATATATTGATTTTAATTACAACATAGAATACAAAGTGTACAATGCTCACTTTATATTATTTTTATTACAAATATTTGCACTGTAAAAATGATAAACAAAAGTAGTAGTATTTTTCAATCCTCCTCATACAACTACTGTAGTGCAATCTCTATTACGAAAGTGCAACTTACAAAATGTAGATTTTTGTTACATAACTCGAAACAAAACAATGTATAGGCTCTAAACTTTTACAAGTCCACTCAGTCCTACATCTCGTTCAGCCAATCACTAAGACAAACAAAGAGATAATGCTGCCCTCTTCTTATTTACGTCACCAGAAAGTGAGAACAGGCATTCACATGGCACTTTTGTAGCCGGCATTGCAAGGTATTTACATGCCAGATATGCTAAACATTTGTATGCCCCTTCATGCTTCAGCCACCATTCCAGAGGACATGCTTCCATGCTGATAATGCTCGTTAAAAAAATAATGAGGTAATTAAATGTGACTGAACTCCTTGGGGGAGAACTGTAAGTCTCCTGCTCTGTTTTACCCACATTCTGCCATATATTTCATGTTATAGCAGTCTCGGATGACGACCCAGCACATGTTGTTCATTTTAAGAACACTTTCACTGCAGATTTGATAAAACTCAAAGAAGGTATCAACGTGAGATTTCTAAAGATAGCTACAGCACTCGACCCAAGGTTTAAGAATCTGAAGTTCCTTCCAAAATCTGAGGGGGACAAGGTGTGGAGTGTACTTTCAGAAAACTTAAAAGAGCAACACTCTGATGCGGAAACTACAGAACCCGAACCATCAAAAAAGAAAATCAACCTTCTGTTGGTAGCATCTGACTCAGATGATGAAAATGAACATGCATCAGTCCACACTGCTTTGGATCATTATCAAGTAGAACTCATCATCAGCATGGACACATGTCCTCTGGAATGGTGGCTGAAGCATGAAGGGACATATGAATCTTGTGCATCTGACACATAAATATTTTGTGGCACCAGAACAGTGCCATGCAAATGCCTGTTCTCACTTTCAGATGACATTGTAAACAAAAAGTGGGCAGCATTATCTCCTGCAAATAAAAACAAAATTGTTTGCATGAGCAATTGGCTGACCAAGAAGTAGGACTGCGTGGACTTGTAGGCTCTGAAGTTTTACATTATTTTGTTTTTGAATGCAGTTTTTTTGTACATAATTCTACATTTGTAAGTTCAACTTTCATGATAAAGAGATTGCACTACACTACTTGTATTAGGTGAATTGAAAGATTCTATTTCTTTTGTTTTTTACCGTGCAAATACTTGTAATCAAAAATAAATATAAAGTGAGCACTGTGTACTTTGTATTGTGTTGTAATTGAAATCAATATATTTGAAAATGTAGAAAACATCCAAAAATATTTAAATAAATGGTATTCTATTATTGTTTAATCGCACGATTAATTTTTTTGATCGCTTGACAGCCCTAATGAAAATTGAACGAGTTTGCTGGTATTTTAAATATCACCTTCAAAGAAATTACAGCTTCACTGAAACAAAGTTTTCTGCACCAGGGCACCCACTTGAGGAAAAATGTGTTAAACATTGTTTCTTCTGTCATGTTATAGCAATAGGACAATGTGGTTCTTTATGAGGTTTTAGAGCTTCTTCATCAGGCCACCAGCTGTGGCAAGTCATCAGTCAATTTAATATATACCTACTGGCATTCCTAATAATCAGCTGTTAAGAAATCCAGAATAGAATATAATTAATAGGGATGTTAAAGGTCATTTAAACGAAACGTTACCCTTACAACAACAACCTTGTTGTTGCTGAGTTTGAAAGTAATTAGATTATAAATAAATTGGTTTGGTTATAAATGCTAGGAAGCTCTAGGATTAGTGAATATTGAATACATTGCAGTTGTTGAACTGAAACAGCTAGGTCATGTCAAAAAATAGCAATGAACATAAATTTACTAAATGGACAGAAAAAGATTTGAAAATACCTTTCTAATTAAAAATACTCCTGTGATTTTACTCGTCTGAAATCTCAGCTGGGTTAGTGAAGGAGTTTCAAAATAAAACAAGCTCTCAAACACTTGCAGTTTATGCAATCACACTGCATCTTTGAGGAGTATGAGAGAAACATACACAGTATATAAGAACATAAGAATGGCCATACTGTGTCAGACCAATGGTCCATCTAGCCCAACACCCTGTCTTCTAACACTGGCCAGTGCTAGAGGGAATGGACACAACAGGGCAATTTCAAGGGATCCATCTCCTGTCATCCAATCCCAATTTCTGACAGAAATTTAGGGACACAAGGAGCATGGGGGTGCATCCCTGACCATACTGCCTAGTAGCCATTGATGGTCTTCTCCTCCATGAACTGATCTAATTATTTTTTGAACGTTTATACTTTTGAACTTTTTTGGCCTTCACAACATCCCCTGGCGATAAATTCCACAGGTTGACTGCATGTTGTGCAAAGTAGCACTTCCTTATGTTTGTTTTAAACCTGCTATTAATTTCATTCGGTGACTCTTTGTTCTTGTATTATGTAAAGGGGCAAAAAACATGTCCTTAATCTTTTTCTCTATACCAGTCATAATTTTATAGACCTCTATCATATCCCCCCTCAGTCATCTCTTCTAAGCTAAGCAGTCCTAATCTTTTTAATTTCTCCTTATATGGAAGTTGTTCCGTACTCCTAATCATTTTTGTTGCCCTTCTCTGTAACTTTCCCCAATTCTAATATATTGTTTTTGAGATGGGGCGACCAGGACTGCATGCAGTAATCATGGTACGTCCATTCTTTTGTGTCCATTTCTTGTTCTATTACTGTTCAAACTGTGTCTAATTTACCTTCTGCCACATCTTGACTACATTTCTTTAGTGCTGTCTGATTTTCTTTCTTCACTTCGCGAAGTGAAAACAAATGCCTCTGAGATTTAAATATTCATGATTGCGTTGCATTGACACCTTTTTAAGGATTTTTTGCACTTCTTCATTCTGTTCACTTACAAGTTTGCACTGATGTCAACTCACTCTCAATGTATCCCTCTTGAGTTAAGAAATTATCTATTTTTCCAGTTAAAGATATATGGCAATTTTCCATCTTATTTTTGACTTTTTTTGTTAGATCAACCCTTGTCAGTGTCTGTTTTTTAAATAAAGATGTCTGTAGAGCATTCTAACAAAGCACAATCTGTAAATGACACTGACGTTCTGATTCAAGTTTCATTTTTTTAAATAGCTACCAAAATGCTAAATCAAAGATTTGTGTTGGCATCATAGAAGAGAACTGAGACCCTTAAAAAATCCCAGTCAGAAGCATAGAAGTTGCTTTTTAAGAAATCTTTGTCAAATGATTGCTATTAGCTAAAATATAAACAATGAAATGTGTATTTTTCTAACATTATTTAATACAATTATTTAACACTTTAGTGTAAGTTACACAATGCAAACACTGAAGGAGACAATGCCACTGCCTAATGAGCTTACATTCAGATCCTACAAGCCTGTATGCACAGAATTACATTGTGGTCAATGGGTGATCCATAGATGGAAGGCTCACAGAATCGGGCTATAAATCAGGCATGGGCACACATGGAGAAAATACAGGTGGAAGACTCAATCTTGAAGCAGTGCAGAAACATATTTCAAATGCCCGATGAAGGAGGCAGTTTCAGATACAAGCAGATAAAAAGAAGAAAGCACAAAGATCAACATTTGTCTTTTAGAGCTGGCATAAGGGAGCAGTCAGAAGACACCAGCTGCAGCACACAACAATTTCTATTGGTTCTTCAAAACTCAAGAACTAAACTCAACATTCTTGAGCACCATCTACTGAAACCTTAACAATTAACTATTTACATTGTTTAGCACAGCACCTTATCTATTAACTATTTGCATATATACAGACAGTGCACTCACGTAACAGTAGTCACCCTTATTCAGTATGGGGTGACAGATGGTCTTCAGAGTCCAAGACGTTAAATGCCAGATTTACATGAAATATAGAAATAGCCTGTTTAGATCTGAGCTTTCATGTCTTTTGAATCAAGCATTCTAGTCCTTTTCTTCTGAAAACATAAACTGAATATCTGGGTTGGAAGTCATTCCATTCTGAAGGACTTCAAATCACTTTGCACCCTTTTGGAGGCAGCAATTCTCAGGCTGTCTCTTTTACCACTGGGGTTGCCTCAGACTCTCCTCCAGCTGGATGCCTGAAAATGAAGTGCAGTAGAACCTCAGAGTTACAAACACCTCGGGAATGGAGGTTGTTCGTAACTGAACAAACCGTTATGGTTGTTCTTTCAAAAGTTTACAGATGAACATGAATTTGAAACTTTACTATGCAGAAGAAAATGCTGCTTTTAACCCTCTTAATTTAAATGAAACAAGCACAGAAACAGTTTCCTTACCTTGTCAATTTAAAAAAAAAATCCCTTTATCTTTTTAGAAATTCACGTATAACACAATACTGTACTGTATTTGCAGGGTGGTTTTGTTTTTGGTGTGTGTGTGTGCGCGTCTGCTGCTGTCTGATTGCATACTTCTGGTTCCAAATGAGGTATGCAGTTGACTGGTCAGTTCGTAACTCTGAGGTTCTACTGTAGTTTGCTTCTGAGAAACCATTTTAACTTTTGGCCACAGGGCTGGCAGTCTAACAGTGAAAGACACAATGCAGCCAAATCAATCAAATATGGGACTGAAAGAAAAGGGTTCACACATTCTAGTACAGACTGTGATGCTGACTCCCTCTGTGCCCTTAGTGAAGTCTTATCACCTCATTATGCCTTTTTCTTCCTTCTACAAGATAAGAAGCCAACTTTAGGTGTAATACCATGGTTCTGGTAACATCTACTTTTTAGGTCTTTAGAAAGTGTCTGCATCACAGAAAATGAAAATAATTGGTTATTTACTATTTCAGTATATTACAACATATTATTTCCATATAATTACAGCATTTGATCTTATACCCAGTTGTGGCTTTCCTGCACTTTAGCCATTTTCCCTTTCATTTCACACCATTAATCAATCCCTTTTTTTTCCTCCATCACTTCAGTATGGTATCACAATCCACCCTCGGGGGGGGACGGGGGGGGGAATTACTTAAGCTTCTGATCTTGCATTCTGTACACACAACTACAAAAATCCACTCAAAGGTCTGATATTCCAGTCTATATACACACACAACTAACATTTATATTAACAGGTGAACTCCTGCCCTCATTGTAGTCATTAGGAGATTTGACGGTGATTCCAATGGGGCCAGGTCTTCAGCCTTATTCTTGGACCACAGACCGGGCATCATTTAGGACTTATTTTTCATAAACTCAATCTGGCTACATTTGATGGCTATTTTTCAGGCCCCAAAAGCCGCACAGCTGCTCAAGGACCCATTTTAGGCTTAGTTTTATTTAATTTAACATTTATGTTTCATGATGAGAGTCTTCATCTTTTCATACAAACAGCAACATACAACTCGTTTGATACTGGTTAGGCTGATTTTGACAAAGACAATGAAACAGAACTTTCCATAATTTCTTTCTTATGCTGACTTTTTAAATTGTGCTCTAATATTTTTTTCACTTTGAGGTCACTATGGATTCTAAACCTAGAGTGAATAATACTGTGTGCAGTCAATTCCTAGTCATGAGAACTCAGAGCATCAGCTCATATTAACTAAGATAAAAACTCTTTTTTGCGGTTTTGTAACATTTGGGTTGTGTGAATTGGCTGAACAGCTGTAGATGGTATGTTTTTACTACATATGTTTAATTATTTGGGTGGTGGGAGGTGCAGAAGAGGGAAGTCTATATGAAAATTGCAGGAAACAATGAAATCAGATGTTTTTTAAAATAGGTTGTTGATATTGTAAGAGTGTCTATTTGGTATTAAGCACAATGTTTTTCTTTTATAAGAATTAACGGACTAACAAAATCATCTATAGAATTCTGAGAACATAATTAGAATTTGAAAAAAAAATGTTAAGAGGAAAAAATCCACAAAGGTTTTAAACATAATAAATCTCACTTTACCTGAGGACTGAAAACCCCTTTTCTAAAGGTTCACTCTCTCTGTAGATGACACACAGCAAAGCACTTAACTCAGAATGAGACAATTCTTTTGAAAGACCGAGCTCTGAACGATATCTTAAGGACACATTAAATAGCTCACATCCTTCTTAAGGGACACTTTTTCCTCATTTCCCAGTAAATCTTTCAGTCCAGTTGAATCTCCTCCTATCCCTCCCCAAAAATACTTTCTCCAAGTATAAATAAGCCTTCCAAGATTCGACTGGGGAGAACTATGGGAAAACTGAAAGGTAAGGGTGGAGATTTGATTGAGAATCTGTGAAGAGAAGAGAAAATAGCTAATTAAGGAGCCTGGGCAGTGGCATTGGGACAATTTCTATAATGGTGGTGCCAAAAGCCATTGAACAAAACTGTAAACCCTGTATATGATGGAAACCACTTCAAGCCAAGGGGTGCTGCCACACCCCTAGCATCCCTAGTTCCAGCACTCCTGAGCCTAGGGAGAGCAGAGAATATATCAAATTGAGGGCAAATGGATAAAACTAGAGGCCTAAAGATGTACTGGGAGTGTTGCTGGACAAAAAGATGGATGGAGGAAGGAGAAGCATAAGGGTAAATTGTTGGGGGAAGAGGATGGGTTGATGGTATTGAGGACAGTTAGAGACTTGGTTGCTGAGAGAGATTTGACAGGGCTAAGACAGGAAGCACATGAAAAAATTGAGAAGCCAAGTGAGAAACGACTATGGAGGACAATGGACAAAATATGAAGATAAAGTAGGTCCAACAAAATGTGGGAGATAAACAGGGGGGTAGAGCAAGAAGAGTAGAACAGGGGACAATGAACAGAGAACAGAAGGCAAGCTAAGAGATAAGGTAATATGGAAGGGATGAGGAAAGAGAGCTGCAGAGAGGCAAGGGTAGTAATGCAATGAGTGAAATGGAAGGAGAAAATGGCAGGGAAGGATTTAAGGGGAAGCATGGGAAGCAGGGAAAATGCTGTGTGACTAAAACAGATCGGGGGGGGTGGGAAGAGGTGAGAAGCAGAGTAAAGATGGAGGAAGAACAGAAATCAAAGGGATACGAGTTCTAAAATTTTGTTTCTATTCTTTGTCAACATTTGCTGGAAAAGTATATAATAAAAATTAAATGTGCATAGAGGAAGGGATCTTTTGGATATCTGATTTCAGTAGGGAGGTGTGCACAGAAGTCTAATGTACCTGCGGTATGTATAGAGAGGAAGCATGCATTTAAAAAAAAAAAAAAACCCAAACTCAGAATACAGCAGAACCTCAGAGTTATGAACTGACCAGTCAAACACACACACCTCATTTGGAACTAGAAGTACACAATCTGGCAACAGCAGAGGGGGGGGGAAAAACCTAAAAAGCAAATACAGTACAGAACTGTGCTAAACATAAACTACTAAAAAAATAAAGGGAAAGCAGCAGTTTTCTTCTGCATAGTAAAGTTTCAAAGCTGTATTAAGTTAATATTCAACACACTATTACTGAAAAATTGCTTATGTTCTTATTACCATATAATTATGAAATAAATCAATTGTAATATAAATATTGTACCTACATTTCAGTGTATAGTATATAGTACAATATAAACAAGTCATTGTATGAAATTTTAGTTTGTATTGACTTCACCGGGGCTTTTTCTGTACTGACTTCAATGGGGCTTTTTCTGTAGCCTGTTGTAAAACTAGGCAAATGCTTAGATGAGTTGATGTGCCCCCTGGAAGACCTCTGTGTACCCCCAGAGATACATGTAACCATGGTTGAGAATCACTGTCCTAGGCCTTTCTGGAGACAAATACATTAATCAGGGAGGTTCATATCATCACCAAGATGGATTCTAAGCATGACAAAATAGCTACAAAATTTCCAAGTTTCCAATTAGCATCATACACACTAGACTATCTGAAAAGTGCTACAACATTCTGTAGCATTTTTAATTCCTCACATGGTCAGTATTTGGAGCATAGATGCCCCCCCTCCCCCCATTAAAAGCAGTCTACTGTTTTTAGAAGTGTCTATCCAGTAGAAATGAAAATCTGTGTAAAATATTCTATTTTACGGTTTATTTTAAAAACGTCAAATAATTGTACCATGACAGAAGTCTGGACAAATATAAGATCCCTTGCAGGATTATATTTTGGTTATTTTTAATTGCCAGATAATTTGTCAGATTGGGCACCACATCAAGTGGTCACCCCAGTGTCCAAAATTGAAACACTAACTAGGTAATGAGAGTAAAAGGCTTGCAGGTTTCTTCACACAGGCATCAACTATTACACAATCAAAGAAACAGTGTGCTCTTGCACACAAGTAGTGACCAGTGTGGAGGCAATTCAGAAAGAGAACACAAAACATTTAGTCCATAATCTAGGCCTTCCATCCCCCTCAGAGTGGTCTCTCCCTCATGAGTGTACACATAATTTGGAATAGGCACTTCCTTCTTCCAGTGATCCCACATTGCTATGTCTGGGTGCCTGGCTGTAGGTTATTTTCAGCCTGTGAAGAGATGTGTTCCCTCTCCATTTGTGGCAGCCTCTGCTATACATGCCTCCTTCCCTTTCATTTCCTTGTGTTTTGATTGCAGCTGGAGGGCCCCTGTGCAGGTTTGAGAGCAAGTGCTGTGAGCAGGGCTGATTAATTCTCTGAACCCCCGCGTTGGCCTAGCATCAGGTTTTATAAACCCCATTACTCCACTGCAGTATATTAAGAACATGGTTCCCGGGGACTTTACTCAAACTAATGGAGGGCAGTTACACCAGCAATCAATGGTGACGGATAGTTGTGCCAAAGCATTTGAATTAGGACATCCCTCCAGGATTGATCCTATAACCGATGTTGTTCAGTATACAAATGAAGCTTCTTATCAAGCTCATCTGCAGCAGGAGTAGACTATCATCTGTAATAAAACTTTAGAGTGAGAGGGTACATGCTATGATATTTCTCTTAATCAGATATCAGTGGGATGCAGGGAATGTGTTGTCCGACTACAGACTGGTTAGTTAAATCTAAGCCACCTCACTTGTGATCTTTGAGATGGGAGACTCTGTCACAAAGGGCACAGCAGCTTTATATTAACAAACATCCTCCTGTTTGAAGATAGGGCAATATGCAATTATTTCCTTCTGCTCTGGTCTCAAAAAATATACATTGATGGTTAGAAGGCTTCTTCTTATATTCATTTCCAAAGTCAATACAGCTAATTGTATCTACATGCTGAACCTTAGAGCTACAGACCTTCCTACAAAATATCCTTGCAGTAAGTACTCTCCTTTCTCTTGGATTTACTTTCCAACAAGATACAGAGAACTCTACATCCCCTTCCCAACCTATGTATTGCTAAGGAAGTCCAAATAACACCTTCTGAAAGAGGGCTCAGTTAACATGTAAATGAGAAGTTCATAGTGGGTGCAATGAATATTGCAGTTCTTGACACTCATTTGTAACTTCATATACAATATTTTAAAATTCTAAATGTATTGCAGATACTGAAAAGATTAAGGGCCTAACTGTGCCAAGACTTACTCATGTAGGCAGTGTAATTGTAGCTGTGTCAGTCCCAGGATATTAGAGAGACAAGGCGGGTGAGGTAATATCTATCGCTGGGCCATCCAATAAAAGATATTACTTCTCCCATCTTGTTTCCCTAAAGCTTACTGTGACTGAGCCAGCACTCCGGTCACAGCAGCTCCAATCACACAATGCAGAACGGAGCTAGTTAAACAGAGCTGTGCCTAATTTGTGGGTGGAGGAGAGCTGAAAGGCTAATTAAGCCATTAGGCAGAGGCTACAAAGAGGCACAAGGAGGAAGTAGAAAGGGAGAAAGAGGGGGATGAGATGAGAGAGATTACCCTTCCCTGTTTGTTACAGGAGCTTAGGGCTCCCTAGGACTGTTGGAGCAGAGCTCTATATAATCTGAAGGTAGTGGGAACCCACGTTGTAAACAAACTGCACAAGGTGTTTGACTAGCACAAGGGTCTCTGAGAAGTTCATGAGCTGGAGCAGAGGCAGGAAACAAGAAGCCCCTGTCACATTTACTCATGTGAATAGTTCCACTGAAGCCAACAGGACCACTGACATTCTTCTTTCTAGCCAAATCTCAGAACCAGAACTTGATTCTCACCTTCAAATCAGTCAAAAATGCTCCTCTTCTTGAAACATTGTCATTTGTTGAGTAACACAGTGGCCACCACCCAAGTGCCCCCTTGTGACCAGGTGTGCCTCTGCCTCTGTTTTCCCCTTCTTCGGGGCTCCTTGAACTCTACACAATCACACTTTCAATGACTGCCCTTTTGGGAGGTCTATGGTTTTTTTTTTTGTCAAATTCACAAAAGTTCCCAGAAACAAAATAAGAAATCTTGCACCCAGCCTGAAGCTGGGCACAGCCTCTCCTCCCTGCCATACTGTACCTTCCTCAGGGATCACTGCAGGGGGCGCTCTCTCCTTACAGCTTCACTTTGCAGTCCCCTGCTAGCTCTGCCCTCACTGAAACTCTCTGACACTTTATAGCCCATGTGCAGCCCCACCTCCTTAACTGGCTCAACTGGGAGCACCTGCTCTGGCTGGACCGTGGCTTCCATTATTCTGCTCTCTCCTGGTTTTCCCCTTACCTGTGTAATCACTCCTTCGATGTGTCTGTTGGACGATCCTTCTCATCCTCCCACCAACTTTCTGTGGGAGTTTCACAGAGCTCCTTGGCGCTTTCCCTTCTCCCGCTACACCTCATCTGAGTAATCTGATCCACAAACACAAATTCATTTGTCATCTCTACGCGGATGACACACAGATCTAACTCTCTACTCCAGACCTGTCTCCTGTCCAAACTAAAGTCTTGGCCTATTTCTCTGACATCTCCTTCTGGATACCTAGCCATCAGCTCAAGCTTAACATGGCTGAAACAGATTTCTTAATCTTCCTCCACAAGCCCTGCACACTATCTCCTTTCTTGGTCACTGGGGAGTATCACCACCCTGATTGACAATCAGGCCCATAACTTTGGAGTCTTTTTTGACTCTGGCCTCTCTCTAGGTCTTCACATCCAAGCTATGTCTAAGTCTTGCAGATTCTTACTGCAAGACATCTCTGAGATATGGCCTTTCCTACCCATCCACATAGCTAGAACTCTCATCTCACATCTCTATTATTATTGCAACAGCCTTTTCTCTAGCCTTGACATATGCAATCTTGCCCCACTCATATCCATTAAGAACGTTGCTGCAAAGAAAAGGTTCCTAGCCTGTCACTTTCCAGCCTTCCACTGGGTCCCCATTCTCTATCACACCAAACATAAGCTGCTTGTCTTCACTTTCAAGGCCTTCACAGCTTACCTCCCACCACCTAAAATCTATCATTCATTACTGAAATGTCTACTCCCAACTCCCATCAGACCATGAGGCCAGCCTCCATTGCCCACTTAAATTTTCAAACAAGCATCTTTGTGCTTTCTCTCATGCTGACCCTCATGCTTGGGAGAAGCTTCCTGTAAACATTCACAAAGCCACATCATTGTTCTCCTTCAAATCCCTCCTTAGAACTCCCCTTTGCCATGATATCTAAAAAAAACTTGACAACTATTATGCTACTGATGTGCTGAGACCACTGCCTACCTGCTGACCAATACTGTTTCACTGTTTCCTTATACTCCATTGGTCTGTCTGAATCCATCTGTTGTCTTGTCTTATACTTAGTCTGTATACTCTTTGGGGCAAGAGACATCTTTTTTGTTCTGTTTTTGTACAGTGCCTAGCACAATGGGATCCTGGTTCATGACTGGGACTTCTAGAGACTAGTACATATAAATCAGTCAGCCAGTCAATCAAAAACCCAACACACAAACACACGACCTAGAGTTGCAGAACCAGACCCTACACTGAACAGGTCAGTAGTACCTCTTAATAACAAGACAGTTAAAGCCAAAAGAAAGTTAAAAGTCTATTTTCTTCACCACTTCACCACATAGACAATGAAAATATACTGCTCAATTTAATTTCTTTTGTAGGGAGTCACGTTCTGTTTCTTGTGCACTAACATACTGCTGTTTGTGTTTACAACATGATGAGGAATGATTTGCTTTTAAATGACTTCTCATTAATCTTATAAAAAGAAAATCTCCTGTTCATGCAGAAATCCTCCTATCAATCCTAAAACCCTTTTAAAAATAAATGTATTTTGGGTCTAAAACAAGGTGAATGTACCACTAATGCAGTTGGCAGTATTCCAAGCACCAAGCAGGATTCAGCTAGGGCAGTGTTTCCCAAACTTGGGACGCCGCTTGTGTAGGGAAAGCCCC